>NC_143063.1:47437490-47748322 GCF_052426305.1 Pelodiscus sinensis
GGGCTGCTAATATGCTCATGTCCAGCTCCATGGTTTCAGCTGGCCTCTAACTGGTTAAACGTAATGCTAACACTGTGTTTAACCATTGAATCGGTTATAGGTGGGGGGGGGCTGCTCCAGCAGGGTTGGGCTAGCACAGCCCCCCTCACAGGCTGCTCCCAGCCCTTGGGGGAGGGGGAGGAAATGCTGCCACGGTTCCCAACCCTACAGGGAGGCTGCCACTCCAGCTCCCGGCCTCCCCACAGAGGTTGCCACTGCCGCCGCAGCTCCTGGCCTCCACACAGGTGCTGCTGGCTCCCAGCCTGCCTGGGCCGAGAGCTGGGAGCCCTGGGGGGCCCAGCAGGGCTAGAGCAGCCCTTTGCCCACAGGTGGGCCATGGCCGTGGGCTGTTCCCAGGCGCTGGTTAATGGGTCCCCAACAAGCATCACCCACTAACAGCCCTGGCCTCTGGGTGCTATTCCAGTGCCCCCCAACCTTTTCATGTTGTGCCCCCTTTCCTGCTGTCTGCCTCCCTACCCCAGAGCCACCATTGGGAATTGGGACCCAAGGCAGCGCCGCCACTCCCAGGGGCAAGAGTAAGGGAGCCGAGGCCAGGGCCACAGCTGGGGGTGGGGCCGGGAGGGAGCTGGGGGTGGGGTCGAAGCAGAACTGGGGACACAGCAGAGCTGGGAGGCTCTCCTTCCTCACCCCTGGTCTGGCCTGCAGCCCCCTCCCTCCAATGTTCCTCTGCGCTCCCAAAGGCAGGTGCCCCCCCTGCCCCGCCCCAGTTTGGGGACCACTGGAATGCACACACTAGGCCACTATATTCTCCGGAAAATAAGCCCTTTTCAAAGCCCTACTTCAAATAAGCCCCTTTGAAGCCCTACTTCAAAGTAGGAATAAGAGATCCTCCGGAAAAGGGCTTATTTTCCGGAGAATCACGTCTAGACTGGCGCTTTTCTCCGGCTTATCTCCAAGCCGGAAAAAAGCGGCAGCCATGTTAATGCAAATACCGCAGGGGATATTTAAATCCCCCGCGGATTTTGCTATTCTGATGTGCTACATTAGCATCCCTTTTCCGGAAGGGATGCCAGTGTAGACACAGCCACTGTGTTTTGCACGTCTCTCCTGGTCATGGTCCGACGAGGGACGCTTTGTTTCTAAAGACTTAATTCTCCTACATCCATCCATGTAAACCAGGGCTGGGGAACCGTTTTTGGGCCGGGGGCTGCTGACCCATAGAAAAATCAGTTGGGGGCCGCACACAAGTGAGAAGCAAAGTGAGAAGCCCCTGACTGAGAAGGGGAAAGACACTCCCCACATTCCCTCGCACACCAGAGCCTGGGGGGCGCAGGCTAGTCGATTTTGTGTGCTCCAGCCCTGTGGAGGGGTGGGGGGGGCTGGAGAGCCAGCGCGGGCTCCCCAAAGCTGAGCCTCGGGGGCCGGATCAAGGCAAGCTGGGGGCCACATCCAGCCCTCAGGCCCGAGTTTCCCCACCCCGATATAAAACAGGACCACATTCAGACCTAGAGTAACCCAACTGACATCTGGCATGCACCTCTCCCAGGATCTGGTTGTCACTCAGCAAATACAATGGGAACATTTGAAACCCTTCAGGAAAACCAATCCCATTTTCACGCAAGTGAGGGTCCTTAAAAAGAGCAGAAGAGCAGTTCAGGAATAACGACGATGGATGCTATTGAAAATCCCCAGATGGCTAGACAGAAAAATGGAAGGAGATTGGTCTTTAAATAGAACAATTACTCTAGTCTAGTCTCTCAAGGTTTGTGTATCATGTTCCCCCTTAAAGTATATGAGCACTTTCCAGTCATGCATCAAGCAACGTGATTAACATCTCTCGGGTGTTTATTTTCTCAGTCCCGCCGCAGAAGGGGAAGGATGTACGGTGGAGTGTTCTTTTTTGGAATTTAAAAAAAAAATCGATGTGCTCATGGATCATGAGGGAGGTGGACTTGATGGTCCCTTCAAGCCAAGCATGTCTATGAGTCTGTGTTGCTATATGGACGTTAGAGAAGCCGAGGTCGAAGAAATAAGTTTTGCCCCTGGAGTGGAACGTGGTCAGATTTATGAAGGGTCTCATTTCCAGAGGGGGACTCGTTCCATTGTGCCGGCCCCGGGGAAAGTATTATGGTCTGCACAGATGAGTTTTACCTCTTGGGCCAAAGGAACAAAGCGGTTGGCCTTGGTCTTCATCGCAGAACATCAATCCAGGCTGCAGCGTTCTGTACCAGTTGGAGTCCCCTAAAAGCTGAAGGCTTCATGCTAAGGTATATTTCATTGCTGGAGGCCAGTCCAGAGGTGACCAAGTTGCGAGACTGCACTGGGCCACATACTGTTCTCGAGTTCATGCTCAGTGGTATGAATCACGCTGGGAATATGGCTACAAACACAGTTGAGGGCAATCCATTCATTTTCTAAATTAGTAGCTCAGTTTTGTGCCAACCCTCCCAAGCACTCATGTACCCGAGGTACATTTTAGTCAATTAGATGTCAAGATTTATCCACAAGCCCTAACCAACCCTAATGCTTTCAGTGTGCCTTACATAGAAACTGGAAGCTAGATTATTTATTTTCAGCCTCTCTCCAACCAGTGCAGATGTTTTTGCATTTTGCTGAAGTCTATATGTGTGCCCACTGTTACAGCATGGGGCCAGCACTTTCTGAAGCACACAGAACGGCCTCGAACGTAAAGGTGGAACTAATGTACAGTAGTGCCTCAGAGTTACAAACACTTTGGGAATAGAGGTTTTTGCAACTTCGAACTGTTCATAACGTTGAACAAAACGTTGTGGTTCCTTCAGTAATGTACAGCTGGCGATTGACTTCATACAGCTTTGAAACTTTACGATGCAGAAGAAGAACGCTGCTTTTAATCAACTTAATTTAAACGCAACAGGCACAGGAATGGGTTCCTACCCTTGCCAAATCTTTTTTGTTTAAACTTTCCGTTTGCTTTTCAGTCGTTTACATGTAGCACAGTACAGTACTCTCCTTGCTTTTTTTTTATTATTTTTATTTTTTTTGGTGGCTGTGTGCCTCTCTTGCTGCCTAATTGTGTCATTCCAGTTACAAATGAGGTGTGTTTGATTGGCAGTTCATAATGCTGATGTTCAGAACTCTGAGGTTTACTGTAGTTGCGTGGCTCCCGTTGGTCACGGTGTGCCGTTCCCATTCAGTAGGAGCCGTGGGAAACAGTGTCCCAGCCTGTGGTGTTTCCTGCTGCTCCCATTGGCCAGGAATGGAGAACTGCGGCCAATGGGAGCTGCAAGCGGCCGTATCTGCGGACGCACAGGTAAATAACACATCTGGTGGCCCACCAGGGGCTAACCCTGGAGAATCGTGTCCGGCCCACTGGCCTCTTTATTACCCACTCCTAGAGGTGGTCTGGGGTGGAGTTCAGTTAAACCATTAGCCCCTGATTAAACTGACCCAGTCCACCCTGCTGGTGCAGGAGTGGGCTGAAGGTTGGGATGGAGGGTGGCCTAATGAATAAGGCATCAGCTGAAGGCAGGGAGGTGGGGTGGGTCCCAGTGGTCCATTGGTTAAAGCATCAGCTTCCAGAGCCAGGATCATGGATTCAAGTTCCCAGCACCATCCTCCTGCTGATAGGAAGAGAAAGCCCGCAAGGGAACTGCAGCGCACAGTCCTGATCTTGCCTTTTTCGCCTCAGGGGCAGGACTCTGGCCTACATTATATATGTCTGTGCGCGTATATATTCTGTACACACACGCATATATATATAATGTAGGATACCAATGTATAAAGCACATGTTTGTGGCTTTAATGTGTGCATGAAATGTGTATTTATGCACCCTCATATGTTTGGCCATTTCAGTTTCAAACGACTTAAAGTAAAAGCTTTTATATTTTCCTTAGTTTAATAGTGCTCCGCAGACATTTTCCTTTGAATTTCATCAGCGCTCCTTGATGAGCTAGAAGAAAAGCTCTGTCCAGACAAACTCTATCCCAGAATCCCTCCAAAGAGGCATTTTAGCATTTCTCACTTTGATCCCCTTTTGCAAATAGCCTGGAGGAATTACTGGCTTTCCCCTCCTACCAAGATCTATTCAAGGTTAATTTATATAATAGCATAAGACGACAAAAATCTGGGACTTCTAATAGATGATCTTTAGTCTCTTCTGACGTCATCTAAGCCAGTTGTGCTGAACATGTGCACCTCCATGCATTTTCCTGGCTGTTTGCAGCGTAATTAGCATGATTAGTCTTCACGTGTACTGTAAAAATTCATAATGGAACGTAACCTACTTTTGTTAACATGGAACAGCAAAGTGATTCCGTTACATAACACTGCCTGTTGCTAACCAGAGAAAGAGGGAACTCTCCAAACGGTTGTTTTTCCAGTAGGATGGTTGCTTTCTTATTATGTTTATCGAGTAATATGAAAAGCATGTGGAAGTGGAAATGCCATTGGGTCATCATGAAGTGATTAAGCTTGTTAGAAAGTGGCGTGCACATGCCGTAATTTCTCATAACCAGCGTTGAAAAGATAATATCCATTTCAGCCTGTCTGTGTCTATCTGCTGTATGTTCCTCAGCCCCCTCTGTTGGCTTGCTCCTTCAAAGCATATTTGCCTTAATTGTAGGCCTTTTCCTTCTGCCAAATGAGAAGTAATCGTGATTTTTCTCCTCATCTAATTGGGGAAGGTTTTAAGACTTTGCCCCAGTGGGTGTTGCCCGTTGATGCTGTTTTATCCTTTGCAAATCTTTCCCCTAGGATTTTGCTGCTTCAGCAAATCTGTTTTCCACCTAATCCAGCTCTCGTGTCTATTTAATGTAGATAATGCTGCTTAGTTTAAACCACTTCCTCTTTTCTGGTTAATGATCTCTGTTTACTATTTCTCCTCATGGGTCTTTTGCTTAACTGGGGCCTACGCCAAGCATTTAAACATGTGCTTAATTTTAAGCATGCGGCTAATTCCCTGAGAGGTCAATAATGCTTCTCATTCAATTTCAGTGTGACTGAATTTGCTGCCATAGATTGTAGACGCACTATTGTTATGGGCTCTGACCTGGTCCAATCCCAGATGCTTACCTGGATGAGAGACTGCAGCAACTTTGCTTTGCTATGATCTGATGAGAACTGAGCTGTGGTGATTGACAGTGGATCATTAAGGGGGTCGTTAGCTTGTCTGGAACCATCGCTCAGTAGCAGCACCACACCTCAAACTCCAGCAGCACATGGCTGCATTTTATAGGCTCGGACCCTAAGACTGACGTCAATTTTCTGGGTAGCAGGAGGGCTTCTAAATTTGAGGATTATCTTTTGTGAGCTGGGGTCTTGCAGTGTGGGCGTCCCATCCAGAATAGCACAACCCACGACTCCACTGCAATGTTGTCCTGCTACAGCCGCTGCCAGGTGTTCTGAAATCAATCAAAAATGCTTTAAACCAAGCAAAGGACTTGGCATTATTTCCATTGTCCTGGGGCAACTCCTGGCACATGGGTGTGAGGCTTCGACACAGCCAAGGCCAAATATCTTAGCTGGAACAAATAGCACGTCGTATGTTTGGCTGCCCCAAGCCTTAGTTACTGGTGTATTAATGGGATGCTTCTATGTCGCTAATTTAAAAGGGCATGAATTGGTGCCAAGGGGGGACAATAGGGAAATGTCTACTTCGTTAACCCATGCAATGCATGATTCAATTAAAGGGGCTCCTCTATTACACCCGTCTGCGCGTACAGAATGTTAAACCACACACCATGGGCAGCAGGTGAAGGCCCAGCTGGGGAAGGCCAGTCCCAACCCCGCCTCTTCCGCCTGAGGCCCCGCCCCTGGAGCCAAGCCCCTCCCACGCCCAGCCCAATGCTTCCCGGCCACCTGAAGAGCTGGGGGTTGCTGTGTTGCAGCCTCAGCTCCATCCCTCCTTGGTGGCCAGGGATCAGGGTTTCAGCCTTCCCCTGCGACCAGAGAGCTGGACTGCCACGCCGTGGCCCCAGCCTTCCCCGGCAGCCAGGCGCTTAGGCCGTTTCGGGAAGGCTGTGCTTTCCCTTGCCTGCGTTACGGGCTGCCCATGCCGCATGCCTGTTATAGACCTGCCGGAGGGTGTGCTAGGCGGGGGAGGGCACTGCCTTACCAATCCACCAGCCTGGCCCCGCCCACTCTCCGCCCCCAGAGCGCCTGCTGTAAGCGCACTGGGCCAGAGTGTTGCTACCCCCGCGCACCTGCCGTTCCTGTGCTCCTGGGCTGGGGATGTGCGCCCTCCTCCCTGCCTGTGGTGGGGGGCAGTTTGGCTCAGGTAGGGGGAGGGGCCTCGGTAGAAGGGGCAGAGCTGGGGGGCTTGCCTCCTGCATCCCTGCTTTCACCAACTGCCCATGCACCTACCTGCAGCAACACCCTCTGCCCCGGCACTGTGACCCTAATCCTGGCTCCTAGGGCAAGCGGGCGCTGGAGGGTTAGCCTGCCCCACATTTACCTTGCTACGGTGGCTCATGTCCCATAGGGCTGTGTCCAGCTCCCCTCTCCAGGCCTGGCCATCGGGTTCACAGACTCAGGGCCCCAGTCAGCTTTGGCTCGGCCGCCCCGTCAGAACGGAGAGCGGACTGGGCCAGACGTGGCATTGCTGCCTCTCACGTTTCCGCGTGCCCTGTGGCAAGGGTTGGCACAGGGAGTCAGGCCCAGCCCTGCTGTTATAGAATCATAGAATCATAGAATCATAGGACTGGAAGGGACCTCAAGAGGTCATCGAGTCCAGCCCCCCGCCCTCAAGGCAGGACCAAGCTCCGTCTACACCATCCCTGACAGATGTCTATCTAACCTGTTCTTAAACATCTCCAGAGAGGGAGATTCCACCACCTCCCTTGGCAATTTATTCCAATATTTGACCACCCTGACAGTTAGGAATTTTTTCCTAATGTCCAATCTAAACCTCCCCTGCTGCACTTTAAGCCCATTACTCCTTGTCCTGTCCTCAGAAACCAAGAGGAACAAATTTTCTCCTTCCTCCTTGTGACACCCTTTTAGATATTTGAAAACCGCTATCATGTCCCCCCTTAATCTTCTTTTTTCCAAACTAAACAAGCCTAGTTCATGAAGCCTGGCTTCATAGGTCATGTTCTCTAGACCTTTAATCATTCTTGTCGCTCTTCTCTGTACCCTTTCCAATTTCTCCACATCTTTCTTGAAATGTGGCGCCCAGAACTGGACACAGTACTCCAGCTGAGGCCTAACTAGTGCAGAGTAGAGCGGCAGAATGACTTCACGAGTTTTGCTTACAACACACCTGTTGATACAACCTAGAATCATATTTGCTTTTTTTGCAACAGCATCACACTGGTATCTCGCGAGTGCGGGAAGGGCTCCCTCTCCAGCTGCCTCACGCCCCGGGCCTTCCTCTCCACGCTGCCTGGGATTAGCGGGCTGGTGTGGGGCGGGGGGGGCAGCCCCAACGGGCCGTAGAGCCAGCGTGTGTGAAAGCTTGCAGCATGCTCATGTCAAGTGTGTGGCATGCTTGAGTAGGCAAGACACATTAAAGCAGGTGCCTCCCTCATCCCCCTTAGCTGGGGTGGGCAATCATTTTCGCAGTGGGGCCACTTGAATGAATTTTGGTACATGGTCACAGGCTGGCTCCATCCCCCCGAATGGGCGAGGCCTCGGCAGAAGGGGCTGGAGGCTTTGAATTAAAAACACAGTGAAGGGCTTGTGGCTCCTGGCCCTTCTGCTGCCACGTTGTCTGGAAGCCACCGGGGTCACTGCAGCTATTTAAAGGGCTCACGCCTCTGGCCCCTGCAAGGGTAACGCCGCCAGCGGGAGCCATTGAAACAGGATCCTGCTGCCTGAGCCACTGCCTGGAAATTCGGTGGCCCGGGCAGCCGAATATCAATAGAAAGCAGCCAGATGCAGTTCACAGGCTGGATGGAAGTGTTAGGCAGGCCAGATCTGGCCCCAGGCCCGCATCTGGCCCAGGCCCGCCCTTAGCTCTGCCACTAGACGGATGGCAAGACCGCAAGCACCGAGGCAGAGGCCGGAGACTGTGCCCTGGCACGGCTCAGTGACTCTCATCCTTTCCTGCTCCTCTTGAATGGGAAGAAGATTTGAGGACCGCATATGAGAAGCCCAGCACAACACATGCGTCCCTGAAACGACCCGTACCGCCGTTGCGTGGCACTTCCGTGTCCTCTAACGGCAGAGGCAAGCACCCTCTTGGGCACGTGCAACCCATGCACCTGTTGGGGGTCCGGCGCTGACCCATGGCGTGGCACTGGGACCACGTAGAGAGCGAGAGAATGAGATTGCTCTGCAGCCAGCTGGCTTTTCGCTCAAGCGGTGGAGGCTCATGCACTCGGCTGCCAAGATGCCAGGTTTGGTTCTTCCAGTCAGTATTACACATGCTCTTTCCTGGAGACGAAGGTGGGTTCTGAAGGAGCTACAAAAGCACCGATCCATTCCTAAGGGGCACCCATGGCAAGACGGCTCTTGTGAACGTTTTGTCTTTCAAGCGAGTCTGTTTGGGGGGGGGGTTGGGTTTTAATTGAGCCCTGCCCTCTCATTAGTAGAGCTCAGAGGCCTCTTGTGTATCACTGTGGCCTTTTGATGGAATCGCTTCTTATTTTCCCACCCTCCCATCACTGCTCCCCGCTCCCTGGGAAGGGCTGGCCCCGTTCCACACAACACTCCCTGGCCTTGAGTCCGTTTTAGACTACACTGGGGCTAATCTGAAGATTTGGAACCTGCAATTCCCACTGATGAGCAGCTATTTGGCAGCTGTTCCCATTGGCGTCAATCAGCCTTCTCAGATGAGTAACGGCTCACGCCTGGGGGAAGGGATTTACAGTCTCTCCCCACCTCCCATGATTAACAGCAAGCGCAGCGTAAAGAGTCCAAACTCACGGCAGATTGGTGCTGAGTTTGGCACTGGTGTGAACAAGGAAGCTTTACCTACACTGCAGAGCTTTTGTGCAAGAAGCGTTTTTGCGGAAGAGATCTTCCGCAAAAACTTCTTGCGCAAAAGCACATCCACACCTCAAAAGCACATCGCAAAAGTGATGTGCTTTGGCACAAGAGAGCGTCCACACTGCATGGACACCCTTGCGCGAGACAGTTCTGATTGCCATGCACAGAATGGCTATCAGAGCACCTGTGCTTTTTGTGATCGGCTCTGTTATACCTCGTGGAAGGAGGTATACCTACACCGCAAAAAGCCCTCTGTTCTGTCGATTGACTGTAGATATTCTTGTGCAAAAATGCACTTGAGGTGTGGACGCTCTGCGGGTTTTTGCACAAAAATGGCTGTTTTGCTCAAACCCCCTGTAGTGTAGACATAGCCCGATAGAGTTCTGAGAGAGCCGGGACTTATGCACTGCTGTGGGTGCTCATCAGCACTTTTCTACTTGCTTCAGACAGTGATGGGCCAGGTTCCCTCTAAGCTGTGTGGCTGCACTGCAGCCCAGCTGTTTAATGAGCTCGCAGGCTGGGGGATGGAGGGGTACTTCTCCCTCAGCTGCAGCAGCTCCCTTCTGTGAACCTAGGAGCTCACTTCTCCCAGCTGGTAGGGAGGGCACATAAGGAGGAGGGAGCGGGGTTGATGGGGGGGTAAGGGCATCCCGCTTCCCACCTGGGCTGCCACCGCTGAAGGGGAGAGAAACTGTTTGGATTACAGCAGCGAACTGCTTGTGAGAAACCCAGCACACACTCTTCACCCTCAGCTGTCCTGGGAGGGGAGGAGGAGCAGACTGCATGGGGTAGGTGGAGGAGCAGACTGCATGGGGTGCGTGTTGGTGAGGTGAGGTGGGGAGTTTGGAGCCTCCTGACTCCCATCTGGGCTGCAGCAAGAGTCAGACCCATGCAGGAGAGGGACACAGGACCCTCTACTGGGCTAGGGGCTAGGGGGTGGGAGGAAACAGGCTGCATGGGGGCATGCTAATATTTCAGATGGCTTCTGCTGGGGCAAGAGGGGAGGCTACATGGGAGATGGGGAAGTTAAAAGTTGGCATCCCAGAGATACTGTATAAACCTGAGTGAGTGCCTTTTACTCTTCTTTCAGTAAATAGTCTATTAATATTTACAAGGAGAGCATGACTATTTCTAGTTGACTCATAGATTTGTTTAGCTTCTTAAAGCTGAGCTCTAAGTGGATAATACATATGCAAGAGGAATAGTTTTGTGAACTGCAAAAGTTCACATGCTAGTGTTTTGGCAGACACTGAATTTTTTGAGAGCTGCTTTAGCGGAGACTCTGACGAATTAGTGATTGATAGGAGCAGATTGTTAAATTGGGACTCTGGTGCATATTTTTTGTGCTTTTTACTTAATGGCCCTGTCTGATTTATTGGTAGAGCTATTTTCAGTATGCTTCATTCTGGTGTGTTTACTAGCTTCAGTTGTTAGACAGGATGATAATACATACTCCAAGGGCAGTGTTAATTTTATTTTTATTTGATTTCATATTAAATAAACATCATAAGCATTGCTCCCTTTTCAGGATGGCTGAGTGGTCTCAGGAGCCAGACTCAAGAGGCTGACCTTCCCTTGTTTTAATGTATGTTCTTCTTCCCTACTATGAGATGTTTAAAATATATACAGGTTGGACCTCCCTGGTCCGGCACCCTCGGGACCTTACTGGTCCCGGATGAGGGATTTTGCCAGACCAGGAGAGGTCATACTCGGCCCCTCTGCTTTTAGCTCCCCCAGCCCTGGACCAGTTCCCTGCTGCCCTCCTGGCTGGCTACCCCCCTGCTGCCAGCCCCACTTCCCTGCCGGTCCCCCAGTTTTGTTGACAAGCTGGGCAGCCCTGATGTGCATGGGGATCCCGGTCCTGCAGGGTAGTGCCACTGCTGCACGCCAGGCTACGGCCCCACCGGGCAGCTTGGCTGTGGGGAGCCTAAATGCCAACCCTCCACCGGGACTCTTTATCCTTGAACATCAGGCTCCTTCCTCACCACGGATGTTGCTGGACCCGAGAGTTCCGGTTTACAGAGGCTGCAGCCAACTGGAGCTGCGATCGCCTGTACCTGCGGAGGCTCAGGTAAATATAATGGCCCAGAGGCTAACCTGGGTGAATAGGATCTGGCTGGTGGGCCGGTATTTGCCCACACCCGTGCTACTAGATTTCACTGTTAAATTAACTAGATCCTCTCTGGAGGAAGCAGAGCCACAGAAGAGGGCTAGGAAGAGGCAGATGAATGGACATTAAGACCCAGGGGTGCCCCAAATCCTTGGGCGCCCTACACAGCCGGGTATTCTGCCTATGAGTAAGGACGGCCCTGCTCCTCATGCTCAGCCTGGCTGATGAAGACTGGGCGAAGTGGGTGGCTCTGAGGCTCCGGATCGAATGCCCCCCAAAACAGGAAGGCCCAGAAGACCCCTATCTAGCAACAGGAGCCGACTGTAAAATTCAGGCCCGGTTTGTGGTTGTGTGGTTCTGAGTTCCCGGACAAGTCTGGATGGTCACATCTAGGAATCTGGGCTGGGCAAATGTCATGTCGGTGCCTGAGTGTGGTGGTTTGGCTGAGGGTGGGGTGGCTGCTCAAACCCAAACCTCCCCACCCCGATCCACGCAACCCCCTGCGAAGCCACGCTGAATTCACAGCTGGCAGGAGCCCTTTGTGGCACGGCTGTATTGTGTCCTGGGCCGTTGCTGGCCTTCTCCACTCAGCCTCTGCACTTTCTCCTTCCAGCTTCTATCGCCCTTTATTCATAAGTTGCTCTTGCATTTCCAATGGACTTTCCTGGCCCCACTTCAGAAAAACACGTAAGCATCTGTCAGCAGGGGGGATCCGGGGTGTGTGTGTGTGGATTACGCACTCAACCTGCTTCAAGTTAAGCCAGGCCTCAAGAGCTTTAAGATCTTGGTTTTCATTTCATTCATGAAGAGCTTTCCCACATAAGGATGAACATACACACGTACTGAACCTAAAGCATGTGCATCATTGGATTCCCAGGATCGGGGCCTGGGCGAGGAAGCCAGGAGGCTGATGAAACGTAGCCATTTTCCTCACCTCTAGCCCAGCATATCCGGCTCTTCCCCATCGGTTGCTTTTGTTCCAGGCCCATCTGTTTCGAAGGAGCAATATATAGATTTCTTGCTCTAGGGTGTGTTTTTTTTTCCCTGTTGAAGGGAGGAAATAAAACCCAATTCCAATGATGAATGCACAACGTGACCTAGCACATTACCATACAGACTATTTACTTCAAAGAGTCTCCGTTTGCCATGGCAACCAGCAAGCATACGGCACAGGCTGTCCTGCTAAAGTCATTCGTGCAGACTACAAGGCCCAGTTACAGTACCTTGCTGCACACCGGCACCATGGGCCGCCTTCCAACAATTCCTCTGCGCTAGACTTTTGTTCCATCGGAAAATGCTCTCCAGGGCCCGGCGGTCTTTGTGAATCCACAACTGCACAATTTCAGGGGCTGCTGCTCCAGGCAAGGAAAGGGACGGTGTTGCTTCAAGAAGCTGCTCCAATTCAAAGTCCTGGTCCCCGCCAGCCACAGCTAAGACCTGGCTCTTTCCAAGTCTGCCTCCCAGTCCCTGATCCACCGCGATGGCTGGGCTCCACTCGAAAGAGCCAGGAGGAGTTTCTTGGGAGGTGCGGGGGAAACGCCTTCAACTTTGGAACGCCTTGCTCCATGGGCCTCGCCGTCTCTAAAACACAATGCGCGGGCCTTCCTCCAGCGGGGAGCCGGCCCCTAGAAGAGGGTGAGGAACGTGAATCCGAACAAAAGGAGAGAAGAAACAGCGAAATAGGGTGGACTGGGAACCGTTGAAGAGGGACGTCCCTTCGGACAGTTTCATCGACCTCTTGATTTATCTACCTCTGAGTCCCAGAGGCCGTCTAGAATCTCTGTAGATCACAAAACCCAACGGCTCGGACATCCTGTGCTCAGACTCCCAGGCCACCGTTCTTTCCTAGTCGCCTTTTTGCTGCTCTGCGTAGCACCTTTACGCTGCAGCCGAGCAGTGAAATTCACAGCCGGGAAGGACATACGCATGCTAGCACTGATCAGTCTAGCATGCCAAAAATAGCACTGTGACCACAGCAGCATGAATATTGTTTGCTTAGTTCAAGCCTATCTCGCACTCTGTGCATGTCTATTTTTGAAACACTTCTTTTTGTATATACATGATTGTGTAATTTCTATTGTATTATGTATTATGTTTTTTAAATAAATCTACCATGCTACAATTGTTTAGTGGCCAGAAATCATTTTTTTTTCCCGCTGTCATGGACTGGTGCACGTCAGCATTTATTTTCATCCTGGAAAGAAAACCTGCTTAGTGCATAATTATTTAAAAAAATTAAAAAGTTTAAAAATGATGGGGCTTTTATTGCATCATCAAATGCCATTACAATGCAGCAATACAGCAATCAGTAGGGGTACATCTACGCAGCTGGGCTAACGCCAAAATAAGCTACACAACCTGAGCTACGTCAATTCCATAGCGTAAGTCGAAACAGCTTATTCTGGCTTTTGGTGCTGTCTACACAGCAGGAAGTCCGAGGCAGAGCACTCTTCCCACGATTTCCCTTACTCCTTGTGGAATGAGGCTTATAGGAGTTGGAGTAAGAAGTCCTCCAGCTCAACATTATTTCGACATTATGTCAAAATAACTGCTGATAGTGTAACTGCGGACTATGTTATTTAACTGACGTTATTCCGAAATAACACTGCTGTGTAAACGTACCCTAGATGAGCCAAAAAGAGACCCGAAGAAGTCACCGGGGCCAAAAGTCGGATGGGTCATTATACCTTTGTTTGCCAGTCTCATTCCAAATGTCACATGGTCTATCTTGACCAAGACCCTTCCTCAGATTATTAGAAGCGAGTGCCAAATGAGCATCGGCAAAGCTAGAAGTATCCCGCGGCGAGTATTCCGCTCCAGCGAGTGTTCCCCAGAAACAGTTTTCAGCTCATAGGCTCAGATGTTGAAAGGCTCCCAAGCTGACCTCCCTGTCCATGGCAGAGGTATCCGTGTGCGGTTACGTCACGTTGTCACGGCAAATGTAACGGGGGGGATCCCTCAGTTTGACCACCAGGCTAAGCTAGCCCAAAGGGAGCATCTCCAAGGCCAATCCTGACCCAGTTCCTGGTTCTGGACTCAGAGTATGTGTTGGTAGGACTCCCGTGGTTCTGCACGCTGGACTAAGCTGAGCTGCTCTGTTTCTTTTCCGTATTGTGGAAGAACTGGTCTTGCGCGGGCACAAGAAGGAAATTGAGGGATGGCACTGGAGGGCTATCGGCACTCACACAATTTATCCCTCATCCTCACTGCACAGAGGACAGTGTACCAGCCTAAGTGAATGCAGCACTGGGACTCAAACCCATATCCCAAGCTGGGCTAGCTAGCCTGGATTTAAAGCACCGCTAAACTCGGGGAAGAAGAGTTTGTGTATGGACAGGCATGGATTTGCTGGTAAGAGAGAGGGAGACAGACCCTGTGTGTAGTGTTGGGACTATAAAAAGCACAATCACTAGCTCGTGTCAATGCTTTCAGAAAATTTTCCCTTTCTTGGTTGAATGGCCAACTCTTCTACCTTTTGAAAGACAGACTTGATTTTGACAAGCAACAGCAAATTACTTTAAAGAGATACAAGTGGCAGCTTTTCCATTTCCACAGAGGTTTCCATTCCGATTTCATTTGCATTACAATAAGTTGTGCTTCTGCATTTATTTAAACCAAATCCCCTGCAGTTTTAGAAGCAGAAGCACAGCCGCTTCCTGCTAGAGCATGGGAACCAGAAAGTGAAACTGGCAAGGCTGCTCAAACCATGGAAAACCCAACATTTTCACCGGCAGCCCTGGGGTTTTGGAAGTGTGCTGGTTTGCCATCAGGACCAAAATTTTGAACGTACTCTTTGTTTTTGCCCCCTTCTTCCAACGATGTCCAAGTTGTTGGGGGTTTTCTTTCTTTTTTAAAATATTTCCCCCCATTTTGACACAATATAAGTTAGTTTCTCATCTCAACTGTAGCATTTTGTCTCTTCCAAAAGGCAAAATGTCAGCACTTGCTAGCGCAGTAGTTCCCAACTGCCGGTCCACGGACCAGTGCCAAGCTGCGGCACACTGCCAGGCCATACCCATGTGGCTGAGGTATACCCCGGCTACGGGGCCAGCAGCTGCCGGAGTTGAAGCCGGCTGTGCATGGCGGCTCTGGGGCTGAAGCTAGCTGCTGTGTGATGGCTCAGTGGGCTGTGGGGTACCCCAGCTCCAGACCCCCTGCTTCAGCTCCATCAGGTGCCATTTGGCGAGCGGCTGCTATAGCTGAAGCTGGCTATTCACGGCAGCTCTGGGGGCTGAGGCTGGGATGTATATTTCGGCAGATGGGTAACATTTTAGTTGCATATTCCTTATTTGCATAACGAATGTGCAAATATGCAACTCCAATGTTACTGGTCTGCCAAATGTTTGTGACTGGGTTTGCTGGTCTGCAGTATAAAAAAAGTTGGGAACTGCTGTGCTAGTGCATTGGCTGTGCACTGTATCCCACCTGCTGAGTCCTCAGCCTGACTCCTAGAAAGAAGAATTCGGGCATTGCTTGGAGCTCTCCTGATCAAGTAATTACTCAGCCTCACTGAGCCTGTGAAATCTGACCGTGTCCTAGAACAGGACAATCTGATTCCTGCTCTTCTCTTGCGGTCACATGGCGGGAACAGGAAGGGACTTGAAACTCACTGTGATTCCGGTTCTGGTTCTGGTTCTGGTTCTGACCAGTCTATTGAGACCAGGTGGCACAAATCCATTCATTGGCATTCCAACTCCAAGAGCGAATTCGGCGTGCATTGCCCATCGGTTAGGTGAACGGTTGTACGGTGGAGACAAGTTTCCAGGAAGGTCTATCAGGTCTGATCCATCAGAGTACAAACCCCTGGGGAGTTCTTGTAATCACGGAACAAATGACTACAAGCTTGAGAAATGGAAAGAGATTGTGACCAGCTGGATCATCCCATTCTGAAGGAAGCTTCTGGGTCTGAATTGACTGCTTAAAAAGAGGCAGAGGCTAGGGGCAGAATAGACTGCCAACATTTTAGAGGATGAATAAAGGGCTTTGTGGAAGTGTCTTCTCTTCAAGGGGAGCTCTTTGGGGAGCACAGATCCTTCTTCCTTTTTTGTCCATAATTGCCTCCTTATGCAGCTCGCCCGCCCACTCCCCACCCCCCGTCTTGGCCTCCTTTTCTCTCTTTCCCATTTATCCCTGCTACCTGCAAGCAGCGCTTTGGCAGGGACATTAGTCACTCCGGGGGGTACTGTTTGCTAGTCTGTGATGTAAGTAGCAGACAGTCGGTGGCCTGTCCGTCTATGGAGAGAGTTCGTCTTTTCTGCAGTTAGGCGAGCAGACGTCCTGGTCTGATCAGGGTCGACCCAATATTAAGGGATGGGTCTTTTATATATAAGTAGGCCCATGCCTTTCCCCCTCGGAAAAAGCCCTGGTTTTTTACATTCGCTCTCTGGTCACCCTTGCTGCAGGACCCGGGCAGATTCGGCCCAGTCTCTCTAACTGGCACCGACAGGCCGGCGGGTGGCAGGGCGCCAGGGCAGAGCAGCCGGTGGGCCCCCAGACACGCACAAGCCACGCCCATGCAGACTCGATCCCCTTACTTTCAGGCGGTGCTGCACTGCCGGGGTCCCCAGGCCCTTTTAAATCGCCAGGGCAGTTGCCTTCTGCCTCCCTCCTTGCCAGCGAGCCCAGGGACAGACGGTGACGCCGACTCTGCAGGGGCCACTTGACTTAACAATAAACAGCTGGTGCTTCAGGGAGCAGGGTGGCCTGTGATGTCATTAATCCTTGTAAAAGGGGGCGGAGGAGGCAGAGAATGAGAATCTTGTGCCAGACGTGGAGGGTCAGCGGCAAAGTCCGGAGGCAAAGCCAAGGCTCCATGACTCCCGGGCCCCTGCGGTAGCCACTAGCCCACATGCCTCCACTGAGGCCTTTAGGTACCAAGAATCTGGCCGGTGGTCACTCGGTGACCCGCCTAATGCTAGATCCCTCCAGCTGCGACCGTTTGGCGCTTTGTGAAGCCTTGGCCCTTTCTCCAGGTGGTCGCCGGAAACGGTCGTCCAGTGGGAGGAAAACCGAGATGGTGCTTTCTGTGTCCTCCTCCCAGGCACACCCAGTGTGACGGGTTTCCCACACAGCCCCTCTGGGTCTGGTTATTGATGGTCTTTGTGCCTTCTCCCTTGGCCTCCATTCCTGCCACTTTTAATGTGTGTCACATTCATGGGCAGCTTTTCCTGGCTTTGCGGGTAGGGAATCTCTGCTTAGCGGCCGGATGTGGCCCTTGGCTTGCCTGGATCCAGCCCCAGAGGCTCAGGGCCCCTCCTCAGCATCGGGGAGCCCATGCTGGTACTCCAGCCCACTGCTGCGGCACCCCATGGGGCTGGACCATACAACATCTCCTAACCTGGGCCCCCCTAGGCTCTGGTGTGGCAGGGGAATGTGGGGATAGTCTTTCTCCTTCTCAGTTGGGGCCACAGTGTGGGTTCCCCCCCCCCCACTTCTCACTTATGTGCAGCCTCCCACTGATTTTCCTGTGCGTCAGTGGCCCCCCGGCCCCAAAACGGTTCCCCACCTCTGCTTTAAGACATCGGATTACAAATTTGCATTAGGGAAGCCGTGTTTGTCTGCCTTCTTGTTTATAAAAAAGGGGATTAATGCAGGGTTTATGGCAAGGGTAGGCGTGAGTGCCCGCTGGTGTACGTACAATCCTAGTGAATGGGCACAAGTTTGCTTCCATCCAGAACCCCTAAGTGTGTGTCTGTTTTCCCCTATAGTTTATGAACACTTACAGGCCTGGAGACCTGGCAGATGTAAGCCTCCAATTACTAAGGTGGGACAACGGTCAGTCAGTTGGGTACCTGCACTCGTAGGGTACGTCTAGACTGCGGCACTATTTTGGGATACATCCTGTATCCCAAAATAGCGCTTTCCGCGTCTTAGCAGCAAGCAAAATGTGTTTGAAATAACGGGCTCGCTATTCCGACTGTCTCAAAATAAACTATGTACTTTGTGTGGCTCGCATGGCAAAGCTTATTTCGAGCTACGTGATGCTGTACAGACGGATTCCGAGTGTCTGAGCCTAGCTAGTTATTTCCTGCTATCATGAGCTTCCAGCATTTCAGATCTGTGTGTCACAGGGTTCACTGCGTTCCCTCAGCTGTTTGGTTTTGTGGCCAGTCACTTCTGCAGCAAGAATTAGATTCTTTTTTTTTTTAAGAACGTGTTACACACCCATAAGGCCACTCGACTTTGATTCTTAGCCCTAGCAAGAACACTGCTGGTGTTGCTTTTAAACTGTCGTCTGGCGGGATAACGTGCAAAGCTGGGATCTAGGTTTGGCCCTGCAGAGCCTTTCATCTGCCATCTGCTATGTCGTCTCCAGAAAATAAAAACGTCGGCGTTTTTATTGAAAGAAACTGACGCGGCTGCTGGTTCGCTCTATTCCATCTGTAACAGCTCGCCCTTGGAAAGCATGAGTGTGTCTGCTGATATTTTCTCTGACGCTGAGACAGCCTCCGAGCAATTGCTTTCGAGGCGTCTCACTGTGAACTCCTCCCTCACCTGTGAACTCTGTGAGACGCAACACGTGCCAGCCTGTTTCAGCTCTCCAGTCGCTGCTCTCAGATGCTGAATTTCCTCGGCAGCTGGGGCGTGATTAAAAATGCGCATGAAGGTTTCTGTATAAGAAATGTACGATCCTCTTTGCCGCTTAATGTATCAACCAGCTGCCTGGGAAATTTGATTCTGAGGGTATGTCTACACTACAGCGTTATTTCAAAATATCTAATTTCGAAATAGTTAATTCGAAATAGCTTACTTTGAAATAACGCGTCTGCACACAAAATGCATTTTGAAATGGCATTTTTCTATTTCGAAATAGCGTGTCCACTCTGAGTGGACGTTGAATCGCATTTAAGGCTGGTTGGAACCAGTTCCGGCAGGGCATCAGGGCAGAAGTTACCTTGTGGCCAGGGCGGCCAGCAGGGCACCCTGGGAAGGGCTGGAGGCCCCCTATTTTGAAATAAGCGTCTACACAGCGCTTATTTCGAAATAGCAGTTTCGAAATTGGCACTATTCTTCGTGGAATGGGGTTTACCAATTTCAAAACAAGCCTGCCGCTATTTCGAATTAATTTTAAAATAACAGAATGGCTGTGTAGACCCTAGGAAAGTTATTTTGAAATAACCTTGCTGTGTAGACATACCCTGAGTGTTAAAGAGGTCAGAAACCAGTGGCACCATCATGCCAGCCTTCAGGTTGCTGGTATTTCCCTTTATTTTTATCCAAAGGAAATCTTTAATAAATCAGATGCATTCTGCAAAAAAGGGGTTTTGTTGCCTTGTTTTTACCTTCTAAATAATTTTAAAATGGGCAAACCCATTTTTATTCCAGTCTCTCCATATTTAAAAACAAAACCTTCACTTTTCATGTGGGAGCTGATGTTTCACGGCCAAGTTAAAAGCACTTTCAAGTAAAAGTTTATATCCAACTGCAACGCTTGCTCTTGCTTATATCAGTTTTACAGGGTGGGTATAACTCAACTGATTTCAGCTGGGTCATGGTACCATTATTTTTTAGGGACCGAAGTAACAGTTGTGGTCACCTAGTTTGAACTCCTGCATAACACAGCCCATGGAATCTCAGCTATTAATTTCTTCCCCAAGCCCGTAATTTGTGTTTGCGCTTTAGCATATTATTTAAAAAGATAGCTGCTCTTGATTTAGCAGGCAACAGAGAATCTACTCAGTCTCTTGATTCACTCCTGTTCTAGAATAGAATCTGTCCCCTTAATGTTAGTGGCACCATCATGTCACTAGAATATGCTGAGTTTTTGAAAGACATATTTCCTTAGTGCTCTTTTCTGGTGTATAATTAATGTAATAACACTCCTGAACCAGACTTGCCTGAACTCCATTTCTAGGAGTTGGCATTTGCTGCTAGGCAATTGTTGAGAGCAGCATTCAAGACCGAAGATGATGCGGAGCAAAAATGGCATGCTGCTCTTTTTTAGAAAGAAAAGATGTAGCCTGTCCTTCCCAAACGCTAAAGTCTCCAGACTACAGGGAGTATTTGCATGAGAACAGCCACACTGAGGGTATGTCTACACTACCCTCCTAGTTCGAACTAGCGGGGTAATGTATGCATACCGCACTTGCTAATGAAGCCCGGGATTTGAATTTCCCAGGCTTCATTAGCATAAGCGGGGAGCCGCCATTTTTAAATCCCCGCTGCTTCGAACCCCGTGCAGCGCGGCTACACGGGGCTCGAACTAGGTAGTTCGGACTAGGGTGCCTATTCCGAACTACCGGTACACCTCGTTTCACGAGGAGTAACGGTAGTTCGGAGTAGGAACCTAGTCCGAACTACCTAGTTCGAGCCCCGTGTAGCCACGCTGCACGGGGTTCGAAGCAGCGGGGATTTAAAAATGACGGCTCCCCGCTTATGCTAATGAAGCCCGGGAAATTCAAATCCCGGGCTTCATTAGCAAGTGCGGTATGCATACATTACCCTGCTAGTTCGAACTAGCGGGGTAGTGTAGACATACCCTGAGTCAGATCTGGGGTCCACCTAGCCCATCTAGTCCAGCCGTGGTGCGGGCAAGATGTTTCAGAGGTATTGAACAGCACAGGGAAATTGATCAAGTGATCCAGACCCGGTTTCTAGTCGCCGGAAGTTTGGGGACGCCCAGAATATAGGGTTGCACTCTGGCCATCTTGGCTAATAGCCATTGATGGACCTGCCCTCCAAACAGGCTGTGACACTGTTACCTAAATGATATGCAGATGTATCTAAGGTTCCATTGAAATCAGGGTCCCTGTTAAAGTCGGGAGAGTTGGAATCTTTGTGCATAAAAGATTTGGAAAAATCGGTTTGCATTCTGAGCACAACGGTTGCAGCCGTGGCTGATTTCCCCTCCGCTTGCTACGTCGCCAATCCTATTCATAGGCCTTCTGTGAGGCTGACACCAGGCACCAGGAATTGCTCCTTCCAGCTGCTAGGAGTTATGGCAGACCTGGGACATGGAATGGAGCAGGAAGGCTACCCCTCCTGTGTTTTTCATGCTGGTGCTGCTCATGCCCTGGTAGAATAGAGGTCCCAGTCGCACTGGGGACGAGAAGACACCTGACAGAGGGAAGGTGGCAGAGGGCATTGGTATCATAATACATATCCACAAGGGGGCCATATAAAGATTTCCTGGGCAATCCTGCCTTCGTTCTGGCAGTGCCGACAGTTTGAGCGCTCGATTTTGCAAGCTTTATGTTATTCCGCACAGAGAGAGGGGGTGATAGTTTATATAGCAGTCTAGGACTCGCTAGAGGTTTGGAACTGTTCTGGGATAGAAAGAGCCATCGAAAGGCAAGATCCTACTTGCTATTTGCTTGTTCAGATTTTTCCACAAAGAGGTCCCAGAACGAAACCTATGTGCAGTTTGAATGAGTGCCGTTGTGGGTGGAAATTCTGTCTCTCGAGGCTACGGTTGCTTATTTCAAAGGAATCCCTAAAGATACTCCGAGGTTCTTTAAGTGGAAGACGAAAAAATCTGATCAGACTTGCATGAAGCTTGCTCTTGGTTCCCAACAGAGCAAAAATTGTCCCGCCCTCAAAGAAACCAAGCTCAAACCCTCATTCTACCCGAGAATAGGGATGTTAAATATCGATTAATCAAATAGTCGAGTAACCTCATGAATTCTGGTCTGTTAGTTGACTATTCTATAGTTCCCAAGGGAGGAGCTGGCAGCCAGTGCACTCTGTATCAGAGGCAGCAGTGTGAGATGCCAGACAGGAGCTGGTCCGTGAGGGGAGCCGTGATAAAAAGGCAGCAGCACAGAGTGGCAGTAGCCCTTATCTAGGGGGAGTCTGAGCTCCTGGAACTGACATGAGCCGGGCTGCCTACCTGTCCGGCTCCTAATACACTTTAAATGCAGAGCCGCAGCAGGGGTAGGTCCCAGATCTGTCACAAGCCAGGACTGAGCTGGGTGCTAGCCAGCTTGCTAAACAATTTTGTGGCAAGGGGAGGGGGGAGGGAAATGCATGTAGTATCATAGAATCATAGAGCTGGAAGAGACCTCAGGAGGCTATTGAGTCCAGCTCCCTGCCCAAGGCAGGACCAATCCCAACTAAGTCAACCCAGCCAGGACTCTGCCAAGCCAAGACTTAAACACCTCTAGGGATGGAGATTCCACCCCCCTTCCTAGGGAACCCATCCCAGCACTTCCCCCACCCGCCTAGGGAAATAGTTTTTCCTAATCTCCAACCTAGACCTCCCCCACTGCAACTTGAGACCATTGCTCCTTGTTCTGCCATCTGTCACCACTGAGAACAGCCTCTCTCCATCTTCTTTGGAACCCCCCTTCAGGAAGTTGAAGGCTGCTCTCAAATCCCCCCTCACTCTTCGCTTCTGCAGACTAAACAACCCCAATTCCCTCAGCCTCTCCCATAGGTCATGCACTCCAGCCCCCAAATCATTTTGGTTGCCCTCCGCTGGACCCTCTCCAATATGTCCACATCCTTTGTAGAGTGGGGGGCCCAGAACTGTGTAGTCTATAGCATTAACCTATAAGCTTTTGCTTATTGGTTAATTGGTTAATCAACTACACTATTACATCCCCACCCGAGAATAGCATAATGCTGAAGTGCAACGCAGCTCCGATAAGTCAACCTTACAGATGCCCAGCAAGAAGGTCCTACTGTACTAATGGCCATACAAGCCGTGACCCCACGTTTGAAACCCTTGACCCAGGTGTCAACAGTACAGTAGAACAGGGGGTTTCAAACATGGAGTTGCGGCTTGTAAGGGTTAGTGGCTAGCTGGCTGCGAGAGGCTTTGTTTACCTGAGCGTCCACAGGTACAGCCACTTGCAACTCCCAGTGGCTGCGGTTCTTGGTCAATGGGAGCTGCAGGAAGAGGTGGCCCAACTCACACCAGTTCCTGCAGCTCCCATTGGCTCGGAGCAGTGTATTGCTTCCAGTGGGAGTGGCGAGCGGCCATACCTGCAGATGCTCCACTAATCAAAGCGTCTCACAGCCAGCTAGTGGCTAATCCTTATAAGTCGTGACCCAACCAGTGAAAACCCCGGCAGTAGAATATTGGGTGTCCATGCATCACCCCATCCTGAGGGCAGCTGAGCACCTGAAACTCCTAGGGTGTGGTGATTGGGCACTTCCCAGGATTTGGACCTGTAGGCAATAGGGTTGCACTTTGCCCTTGCTCTGTACGTTGGCAATGAACTTGGC
This sequence comes from Pelodiscus sinensis, assembly GCF_052426305.1. Taxonomy (NCBI): domain Eukaryota; kingdom Metazoa; phylum Chordata; order Testudines; family Trionychidae; genus Pelodiscus; species Pelodiscus sinensis. The sequence continues at coordinate 47,460,680 of NC_143063.1, forward strand.
CAAAGGGTGAGCTAAAGGTTCTGCTTTTCCCCCTTTCCATGGATGTATTTTTTTCTGTTCTTTTTTTTAAAGTCATGACTGATCTTGAATTTGCACATTCCTCGGATATTATTATAATCTACCAAGGGGGCAAAGCTGGAACTGACATAGGACAGTTCCTGCCTCTCCCGTTTGCACTATTCATGGACGGAAGGGAGGCAGGAAAAGCCGGGGAGGAAGGCATGGAGCGACGGCTCTTCTCTTGGATGCGAGGAGCGCTGGCGAACACGAAAAAGGGTTCCTCTTGGTTGGATGGGTTGGCCTGAGTTTAGTGCCACTGAGAAGGATTTGACCGGCACCTCTGGAAGTAAATTCCCTGCAAGTCACTACACAAGTACAGCGAGAAGGGAGGGATACCAGCTTCGTCCCCACCAACAAGCTTCCAAACAGGTCCCCCTCGAGGGGACAAATGGGGGGGGGGGGAACAATCATAACTGGCTTCCCTGCTGAGCCTGCCCGCCTGGGGAAATCATAATGGGGGCATTTGCGACATGGAAATCTACCCAGCAGGGACTGGACTGAGATTTACCAGCAATAGGCGAGACGCACTCATCGTTATTCTGATTGCTCTCCTCCCCCATGTATCATTTCCTTGAGTCTGAGGATCTCTCGTGGTGATTCAAGTAGATTATTCGGCAAACTTTTTGGGGGTGTGAATTGTCTCTTCTGTACAGCACCTGATCTGTTTGGAGCGTCTAAACCTCAGCACAATAGGGAACAATGGAGGTAGAAAACCGCATTCCGTGCCCTGAAAGGGACAGGCTGTATTGCCCACTGGAGTCTCACGAGACTTGGTGTTGTTTCTGAAAGCCCCAGCTCATAAGGTCAAGTGATTCCTGTGGAATCTCAGCTTTTGACAGTAGGTGTCTGGCCAGGGGCAAGAGTGGGCGGGGGCAGGGTGTCTGGCCAGAGAGGAGGGGGCAGGAGCAGGCTGGGGGTAGGTGTCTGGCTTAGGGGAATGGGCTGGGGTGTGGGGTCTCAGCAGAGAGGGTGAGTGAGGGGCTGGAAGTGCGGGGTCTTGGCTGTGGTGGTTTGTGAGGGGGCTGGGAGAGTCGGAGGAGGGCACGTGGCTCATGGCTCCTGCCTCCCTGAAGCACCACGGAGAGAGGAGTGGGGAGGCGGCACCCCCACACTGCCCATCCCCCTGCATCCATTCCTATATCCCCCTCATTCCCACCATCTCCCCCAACCATACCACCCATCCCCAGATACACCCCATCCCCTTTCCTCCCTCCCTACACACACCCTGCCCCCACCCACAAATCCATCGCACTGCGCGTCCCTCCCCACAGGGGCACCATGCAGCCAGGCAGCATGGCCCCAGCCCGCTCCCTGCCCAGCCTTTCCACACGGGCCTGTCGGGGCAGCTTTGCTACGTGGCGGGCCTGGAGCGCAGAACAGCCACTCCAGAGAGCCAGGGAAGCAGCTGGGGTGCAAGACCTGCCCAGTTTGGGAGAGCGCGCCTGAGCCAGGAGCCTGGCCCCAGGTCACCAGCACACGCCGGGGGCACTCGGTTGTGGGGAGAGCTGCAGCACGGCCTCCACGCGCTGTGGCCGAGCCTGGGCCGCACAGAGAGAAGCTGTGCAGCAGGCGGGTGGGCCAGGCAGGCTGGGGGCGGGGCCAAGAGTCAGGCGGACATTGCTCCAGCGGATATATGGGATGGAGCCCCCCCCCACCATTTCATGGGGTGGTCACATGGTCATGGCTTCTGGGGAAGGGAGAGGTGGCTTCTGGAGAGGGAGGAGGAGGGATGCAGAGTGATGTGATGACATCACTCTAGCGTCCCGCAGGAAAAAAAAATTATATATAGAGAGAGATGTCTAGCTCTCCTGGGTGTGATAAAAGCTTTAAAAGGTTCAGAAAAAGGCAACAAAATGTTGAGAGGTACAGAACGACTTCTGTATGAGGAGAGACCAATAAAACTGGGACTTTTCAGCTTGGAAAAGAGATGAGTAAGAGAGGGTATGATAGAGGTCTATAAATCATGACTGGTGTGGGGGAAATATGTAAGGTAAGGAGGTGCTATTTATTCCTACAGAAAAACGAAGGTCACCAAATGAAATTAATAGGCAACAGATTTAAAACAAACAAACAAAAGGAAATAATTCTGCACACAATGCGCAGTCAACCTGTGGAACTCCTTGCCAGAGAATGTTGTGAAAGCCAAGACTATAACTGGGTTAAAAAATGAACTGGAGAAGTTAATGGAGGATAGGCTAGTAGCCAGGACTGGTGTCCCTATCCTTTGTTTGCCAGAAGTTGGGAAGGGGTAACGGGATGGATCACTTGATTTTCTGTTCTGTTCATGTCCTCTGGGACATCTGGCTTTGGCCATTGTTGGCAGACAGGACACTGGGGTAGATGGACTTTTGGTCTGACCCAGTTTGACTGTTCTTATGTAAAATGCCTCCTACAGGCTCAGAAATCAGGGGCAAATAAAAAGAATCCGAGGCTGTGTCTACATTGGCAAGATTTTGTGCAAAAGCACTCGCTTTTGCACAAAAACTTGCTGCCTGTCTACACTGGCCGTGAGTTCTTGCACAAGAACACTGACGTTCTAATGTAAGAAATCAGTGCTTCTTGCGCAAGAACTATGACGCTCCTGCTCAGCGATAAGCCCTCTTGCGCAAGTGTTCTTGCGAAAGAGGCCGGTGTAGACAGGCAACATCAATTTCTTGTGCAAGAAAACCCGATGTTTAAAATGGCCATCGGAGCATTCTTGTGCAAGAGAGCATCTACACAGGCACAGATGCTCTTGCACAAAAGCACATCTCTTGCGCAAAGGCACATGCCAGTGTAGACACTCTCTTGTGCAAATACTTTAACGCAAAAACTCTCGCGTTAAAAGTATTTGCGCAAAATCTTGCCAATGTAGACGTACATCTCGTGACTGTTAAGCCAATCTCATGATCGGGGGGAGGGGTCTAACTCATGACTTGTGAACACAATAGGCAAATGTATGTGTGTCATGGCTCAAAGCATACAGAGCTTAGCGAATCAAACCAAACTCTTTCTGTTTTCCAAGGCTCGTAATGGTCTGCGGCCCACGTTCATTGTGTGTCTCACTCCTGTGCGCATGCCACCCTGTATTAGATCTCAAAATTGCCTCCCAGCAAGTTGCTGAGTTAAAATTCTTTCATGACCTTGCGTTTCTTGCTCTCCTCTCTTGGCTTGGCATGTGTCAAGCTGCTCAAAAGCCCGCATGCCAAGACTAGTTGGGAAAGCCTAGGGGCGAGGGGAACCAGCGCAGGTGTGGTTGGAAACACACAGAAAATGTGCACGTGAGAACGCGTCGCCCCAGGCCATTAGAAAGTTCAGCAGTACGCAGACGAGAGAGGAACGGTTTGGCCGTGGGCCATCGATGACAGCCGCTCACATGCTTCGTGGGATTCCCTGCGCGGAGACTCTCCCGTTTTCAGTCCTTGTGCTTAGGAGAACTCATCTCTGGCTTTCAGAGCTCGCTTGACCACCCCGTTCACTGTCCCCGCGAATACCAACTGGGTGCGACAGAGGCGTGCCTGGATCACGGTGGGGGCAGCAGACACCTGGGGTGATAATTTTTCCAGGGTGAGAGTTCTTACGGTGAATCAAGCCTTTTGCTAATGCTCCCGAGCCATTCCTGGCCGTGTCTGGTTTGCTGGCAGTCACATTCGGTGTAAGGACGGGTGACATTTGGTTTATACAGCGTATGGCGCTATGGGATCCTGCTCCGGGACTTGTCCTCCGAGGCGTGATGGTAGAATAGATAAGAGGGAATGTGCGTGTGGTTAACTCCTAGCACGAGGGAGTTTTGCATCCGCTGCTACCATAGCTGCTGGTGACCTAGCACAAGACCCCAAGGGGCAGAGATGGCCCGTGGATATAGGCAACCTCGGCAGTTGCCTAGGCCACCGCATTTAACGTGGCGCCCAATGATGACGTCACGCCATTGAGGACTATGGAGGCGGGGGCGCTGATCGCACATTCCACCTAGGGCTCCAGTTGCCAGCAGCTCTCCTTGAGCTGCTCCTGTGTATGACACACATACAGAGACCTGGGGCTGTCAGTAGGAGTGTAATCAACAAGACAATAATCTAGCGGTTCTCCATGGCTTAGAAGGCTGGAACATTTTCTGATTGTGTTGTTCTTGTCGTGTTTCTGTCTCTTTGTTTGTAAATGGGAAAAAATGAAGGCAGTTGCATTGGTGCCTTGCAATTTGGCTGCAGAATGTGGTGCTCTCCCATAAGTCTCTGGGGTCTCTCTGGAGCTTTTGCTTCCCGGGTTTGATTGTATCTTCAGAGAATTCCATGATACATGTTGCCTCTGGCAAAGGTGGAGCTCTGTAAGGGATGAGTCTATTGAAGTTCAACAAGGACAAGTGTAGAGTCCTGCACTTGGGACGGAAGAATCCCAAGCATTGGTACAGGCTGGGGACCGACTGGCTAAGTAGCAGTTCTGCAGAAAAGGACCTGGGGATGACAGTGGATGAGAAGCTGGATATGAGTCAACAGGGCGCCCTTGTAGCCAAGAAGGCTAATGGCATATTAGGTTTCATTAGGAGGAGCATTGCCAGCAGATCCAGAGAAGTGATTGTTCCCTTTATTTGGCTCTGGTGAGGCCACATCTGGAATATTGTGTCTAGTTCTGGGCCCCCCACTACAGAAAGGATGTGGATGCATTAGGGAGGGTCCAGCAGAGGGCAACCAAAATGATGAGGGGACTGGAGCACATGACCTATAAGGAGAGGCTGAGGGATTTGTGCTTATTTAGTCTGCAGAAGCGAAGAGTGAGGGGGGATTTGAGAGCAGCCTTCAACTTCCTTAATGGAGGTTCCAAAGAGGCTGGAGAGAGGCTGTTCTCAGTAGTGAGGGATGGCAGAACAAGGAGCAATGGTCTCAAGTTGCAGTGGGGGAGGTCTAGGTTAGATATTCGGAAAAAACTATTTCCACAGGATGGTGGTGAAGCACTGGAATGGGTTCCCTAGGGAGGGGCTGGAATCTCCATCCCTAGCAGTTTTTAAGTCTCGGCTTGACAAAGCCCTGGCCGGGTTGATTTAGTTGGGGTTGGTCCTGTCTTGGGCAGGGGGCTGGACTTGATGACCTCCTGAGGTCTCTGCCAGCCCTATGATTCTATGAACATACAATAACCGGTCAGCAGAGAACATGGGAACTGGTCTGGGTCTCACATAGAACGCTGAGTTCGGAATCTGCCCAATTCAAGTTGTGTTCTGTTCGTAAAAGGGAGCTGCCCGCAACCACATACCTCTGTCCTTATCATATGGCTGAAAAGGGTTCTGTCTGGAGATCTGGGAGGGCAGAGAACCGTCTGTTTGGAGAGGGAGAGGCTGGAGCATTGATGAAGATGGGGGGAGACCTCAGCGGTTTGGAAACATTTTGGATTACAGTTTTCTCGGCAGAGGGAGGGAGGGAGGATGGGATGGTGGAGATGAGTGGCGTTGATCATCAACAGCGTCCTCAAGCCCTTTTGCTCTCTACATGAGATTGAGTCCATACCAGGATGGGGCCACGTGTTCACATGTCCAGTCAGAGCAAGCTCTACATGTGAGTGGAGCGCACCGAGGAAGAGAAACACCGAGAAAATGCCCATTAAACTGGGCCAGAATTGAGTGATTTTGCCAGAACCAGCCCTCCAGTTTGGGCCAGGCAGCACTGAGGGAATCTGGCCTGGGTACTCCATAGGCTGGCTGTCAGAAGAGGGACCTAAAAGTGGATTATGCGGCGCGAGGAATTTATGGACAGAGGGCTGAATACCACCTGAGGGGAATCGTTTCTAACAGGAGAATGTCCTGCCGCCAGGATCCTCACAAATAGCTCGTCCGGATTCTAAACTCAGTGGACTAAGACGCAAATTCTAGAAACCATCAAATTCCTTTTGCCTTTGTGCCGCCAACAACTAGAATTCTTCACCACAGGGCCACTGGTGAGCGAGGGCTCACACACGTTTTCGGAAGGCATTTTCTCCGGTTTGTTCCGGAAGATTCCTCCGGTAAGCACATGCCTGCCATATGAAATACTCTTTTGTTCTGTTTTTGTTTGGCTTTTATTCTTTATGGGGGCTGACGTGGTGGAAGTCATTTAATGAAATTATACCGCCAGTGGGAAAAAGGCCAAGCGTGCTCTACAGGCACGTCAAAGAACTTGAGCTGCTGAGGTCTCCATAATGCGCACCTCCCATGTTGACTGATAAGCTGTGCATGATTCACACTCTGGCAACATACATGTAGCAAGTATTCTTCTTAAATCCTTGTACTCTGAGTGGAGCATAGGTCATCTACAAATCTCCTCTTCACTCTGTCTTGAGACAAAACTTCTAGCTGACTCCAGGAGTACACTAGTTGTTGTCCTTCCATCTCAGTAGATCTTCTCCATGTTGTCCGAGGTCTTCCTCTTTTGCGTTTTCCTTGGGGTTCCATGTAAGAGCTTGACAGACTATGCTGGATGATGGTTTTCTGGATGGTTTACCCATCCACACTTTCGGGGCGGCCCTAGACTAGCTGCCAGCAACTGGTGCCCTAGGCGAACCATGCAATCGGTGCCCCCACCTCCAAACCCCTCAATGATATTGTGCCACCATTTGGTGCCCTAGGCGAACCATGCAATCGGTGCCCCCGCCTCCAAACCCCTCAATGATATTGCACCACCATTTGGCGCCCCATTTAACTTGGCACCCTAGGCAACCACCTAGTTCGCCTATATGGACGGGCCGCCCCTGCCCACTTTCTTCTCTAGATTTGAACATCAAGTGGTTCGTGTCCTGCTCTGTTCCAAAGCTCCTCATTTGTGACAAAGTCTTGCCATTTGATGTGAAGGATGTACCTCAGGCATCTGTTTAGGAATGTCTGTAGCTTGTGATTTGAAGAATTTTTAGGATGCCAGGTCTCGTAACCATACAAGAGCACACTCTTCACATTTGTGTTGAAGACTCGCTGTTTTGTCTTTGCAGATATTATTTGTGAACGCCATATGGGACGAAGAGTCTTGAATGCAACTCTTGCTTTCCCCTATCCTCGCAGTGATATCCTTGCAAGTATAGGTGTTGGTTAAAGTCAAAGCTTTAAAGCCGTTGTAACATTGGATTGGTTTTTTTCTTAATGCCGTATCCTTTGTTTTGAACAGGAGTAGGCATTAAAAGTTGCCGGAAAAGACTGAAAAGAAGCCCAGCTCGAATTTTAAAAAAATAATAACGCTAAGCTATGGATCTGCCCCAAGATCTGACTCCATGCAGGTTCCACAGCAGCCTATGATATGGTGCTCTGAGATGCAAGAATCTCCGATTCCCTGACAGAAAGCCATTCTGCGACTGCCAACTGGAATGTGGCTTGTCCCCCACGGACAGAGCAGGGTTAGGTTACGTCTATGCTGCAAGGCAAAAGTCAAATTAAGCACTGCATCTTCAGCTACCTCAGTTGCGTAGCTGAAGTGGAAATAGCTTCATTTGGCTCTTGGTGCTATCTATACAGCAGAAAGCAGAAGGGAGAACACTCTTCCTTCGACTTCCCTTACTCCTCGTGAAATGGGGGTTACAGGAGCCGGAATAAGAAGTCCTCCAGCTCAACATTATTTCAGAATAATGGCTTGCTGTGTAGACCCGCTCTTTGTCATTTCGGAATAACACCAGTTATTCTGAAGTAACACTGCTGTGTAGACATACCCTAAGGATCCCTGCTGATAGAATTGCATTCTTTCCTCGACCTAGCTACTGCCTCTTGGGGAGGTGGGTTACCTATACCGACAGGAGAACCTCTCCTGTCGCTGTGTGAATGTTGGTGCTACAGCCGAACTGTGGTAGTGTTTCACGTGTAAACACGCTCCTAGTGCTCAGAACTGAATTATAACATCATGGATCTTTGATGCAATACATGGTCTAGAGGAGTTGGCTCAGATCTAAGAATATTAGTCTCCAATGGCCCACTTCAGCAAAGCGTGTGAGCGTGCACAGTGCCTAATCCCACAGGTGGACCTATTAACTCCTGTGGAAATACTCACGTATTTAAAACTATGCACACGCTTGAGTGCTTGGCTGCATTAAGTGCTATATGGCAACTCTCTTTCCCCTCCACTTTAAACTTTGTCTGAGAATACACCTATGAGATATGGGTGGTGGGTAAAGCGGAGCTGGGGGAGGCAAGTCGCCAACCCCGCCCCAGCCCCACCCACTCTGCTTAGGCCCCTCTCCCCTCCCAGCACCATGGGGTAGACAGGTGGCATGTAGCCCCAGCATCTCTGGCCCTGGAACACAGGGAGGGTGGGCGCTCGGGGGAAACAACGCCCTGCCCCCAGTACACCTTGGCATTCTGGTGTGGAGTGTGGGCAGGGTCAGGCTGGCGGCTTGGAAAGTCAACCCCTCCCCCTGCCTAGCATACCCGCTATCCCTGCTGTCAGATGGGATGTATGAGCCATCCTCCGGGTCACAGACAACAAGAGATGAGTTGGCAACCACAGGTCCTGGCCAAATTCCAGATGGACTAGTTACTGTCCCCGGCTTGAAATCTTCCCAGCAGTTTCCCCCGGAAGGGATATCAGCATTCCCTGCCTGAGCTAGATGCGTTGCTGAGCTGTCGATCACCCCCAGAGCACATCAAAGATTGCTAGGATTGGAATTCAGTGCTGACCCCTGAAATGCTCATTGGGTGTCTCAGGATCAGCGCTCGTCCTGCAAACCAGTAGGTGTAGTCATGACCCTTGAGTGGTCTTGCTTGAAGTTCAGAAGGTGTCTGAGTGCTTAGAGCAGTAGTGGTATATTGGCATTGGAATTGGTTCAGAAAAGGGCAACAAAAGTGATGAGGGGCCCCGTATGAAGAGAGATGAAAAAGATTGGGACTTCTCAGCTTAGAAAAGAGGAAGCTAAAGGGGGATAGGATAGAGGTCTATCAAATCATGACAGGTCTGGAGAAAATGAATAAGGAAAAGTTATGTACTTGTTCCCATCACATAAGACGTGGTGGGAAGTGTCAGTACCCCGCAGTTGGGAACCAGGGAAGAGTTGTGACGCTGGTGATGGTGACTGCGACGTTCTCCGGTTGTCCCGATGTGTCCGTTTCCTTCTGTCTCACCCGGCGCGGATGTTTTCAGGGTTTATCCAGACCACTGAAAATCTCTGGTGTGATTTCCAGGCCAGCTGGTTTCATGCCTAGGGCTGTGTTGTGTTCCCCCGGCCAGGTGCAATGATCGAGTTGGGGTTGGGTCTGCTTTGGGCAGGGGGCTGGGCTTGATGCCTCCTGAGATCTCTTCCAGCCCTAGAATGCTGGGATTCTAGGGTACAAGAACTCAAGACTATGTCCGTGCCTGATTTTTCCTCCTAGCCCCATCTCCACCGAGCTGTCAGATGTGGAGCAACAGAGAGGCCTTCCCCACTGGTCTGGGCGGCGTGCATGTCCAGGTGGCTAGGACAGTCTGCTCAGCCTTGTTGGACAGCTAGTGAAATCCCACTATGCGTTGTGAGCAGCAGCTGCAGACAAGAGTAGCCCCATACTAATGGACTGAAGCTGTCTCTTCTCCGGGCTTGCTTCCTTTTGGGAGACAAGTGCTGTATCTCCACCTCTAAGGCGGCTTGGCAGGTTTTCCCACCAGAGTGTTTGCTTCCAGCGCAGCTGTTTATGGCATCTGCTCTGCAGTCTGTCCCTGCAGGGACAGGATCAGCCAAGTTGAAGGCCAGAGAATGTCGCCTCCAGACGCTTTCTGCCCCATTGTGGGAGGGAGGGGGAGCCATTCCGTCCCATTGCTGCCCTGAACACAGAGATTGTATCTTTGATGCTGCAGGTGAACCCTGGCTCACAGTTGCGCTGACCGAGTCGGGGGCTGATTTTCGAGCCCTCCACAGAGAGACGATTGGTTTTGAAACGCAACGTGACGGCCGGCGCTCCATGAATCACAGCTGATTTGATTCCTAGTCTCAGCGACTCCATCCAGTTCCCTGCATTCTGGGTGCTCTCCCATGTGTTGAAAAGTGAGTCAGTGTCAGAACTGCTTCTCCCGGGTTGGGGTGAGTGGTGGGGAGGGGAGGATGGAAAATGTATGCGACAGTGGGAACTGAAAGAACAGGATGAAAGAGGCACCAACAGTCTCTCTAGTTCAGGATCCCATTTGCCAACCGTGGCCAGCGCTAAGTGCCCCAGAGGGAATGAACAGAACAGGGTAACTTATTGAGTGATCCAGTCTCTGCCTGGCATCTACAGCAGCAATGGGCAGTGGAGGCTAGTGAGGGGGCTGCATGAGTCGTTGTCCTTCATCTCAAGGAGTCATAAGATGGTCACAACCAAGCCAGTGTCCCAGGCGAGGGCAGTTTTGCTCACGGTGCTGGTGTACCTAGAATGTGCAGGAGGTGCTGACTGCTCTGTACAGCCCTGCAAATCCACGGATTTTGCCTGAGCTCTGCTGCTGTCCGCGGAAGTGGATGCTGAGAGCCACGGATCGTTTTAGCAGATGCGGATGCACGTTTTCGTAACCACGCTGGGCTCTCACCGTAGCCACGCTGGGATAGGCTGCAGAGGGAGCAAACGGCTCTCCTGTTCAGCATTGGGTGCAATCCGCACATGCCTCCCTTCACGTGGCTTTGCTTTAAATGCATGTGACCTAACTAACACCGGTCGGAAAAAACGCTACCTGGATGGAAACCAGCAGAGTCTGGCATCCCTGCGCGTGGACAGCGGTAACACAACATCTCGTGGGCCACGCCAAGAACCTCAAAGGCAGGCTGCAGGGTCCCTGCCACTGATCTAAGGTCTTGTCTGATTTCTGGAGTTACCAGGAACGGCATTAGAGTTCATGATTTCCAGGCTGGGAGCGTGGTTAGCAACCGCCAGCAGTCAGATCTGAGCCTCTGTTCTCTAGCTGTGTTGCATGGTGAAATAGGACACTGCCTGTCTTTATTTTGATTCTGGAGTATTTTTAGCTGAGTTTTTTAATGGAAGATGCTGCCACATATATGTAAATGAAAGTCCCATTTCCAGTTGCACTAGAAGTGCCAGGACACACCTTTATCTGGTGTGGCTCCATGGAAGTCTGGCCAGGGGGTGGGCAGAATTGCCAGGTCCTTGGGCATGGTGGGTGCTGTGTTCCCGGGGGGCATGGCCTTGGGGAAAAGTCGCTTCCCACCAGCCCTTCAGCGCCACCTGGAGCCCTGGGCACTTTTAAATCACTGGGTAGGTAGCAGTTCAGCAGAAAGGGACCTGGGGATGACAGTGGAGGAGAAGATGGATATGAGTCAACAGGGCGCCCTTGTAGCCAAGAAGGCCAATGGCATATTAGGCTGCATCAGGAGGAGCATTGCCAGCAGATCTAGAGAAGTGATTATTCCCCTTTATTTCGGCACAGAATGAACAGAACATTCTATGTGAGCCCACATAGACTCCTAGAACAGTAGAACTGGAAGGGACCTCGAGAGGTCATCGAGTCCAATCCCCTGCCCTCACGGCAGGACCCAGTACTGTCTAGATTATCCCTGACAGGTGTCTATCTAACCTGCTCTTAAATATCTCCAGAGATGTCTGGAGTATTGCATCCAGTTCTGGAACCCCCTTTATAGAAAGGATGTGGATGCAATGGAGAGAGTCCAGCAGAGGGCAACCAAAATGATGAGAAGGCTAGAGCACACAACCTACAAGGAGAGGCTGAGGGATTTGGGCTTATTTAGTCTGCAGAAGAGAAGAGTGAGGGGGGATTTGAGAGCAGCCTTCAACTCCCTGAAGGGGGGTTCCAAAGAGGATGGAGAGAGGCTGTTCTCAGTGCGGGCAGAACAAGGAGCAATGGGCTCAAGTTGCAGTGGGGGAAGTCTCGGTTGGAGATTAGGAAAAATTATTTCCCTAGGCGGGTGGTGAAGCGCTGGGATGGGTTCCTGGGGGGGGCGGGGTGGAATCTCCATCCCTAGAGGTTTTTAAGTCCTGGCTTGACAAAGCCCTGTCTGGGTTGACTTAGTTGGGTTGGTCCTGCTTTGGGCAGGGGACTGGACTCAAGGACTCCTGGTCTCTGCCAGCCCTAGGGGTCTATGATTCTATGATCCCTGCTTGGCAAAACTCGTGTTGCTCAGGAGTGTGAAAACACTCCCCCGCATGAGGTAAGTTTTCCTGGCAGAAGTGGCATTTTGTCGATGGGAGAGCTTAGCGACAGATCCCTGGTCTACACTAGAGCATGCAGGTTGGATTAAGGTGCGCCATCCAGCGAGGTAAAATGCGTAGCTGAGTTTGGCTTACCTTAAGCCGAGTTGCCGCAGTGTCTACACTGCGGGAGGCCGATGGAAGCACACGCTCCTGTTAGCATCACTTACTCCTCCCAGAAGGAGTACAGGACGCCGGTGGGGGCTGCCCTCAGCGTTCAGTTTGGGGGTCTACACTAGACCCGCTACATCGAACGCTAGAAGATCGACCTCCGGAGGGTCGATCTCCAGAGTGCAGATGAGCCTGTAGCTACCTCCGCTTGTTGGGGGTGGATTAACTATGTCGATGGCTGTGCTCCCTCCCATCTGCACGGAGCGTCTACAAGAGCTGTCTTACAGCAGCGCAGCTGCATCGGTACAACCGTGTGGCCGTAAAGTCTCTGGGGTAGCTATAACCCCAGAGGCTGACAAGATTCTCCCAATAAGCTTGTGGCCTCTACAGCTCCAACATGTGCAGTGGGACCTCCCTGGCCTGTTTGCTGACTTTATGGGCCAGTTCCAAATGACTCGGCTGCTTTTGTTTTTTTTAACTGTCCTCATTCCCCTCCCTCCCTTCACCATCCCCGTTCTCTCTGTGCTGGAAGCCAAACATGTTTTTGGCAGTTGCCTGCCAGCCCCACTTCAGAGTCACGCTTCCATGTGCACACCCGGTTCCAGGGAGACTTCTCGTTCGGAGCCTTCATGAACGGGCGTCGCGAGGTCGGCTCACGCGTGCAGCTGGGCGAAGGGACGCTCACCTGGATGCCGGAGGTGCAAAAGCTGTCAGCGCTTCTCCCTTCTTTGGCTGATCGGGGCAGGGTGGTGAGGAAAGGGGGGGGACATCAGAGCATCACCTGGGATCCTGCTGGCTGTGGCAGATTTTCTCTCCGCAATGAGGAGGCGTGCAGAGGCGCCCAGGGAAATGAAGACAATATGCCTGTTGGATCACAGCTTGTTAAAATGGCCCTGTGGAGCCTTCTGACAGACACCCTGTGCTTTCCCCCCTTGGCCGGCATTTACCTCCCTCTCTCCTGGGCCTAGTGCAGAGTCACTAGTTTTTCCATTCATGGTGGCGGCCTTAAAGACCGGATTCTGAACATAGGCTCTGCGGGCCAGCTTCTGGCTGGCCGGAGATTGACGGGACCTGCCATTAGGGAGGGGACAGAATGAGGACAGCAATTTCAAGAGATGTCCCTGAGCATGCTCAGTTCGTGTTACCAAGAAGCAACTTGGAGGGGGGGCATGTGACCCGCCCTCCTGCTCCCCTCCCTCATTTATCGCCTTTGACTATCACTGATAACCGGGGGGGGGGGGGGGGGGAATCACTGTGTTTGTTCCCATCACGTTCTTCTGGGGCCTTGGCTGCCCCTCTGACAGGGCAGGAGGAGGAAACAGAGCCAATGGGGTCCTGTGTACCAGAGAGACAAGATGGCCATTGAGAATGACCTCTTGGCACTGGAAAAGGTTCAGAAAAGGGCATCACAAATGAGGAGGGGTTTGGAACGGGTCCCATGTGAGAGAGATTAAAATGACTTGGACGTTTTAGCTTAGGAAAGAGGAGACTAAGGTGGGGGCAGGGGCGGGGATAGGACAGAGGTCTATAAAATCATGACTGGTGTGGAAAAAGTGAATAAGGAAAAGTTATTTACTTATTCCCACAACATATGAACTAGGGGTCACCCAATGAAATGAATGGGCAGCAGGTTTAAAACAAACCAAAGGAAGTTTTTCTTTACTCAGCACATAGTCAACCTGTGGAACTCCTTGCCAGAGGATGTGGTGAAGACTCGGACTTGAACAGGGTTAAAAAAAGAGCTAGATAGATTCGTGGAGGTTAGGTCCATCCATGGCTATGAGCCAGGATGGGTAGGAATGGTGTCCCTAGCCTCTGTTTGTCTGGAGATGGGTGACAGGGGAGGGATCACGTGAGGATTACCTGTTGTGTTCCCGCTCTCCGGGGCATCTGGTATTGGCCGCGGTTAGCAGACAGGATAATGGGCTGGATGGAGCATGGGTCTGACCCAGTCTGGTCGTTCTAGTGTTCTTAATGAGAGGGTGTTGGAAAGTAATCAACAAAAAGCCTGAGTGAAGCTCGCAGCCGCGGGTGGGGAAAAAAAAAGAAGCATCAAGCCTGCCTCTGACGTGCTCAGCCAAGTTTTTTCCCATGCCGTTTTGGGTGGCCAAATATTGACACGCCCACCGCTCTGACTTTTGGCAAAGGCAGCGTGTGGCCCCCACGATGTGCCAAAAAGTGCGGGTGCACCCGTGTAAACGGTTTCTATCGAACCAGTGTCTCCCGTCTGTTTGCCGTCGACTCGTTTACAGAGTCGTTTGTCGCTCGTTAAGTAATTCAGCCTTTTCATTCATATGAGAAGATGCCGGGCTGCTTAAGAAAGCGGCTCTTTCTCATCTGGAGGGTTGGCACGGGCTGGGCTTTAAATCAAAACTGGATGTTTTTTTCCCCGAAAGATCTGTTGTAGTTCAAACAGGGATTAATTCGGGGCAGTTCCCTGGCCTTGGTCATGTAGGAGGTCGGCCTAGATGTTTTCAATGGTCCCTTCTGGCCATACAACACAAATGAAGCTCAGTCCCCATGGGCCTTTGTATTTCTTTTTGTCTGTCACAAGTCATAAAAAACAAAGTGTATCAGTTTCAGCGTTTCCACCCATTATTCTCGATCGAATAGCATGATTCAATTAGCATTTATGTATGTTTGTTATTTAAGAAAACATGTTGCTGCATTGTTTAAATAGTTCCCAAGTTGAATTTTTTGGGACATGGTTGGGTTTTCCGGGGTGATATAATCCAGAAGAGGAGAAGGTGGGGGCGGAACGAGGAAGGGGAGAGGGCAGGGGTGACTGATGTTCATAAGAAAAGAAGAGGTGCCCTTCCTCAGCTCCCATGTCCTGCCGTCTATGTCGCTTTCCCTCTCTTCTGTATTTGTAGGGAGGGGTTCTTTGTGGCCTGGCCAGCAGTGCTGGGTCTGAGATCAGAGTAATCTCTCTCTTTCATCTGTGACCCACCCAGACAATCTCCCCGACAGCTACCCAACAAGCGACAGAAAAGAAATCCAACGAGAAAAAGACCCGCAACTGAACGGGCTACAAGAACACACAGCGACGTAAACAGTTTGCTTTAAAACATTGCATTAGTGTGTTGCTGAAGATTATAAAATCACAGCTCTAACTAAGGTTGCCAGGTGTCCAGTTTTCGCTTGGACAGTCCGGCAATTCCTGTCTGATTAAAAAAAAACCAGAAAATACCAGACATATAAAATGTCCGGTATTTTCTGCTTTTCTTGGATTGAAGGCCAGAGGGGATACTTTCCCCCTGCCGCATCTAGTGGGGGCGTGAGGAGTGGGAATTTAAAGGTGCAGTGACCTTTTTTTTTTCTGAACCAATTTTTTTTTCCCCGCCATGTTCGGGATTTTTTGCAAAAGTATCTGGCAACCCTAGCTCTAAAAAAGGCCCCCTCCCCCTGCCAGCTGCTGTAGGGCACAGGGGCACCAGTTTAATAGGACTGTGTAGGCCCCCATAAATCCTAAGGACAGTCCTGGGGCCTGAAAAGCAGGACGTCCCGGGGTCCCAGAGCTTGGGCTCCAGCCATTTTACTGCTTAAACCCACGAACCTGGGTCAGGCGTGCTGAATTGCCTCATGGACATACCATTGACTCACTGCTCTACCCAGGAGAGCTTAGTGGGGTTTCCAGAAACTCTGAGACCCTTGGATGACGCACACTGTATCCGGAGTGCAAAGTCTGTTATTACTCAAAGCTACAGGGGGCACGGCAGGGCGTGACGATGGAATTTGGGTCGGCCTTAATGGAAATGTCCCACAGAACATAACGGGGATGAAACAAGTCGCAGGCTACAGAAACGGCCCTAAAAAGCTATAACCTTGGATACGGTCCTGGTGAGAGGGTGGCTTTGAACTGCCATGGTTCTCTGGCAAGGACGTAATTCTCCTAGGATGGCTTCCAAGGGGGGGCTGAGCCCTATCAGAAGTTTGTTCTTCCCTAGTGAAGTCTCCTTGACTTTTTCCGCAAAGGAGCGACCTTGAAACCTAAAGCCTAGTTAGCACTCCGTGGCGCTAGGATCAAAAGCCCCACCTTCATGAAAGCCACTGCCCTTTTCTGCTTGCTGAGGGAGACTCCCCAGGGGGCCCTTGTATCTCCGACAGGTAGATCGGTACCTGGGATCTCCGGGCATGAGCCTCTACCGCAGGAGCGACAAGCCAGCTGGCTCTCAGCTAAGGCTGCAGCTTCTCTTATGTGGTCTCAGTGCCATGCCGTGGGACAGAACCGCATCCCCAGCAGGAGTGTGAGTCACACTCTTGCGGGGCCACAACAGAATGCCTTGCAGGAAAGGCTAGGATCATAACAGGGTTTAAAAGAGAACTAGATACATTCATGGAGGTTAAGTCCATCAATGGCTATTAGCCAGTATGGGTAAGGAATGGTGTCCCTAGACTCTGTTTGTCAGAGGGTGGAGATGGATGGCAGGAGAGAGATCGCTTGATCATTACCTGTTCAGTTCACGCCCTCTGGGGCACCTGGCATTGGTCACTGTCGGCAGACAGGATACTGGGCCGGATGGACCTTTGGTCTGACCCAGTGTGGCCATTCTTATGTTCTTATGAAAGTTTAGCAAACACATACACAATTAACACCTGCTAGTTGTTTAGAAGGTCGCTAGATCCCCTCGCTACACACAAGGGCACATATGTCCTCTTGTTAACGCTCCTGTTTTCCTTACCCACATCTGAAATCGCAGTTGTACGTACAGTCTACAGGTGAATTCTGACCCATCCTTTTCTTGCTGTGAATAAAGAATCGTTGAGGATATTTTTAGGGAAAGGCCATTTACCTCAATGAAGAGGGTTGGATTGGTCTGGCGAGAGATTGTCCAACCATGGCAATCTCCTCAGCTGAGCTGGGATGAGAGGACTTCACCTACGAAGGGGAGAGAGGGCGATTTGCTGGTCTGCAACAGAACAAAATTGGGATTTTTCTTTGGTTCTCATCTGAAATGGTCTTGCCAAAAGAAAAAAAAAGCTCAGTCCTGAAGTGTCACGTTGCTGCAAAGTTTTCCTGCAAAGTTTCTCCTCAGGGTAGGATGAGGTGGAATGTTGGCTGCATTTGTCAGTGAAAATTGTGACCTTTCTCTGGATCTCTACACTCTATGGCTAATTTCCTGTTTATTTCTGAGGGCAGCTCAGGGTATCCTTTGAGTAAAACCCTGTGGAGTGTGGCGAGCTGGCTTCACCTGACGTCTGAGGCACGGCCAGGTAGGATACTTAACATTTGAATGCAGAGGGTCTCAGATATTGGTGTGGGGCCCAGACGCTGGCTTCTTTCCTCTAGCTGCTCTGCTACCGCCCAAGTTGGCTGACCTTCTGGATCTTCCCTGAGATGTAGCGTGCCACTCTGGCTTTCGCCCCAGAAGGATGGGAGTGTGAAAGGATGGTATCGTTTAGCTGGAATCAGTCTGGTTATGCAAGTGTTATAACTGTGGATGTACCCACAAGCTTAGCCACTCGAGTTGCCACCTTTTGTGCCTGACTCCGCAACACACTTACGTGCTTCACTGTACGCATTGTGCTTAAGTTTGTTCCTATTGAGCAAAGCATCGAAACACGTGTTTAACTTTACATGGATGCGTAAGAGCCCATGCCTGGGTCCCTGAAGGCTAGGTAGCCTAGTGGCTAGGTCACTGAGGAGGTGGACAGAAAAGGCGGGGGAGGCTGGTCCCCTTTTCCCCCTTTCTTCCTGGCCCGGGAACTCTAAGCCACTCCTTATCCAAGTCCTTAAGTTTGGGGTGTGGCCCCCAGAGTCCAGGTTCCCCTTAGTTGGGGTTTCTCACTAGGTTCCTCCCCCACTTTTTGCCCCGTAGCCAGAGGTGGGGGCTTACTTGCTCCCATGGCTACAGGGCAGCCAGGCTCTGGTTTGAGGCCTCAGACCCCCAAACCAAGCTCCTACCTCCTCACTGGACAGCCCCAAACTGAGCCAGGCTCCTTCCTTTTCTCTCCCCACCAGGCCTGGCACTGGTTGCAGGTAAAATGGGGCGGGGCTAGCTGGGTCCAGAGGCTTTCTTTAACGCCTGGAGTGCTGAGCACATGTTTTACTATTTTGGAATAACTACTGTACTCCCCAGAGTCATTCGAACTAATGACTCCCCAGGGTTTCCTGGGGCTTTACGTTGAGGTGGTGAGTCCATAAGAACAGAGCCTGCCTCGGACTTATTTCCTGGCTTCCCCGTAGTGGGGACACGCTATTTTGATTTTGTAAACTCGGGAGTTAAGTTGAACTTAGTCATTTTGAAATAGTTCGCTAGAGCAGACACACCCTTCCAGTTCTAGTTGTCTGTGGTTCTCCACTCCCTCGCAGAGCCCTTCGCCTCATTGTTACATATGTGCTGACAAGCTGTGCTGAAATTGCAAAATAAGTAAGTGAAAGTGATTTACCTCAGGAAGAGAGTTGTCAATAGTCATGGAAATAGCTATTTCTATGCGGTTCAGTCCCCCGGCACTTCATATTGGATCAACCTCCCATTAACTTCACTGGGCTTTGGATCAGGCCTGCAGTGAGCGCAATACAAGTTACCTGTTCAACACCTGCTGTGCTACCTGCCTTCGGAAATTCCGGGTTTGGCTGCCATTTGGAGAAAGCACCCAAAGCACTGCTCTCGAGAACGTTCACCACGCTCTCAGCAACCCTCCTGAGAAACGCTGAGGGCCCTCAGCTCCCATTGATTTCAGCAGGAGTTGAAAAAGCACAGGGCCTTGGAAGAGATTCTCCACACATTTGTGGGGATGGGTTGTTCCACAGGAAATCCAGTTGGAGAAGCTACCAGGACAGTCTCCTGTTTGGTACCGCTGGATGGAAACACCTCTCTGAACATTTCAGACACTCCCCAGAGGCTCCATTCCATTTGCTTCTGAAAAGTGGGGCGGGTTTCAAAGACATTCCAGTTTCCCACAAAGTAGTTGAGTCATTTCTACTCTTAAATGCCTTCCAAGGGGCAGGTGACCTCTGGTCTCCTTGAAAATCTGTTTGTCTTTATTCCAGTTCTTGCCTGAAATTTTGAAGCTAAAGCTGCCTGTTGGGGAAATCTTAGAAAATGGGGGAGGAGGAAGAAGAAGAAGAAATTTTAAAAAACAGTTGTTATAGTTCAGCTCTTTCTTTTTTCCAGAAGGAGTCCCAACTTCCTGGTGTTCTAGGTTGAGATGGATGAAATGTTTTGGATCAATAGTTTATTCACTGGAAAACACAGTTTCGGGTAGATCTCACCTATTTGTGAATTTGGGTCAAATTTGGCAAATAGTCTTGGCTGAAAACAACACACAAACAGGAGAAAGTCCGAAAAGTTTCACTGCAACATTTTCTAAATGAAGCATTTCAACTTTTCATTCCAAAACTACGTTCTGTTTTGAAATTTAGCTAGATTTAATTAGAAAAACAACAAACCTCAACTGGAACAAAATGTTTTGTTTGAGGTTGAAGGAAAGGGTTTGTTCCACTCCAAACAGTGGATTTTCCTAAGTTCCCATATCCCACTAATGTGGCCAGCAAACCAAACCACCAATTGTTCATTCAGCTCCTATCTCTCTATAAGGGTATGTCTACACTAGCCCCCTAGTTCGAACTAGGAAGGCTAATGTAGGCATTCGAAGTTGCAAATGAAGCCCGGGATTTAAATATCCCGGGCTTTATTTGCATCTTCCCGTCTGGGTGCCATTTTTAAATCCCCTTAGTCCGAACTAACTGCCCGCGGCTACACGTGGCAGTCAAACGTTAACTCGAACCAGGGGCAGATGATCATTTTGCGGGGCCCAGGGCAGCCCAATTTCGCGGGGCCCCCCTTTGCCACGGCGCATGCGTGGGGCTTCTTGAAGCGCGGGGCCCGGGGCGGCCGTCCCGCTCACCCTTCCCTATATCCGCCCCTGACTCGAACTAAGTCTTTAGTTCGAGTTAACTGTTGTGCCTCATTCCACGAGGTATAATAGTTAATTCGAACTCAGGACTTAGTTCGAGTTAACGTTTGACAGCCGTGTGTAGCCGCGGGCAGTTAGTTTGGACTAAGGGGATTTAAAAATAGCGCCCGGACGGGAAGATGCAAATGAAGCCCAGGTTATTTAAATCCCGGGCTTCATTTGCAACTTCGAATGCCTACATTAGCCTTCCTAGTTCGAACTAGGGGGCTACTGTAGACATACCCTAAGGGCTTAGAAAATGCACCAAGACAGTGGTTTTCAACCTGTGTTCCACAGACCCCTAGGAGACTGCAGACTGTGTCTACAGCTATGTCTACACTGCGTTCTTTTTCCACTTTTTTTTCGGAAGAAGCTTTCCGACATTAGGCCCACCTACCCAGGGCCAAGGTGGGAAAACCTCCTCTTTAGAAGATTCCTTATTCCTTGTAAAATGAGGAATACAGGGCTTCCAAAAGAACACACCCACTTTTTCAAAAAACGTTCCAAAAAAGCGAACGCGTTCCCTGAACGCGGCAGAGTTTTTCCGGGACACCCGGTATCCCAGAAAAACTCTGTAGTGTAGACATAGCCTCTGATTTCCAAAGGGGTCTGTGCCTCCATTTTAAGGGGGTCTGCAAATGAAAAAAAGGTTGAAAACAATTACCCTAGGGAGCTTTTACTGAGATGTTACAGAGTCCACTCTGTTCCTTAGTGTACAATTTACACAGCCAGTGGTAGGCAGCCCATGGCAGGGAGCCTCTAAGCCCAGGTCGACAGACTTGGGATCATCCTACCGCGCTAAAAATAGCTATGTAGACAGCGCTTTTAGTTTGCTGCTCAGGTGGGAATTCGGGCTCTGAAGACCGCTCACTTCTTACCCCCCTATGCTTCACAGCCCGACTTGCAGTGCTCCCAGTGGTATTTTTAGCTCCCTGATGTGAGCCCGTTGACCCCGGCGTAGAGGCTCGCTGTCATAAGCGGTGCAGGCATGCCCTTAGCGGGGGGCCGGGTAAATTCACACCTCTGCTTGCCGCAGAGCCGGTGCTCCTATAGGCCAGCCCCACGTGGAACAGACAGGGGACGTGTGCAGCTGAGTCTGTGAATCATTAGACAAAAATGCAGGTCACCTCCTGTGTGGAGAAACAGACGCTCAGAGACCCATGAGCTCTTGACCTCATCTTGTGTCTGAATCAGGTCGTGGCTTCGCTGAGCGCAGCTGCTCAGGCTACTGCAGCTTTGTGTGCTGCAATCAGCCGGCACATCAGGCTTTTATTAGATGCTCTCCGGGCCAGCCCCCTTCGCTGCAAGGATCAGGTGCTAATTGGATAAGAGCATGGGGGAAGGGAGGTGTTGCTTTTTGCCTGCTCTTTTCCTGTCAAATTAATCTGGCGATCTTCAGCACTTCCAGGGCTGTGGCAGGTTCAAACAAGCCCATTTTGAGCAAGTTTCCCCAATGCGCACGGAGTTCTCAGCCCTGCTCCTTCCCCCTCACCTTGCTAAGCCCACCTCTGAGGCTAGCCTCCAGTAGAGACTTGGGCCTGGCCTACACCGAAAAAGTAGCTCGATCTCTCTCTGTGGCTAGGGAGAGATGTGCTGAACCGTCCTCCACCCCCTTACAGACACGGCCACCTCTCACAGGGGTGGATTTCAGGGGAGCTGACAGACTCTGTGGGCCCTGAAGCAAGGGGAGACTCCCTGCTCCCAGAAGGGGCGGGGCTGAGGGCAGAAGGGGCGGGGCTGAGGGCAGCCAGCCCTCTGTGCCATCCAAAGCGTGGAACACCCTGCCCCCTCAGTCCTCAGAGCTGGCTGGTTCCTTTGAATCACTGGGCCCCAGGCAACTGCCCCCTTGGTACTTCCCTGTCAGTGGGCATGGTGGAAAAATCCCTTCCTTCACGCCAGCAGCTGGCTATACTATGTGTTGCAATGGTGCAGCCGTGTCTGTGCAGAGGAGCCTGGAGACATGCTCCAAACTGAGAAGCATAGCAATGCAAAGAACTGGAGTCAAACCCTGCCCTGTGTGACCATGGCCCAATTACTTGATTGCTCCGTGCCTCAGTTTTCCCATCTGTAAAATGGAAATAATGTTAAGTTCCTGCCTCCCAGGGATAAACTCAGTAATCTGCGTACTCAGATGCTATGCTGTTGGAGGCTGCGTAAATAAGGACACACTGGGCACATCTACACAAAAGTTGAATTAAGTTACACAACTTCAGCGATGTCAATTGCATAGCGGAAGTCGAAATAGCTTCATTCGACTTTTGGCACTGTCTACACAGCAGGAAGTTGAAGAAAGAACACTCTTCCTTCGACTTCCCTTACTCCTCGTGAAATGAGGGTTACAGGAGTTACAGTAAGAAGTCCTCCTTTCGAAAAACATTATTTTGAAATAAAGGCTTGTAGTGTAGACACGTGCTGTGTTATTTTGGAACAACATCAGTTATTCCAAAATATCGCTGCTGTGTAGACGTACCCTTTGTGTGAAAAGCTAATGAATCAGCTTCATGCATGCCTTTGGCCGTGTCTACACTCAGGGCTTAACTCGAAATAAGCTATGCAAATCGGGCAATGTCAGTTGCGTATCTTATTTTGAATGGGAGCGTCTACACAGCACTTATTTTGAAATAGAGTCCTCTTCCTCTGACTTCCCTTCCTCCTCATTGGATGAGGGTCACAGGAGTTGGACTAAGAAGTCATCCGGCTTGACAGTATTTGGAAATAATTGCCTAGATGCAGACTAAGTTATTTCAGAATAGCATTGCAGTGTAGACATACCTTTAAGTTCTTGTAATTCTTGAAGTAAAGGGCTTATAGGCAGGGCTCAACAATCTATGTAATCTACTCGCCCGTGGCAAGTAGATTACATCCTGGAAGAGCCAGGTTCGGGCAATCTGCGCATGCTCAGAACGCCGGACAGTGCGGCTGGTGAGCAGGGCTCGCCGCGGCTCGGCAAGCCCTGCTTATAGGCATTTCTTCATCCCAGGACACTGCAACTACTTGTATCTTTGTGTAACCCCCACCTGGTGGATTTGAACTTGGGACCGCAATGCAGGGACTTCTACAGCTTACGCTATGAAGCCAGCTGCCTTGCAGCTTAGGCTGTAAAGCTCCCTTGTTCCGATCTCTCGCTGTATGTGGTCTAAGTGCCCATACGTGGGACAGTGCCCCACGCTAGGTATGTGCGTTCCATTTGCAGCCATTCACTTCAAAAAATCCTGTGCGATTCAGGAAATCGGTTCTGCAGGGGAACATTTTGCCCTTGTGAAGATGATAAAACCGGAGCTTATTTAGACTGCATGTTGTGACAATAAACGGCACACTCGAATCGCATTTGTTGCTTTTGGACGCCGGCTCTGTCTGGTGTATGTGGCATGTTGACGTTCTGCTCCTGTTCATCTTCCGCGGGGCTGTTTGAGTCCAATTCTTGGGAGCCAGGAAATAGTTAAGCGCTACAGTATTTTGATTAGCAGAGCCTTAAAGTCAGTAAAAGACAGTCAGAGGAAACTATCAGGAGCATGCTAATGAGGTGAAGTCATCAGCAAACACCAGAGGCGCAGTCATGCTTCCTCCACTCCAATCCTTCCCCTGTCACTAGGACAACTACAACCAACCTGGAGCCCCGTGGCATAGGGCTGGGCATGGCCGTTGGTCTTCTGGAACTTGGATCTGAGGCTTTCTCTCCTGTGATGTTGGTCTAAAGCGGGAGCCTAATGCTATTCCCAGCTCTGAGCTGAAGACTGGAGGTAGTGCAGTGAGACTATAAAGACAGCAAAGGGGAGCTGCCATCTCCGAGAGGGAAAGGTGAGGGAGTTCTCTGGACAATCCCTTTGATTTCTTGCATCACAAATGGGGGTGTGTGTGGAATTGCTGGGAGTTTGAGGGGGGAGTTTTCAGCCTTGGGGGGGATAGCCGCGCTTGGAAACTGCAGCAGTGCAAGATCTGTCTGCCTCTGTGTGCAAAAACTTTCCTCTGTGGGTCTGAAGATGCCCTGTAACCCAACACCGCAGAAGGTAGCGCTTACAGATGTTGTTGGATAGTGCATGCAGGTATTAAAACTTATCAAAAAGCGGCGGGGGTGGGGGGGAAACTCCCAAACAATTGCTGCTTTCAGAGGAGAACGAATACAGGAAACAGCAGAGAAATACTTCAGCTGATTTGGTGTTTTTGCATAGAGCACTCGAGTGCCTGTTAGGAAAAATATGGAAAAAATGGAAAATTTACTGGCAGTCAGAAATAAATCTCCTCGTTTGAGGATTTGAAAAAAAAGTATCAAGATTTTATTGTTTGTGTGTGTGTGTAAAGTAACAAGATTTTATTGCATGTGTAAAGTATTAAGATTTTAGTTTGTGTGTATGTGTGCGTGTGTGGAAAGTATCAAGATTGTATTGCATGTGTACCATATCCAGATTTTAGTGTGCGCGTGTGTGTGTAAAGTATCAAGATTTTATTGCGTGTGTAAAGTATCAAGATTTGTGTGTGTGTGAGAGACACAGAGAGAGAGAGTACACTGCGTAGGGTCATAACCCATCTCTTCTTTTTAAGAAGAGCTCTAGTGCAAATATGCAGAAAGTTAAAGCAGAGACGTTTCATTAAAAGACTTGCCTTGGGGCTGGATCCAGCAGCTTTCATTGAAGCGAAGTTCCCATGGACACTGATTTGACAATAAAAAGCTTAAAAAACAACAAGTGGTCTTGTGGCACCTTAGAGACTAACAAAAAAATATCGACAGTATCGTGAGCTTTCGTGGGCAAAAACCCACTTCAGATGACAGACAGCTGAATGTATCAAAAGTACCACCCCTCACAGTGTATTTATTTGTGGTGTCCTAAATGGGGAAAACGGTACAAGAAAGGCTTGTTCCTAAATAATTTGCATTGACCCTTTGGAGACTATGAACACACGTAACGATATGTATAATACCGCACGCGTACTGGTTGCTTTACAGTGATGAGATACGGGCGCACTTATGGCATGGTGCCTATCCCACACAGCTGATTGACGATGGGTTTGATCCGGGTTGGTACTGAGTGCCCGCACGGCGCTGGTTTTTACAGAACTTGTGGGTGCGCATCATGTCTCGGCATCTGACCATATCCGTAAAAACAAAGGTCCCCCAGGACAACTGAAGAGCAGCGCTGTACAATAATGCCCATGGGGAGGGACCAACTACTGAGAATTCATTTTGGTTGTCAGGGTAGAAACATGCCCAGGCTCTCGATGAATTCCTCTGACATTTTGAGACTAATATTTCAAATATCAAGTTACCTTTTTTAAAAGCGCTTTATTGCAGCCAAATGGAAACGCGCGTCTTGAGTGAATTGTCTTGGGTCGCTGCTCTCAAAGGCTCCCGGGCAGTTTCGTGAGGTGTTTCACTTTCTACCTGAAAACCAGAAGTGGGTTTTTGAATGAATGACATATAGGACACATTGGTGGGGGTTATGGTAAAAGTGGCATCTGTCTAGCTAATCTGTGCATCTGTCCAATCTCCGCACCAAGACGGAACGTGTCACCCGCCCATAGAGAGTTGGACTAAGACACTTCTCCCTGTGGTGCCAGACTCTCCCGCCTGGGATCTGCTCCTTGGGATGTTTTGGTGCCGCTGTTAGCAGGTGCTTTCTCCTTTCCGTCCCATTCAGAATCTACTCACGTGCTGCAAACGCAGATTCTGCCGCAGGCGTTCTGAGTCGAGGTGTAAAGGTTTAACGGGCTAACTGGTAAGCATTGCCTTACCAGCATGCTTACCAGGGTAACCGGTTAACTGCCAGCTGGAACAGCTCCCCCCCCCCCCCCAATGCAGTGGGTAGTTAACCAGTTAAACCTATAGTTTAACCAATTAACAACTGACAAGGGATTTTATATCCTTAATCACGAGCTAGCGCAGTGACAACTTCCTGCAGGCAGGTTCACTCCTGAGGGGTGGGTAGGTCCAGAACATAGCCTCAGTGCTGTAACAGCACCTGGAAGGCTTTGATCCTCCAGTGCAGCTGTAACACGGTAAATGAGCTGTGGATTTGGGGAGTCAAGAACTGGTTTCTCATCCTGATTCTGCTCTGGATTGGCTGGGCTGCATTCCCTCCTGCCTTGCACCCCTGTGGCATCACTGACGCCTTTGGTAGCGCTTTGTACACGTGTCAGTGACACCCCAAAGGTGCAAGCCGGGGGAGATGGGGAGTGACCTGGGAAAGGTCTCTTCAACGCTGTTCCTCCATCTGTGTGGTAAAGAGAAGACAGCTTGCCTCACCTTGTGAGGCGCATTGAGATCTGCAGGTAGAAATTGTTTGTAAGGCCCAATGGTCGGGTTTGTTTTTAAATGATTATTAGCATACACCAGGGGTGGGGAAACTCAGGCCTGGAGCCCAGATGCAGTTCCCAGCTTGCCTGGATATGGTCCCCAAGACTCAGCCTTCCCCCCCAACATTGGGGAGCCCACGCTGGCGCTCCAGTCTCCCCACTGCCCCATTGTCGGACCAGAGAACACACAAAATCTACTAGCCCAGGCCTTGCCAGGTTCTGGTGTGCAAGCGGAATGTGGGGACCATCTTTCTCCATGTCCGTGAGGGGTTTCTTTTTTGGCTTCTCACTTGTGTGTGACCCCCAACTGATTTTTTGTGGGTCAGTGGCCCCCGACCCAAAAAGTTTCCCCACCCTGGTTTACACCTTAACTCTGGGAAGCAGGATCATTTGCCGTGAGGGTATGGTCCCTGCTGGAAGGTTGTCTCTTCAGCAGCTGGATGTATTGAGTCGCATGAAGGAGCTAATTTCGTATTGCCAGTTTCTAGGGGGTTTTAACCGAATCGGTCGATTTTGGAGTCTTTGCCCCAGAGTATTGTAAAAAAGCATTCCGTTCTCCATGAAGACTTGCCGTCTTGTCAAGTGGCTGTAGCAAAGCAGTGGCTGCTTGCAATCAAACTTTTTGTTTTGTTCTGGGGGTATTTTTCTGCTGCTTTCGAAGGGAGACAGGAAAGCTGAGGCAGGAATGTACCTCATCCTACCAAGGAACTGATTTTAGGAACCCCCAGAGTCCGATTCCAGCCACCGTAACTGCATTACTTGCCTCCAGACTGAAATCTGCCAGTACCTGGTTGCCCCGTTGAAGGCTGCAGCTAGGCATGTACCCAGGTGGTGATTATCAGACTGTGTCCGCTGGCCATTTGAAGGTCTGCTGGGCAGAGCCGACCTCAGCATCTACGCCGTTTGCCTTGCTGCATCCTGGAGATGTCTTGCGTATAGTCTAGCTTTTAGTTCCTGGAGTAGAGAGGTGTTCCAGGGCCAGAACCCCTCCACTAAGCAACAGTTACCAACAACCATAAGCAAATAAAACCTGCACGGCTGAAAACGGGGAGTGTTGCTGATCCCAGTTGCTCCAACGCGCGAGTGAGTGGTGCATGTCTGTTGCTGCCTGTTCATGACAGCATCCGGACATCAAATTGGTCGGCCCTGGGAGATTAGACAATCTAATATTTGTAGAGGTTTCAAAATCGCTTGTCCTTGGCCAGCTCTTCTAACCACAAACACAAGAAGTTGGGATTTCTTTCTTCTCGGTCTAAAAGCCTTTGCAAATGTACAGTCACAGGAAATGTCAAACCCAGCTGGCTGTTTTTAAAATGATGCCACCAGCCTAGGGTTCAGTAGGTCACCGCTGTCATAAAAGGGCTGGTGTCAGCCGAGCGGATCTACCTACAAGCCAACTGAAAACGTGACGATTCCAGAGAACATGGGAAGAAGGAATCATGAGCTAATACCTAGCAAATGTTTAACGGCGGTGCCCAGCAAACCCCTCCGGCACACTCATTTCAATTGAATGCAGTGCTTAGAGAGCAGCTCTCAATAATAATATGGTGCGCTGCTGAAACTGCAAACCTAGAAGCAGCCACTAGACCCCTTTTCTCTCTCTCGGAAGGTCCCGCTCACAATAATTTATTGGGGCTGCGAACATGCTGCCTCTTCCTAGGAGAGTTGGAACGTGGGCGGTTCATCGAGGAGCCCCGACATCAGGCAGCTGAGCGAAGTGGAGACGTCGTTCTCCCCAGCAGCGCTAGGGTCGGTTCTTTAGTGCATGTTCAGAAATGGCACCTCTGCTCATAAAAGGCAAGCACCCGGGGAACAGGCTTCGGCTAGAACATGAGCACACCTGGGCATGTTTGCATTCTCAGGTCCCCCAAGAGAACGGTGTATTTTCTGGCACAGGCGATGTATAAGGGCATCCTCCCAACCCCACCCCTTCTGTTGAGGCCCCGCCCCCATGGGAGCCAAGCTACTTCTCTTCCCTCCCCCGCACCATGGGAAGGCGGGGCAACATGCTGCCCCCCCCCCCCCCGAGCACAGCGAGGGCAGGAATACACCTCCCCAGCCTAGCAGCACAGGGAAGGGCGGGCAGTCTGGGGCAGCAGCACTCTGCCTCCAGTAGGCCAACAGTGGGTGCTCTGGGAGTGGAGCATGGGCGGGGCCAGGCTGGTTCTTTGGGAAGGCAACGCCTTCCCCTGCCTCGCATACCCGCCATCCATGATGGGCCGCAATGTCTAAGGGAACAGGAGGGAGGGAGTGTGCTCCAATGGTCACAGTGTGCCACCAGGTGGCAAGAGCTCTCAGTTCTGTTCTCAGCTCTGACTTTAGCTTGGGCTGTGATTGTAGACAGGTCACTTCTGGGCTTCAGCTCCCACGTCTGTGTGAGGAGGGCAATACACTGGGTGGGGCTGAGACGGCTGAGCGAGGTGCAAGGCTTGGAATTCCTTCACTGAAAGGCACTTCAGAAGAGCAGACTCTGTTTTCTCTCTCTAATTAGGCTTCGCCTACACCGCCGGCTTTGCCGACAGAGCCTATGCAATGAAGCGTGGATTAGCATATTGCCATGCTTCATTTGCATAATTTATGTAAACTGTTTTTGTGCAAGAGGTTTTTGTGCAAAAACAAGTAGTGTGGACAGGGGGAAGGGTGCAAAAACCCTCTCGGCATAAGGATTTTGCGCAAAACAGGGCTTTTGTGCACAACCCCTCCCCCATCCACACTACTTGTTTTTGTGCAAAAACCCCTTGCGCAAAAATAGTGTGCATAAATTATGCAAATGAAGTGTGGTGATATGCTAATCTGAGCTTCATTTGCATAGGCTCTGCTGGCAAAGCTGGCAGTAGCCCTAGTGGTTTGCTTTTATTGACACAGCCATTCTCATTAATACAACAGAGGGTCACCTTAATCTTCCGCAGTATTTGTTGGCCTTAGGGATCCTCCCTTGGCAGGACTCAGCCCACCCTCACCGTCTTCCTGGTCCCTCCAATCATCCAGACCTCCTTTACACCCGGGCCAGACAATAACGAGCCACCTCAGTGGCTCAGCAGGTCCCCCCCAAATGCTTTTCCAGCATGATAATAACAGGAGGGGGGAGTCTGGACAAAAGCTGTCAGCCTGTCACGCTCGTTCCCTTTGCGCCTCCTCTCACCTTTCGCTCCACTCGCCGCGTGTAAGGAAGAGCAGCCGCTCCGAGGCTACGTCTAGTCTGCAGCTGTTTCCCGGCACATTGGCGGTATCCTGGAAAAGCAACGCCATGTCCAAGGAACATGTCTGCTTTTTTGGGAAAATTTTCGAAAATGCAGAGGCGCTTTTTCACCCCCCCCCACCCCCCGCAAACCTCATTTTACAAGGAATAAGGGGTGTGTCACAAGAGCACTCTTGTCCAAAGCTTGGCACAGTGTGGACGTGCCAAATTTCAGAAAAGTGTCTTCCGATTTCACTCTGCGGGCTGGACTTAGCCTGAATTTCCCAGTGAACGCGGCCGGAGTCAGAGCCTACTGGCAGAGACGCAGAATAAACCAGCAGGGCGGGATGATGGTTTCTTGGTCCGCGCTTGGACTCGAGTTATCTACTGAGGCTCATTAGATGAGCAGTTATCTACTGCTGTAGAGATTCACTGATATTGTCCCGGCTGGTTTTGGCATCCCAGCTGGCAAAGTGACGGGGTTGGGCTTCTGAATGTCCCATTCTGAATCAACTGATGCCAGATAAAGTGAGACGCAAAGAGATTTGTTTTCCCTGCAGGAGTCTGAGAGGCCCCTACGAGCCCTGCTTGCCCGCCCCAGGCAGAGGGGGCTTGGCCGCTGGCTAGTGTGACTGCTGTGGGGTGCAGCGTATGCAAAGCTCCCTCCTCTTCATCTTTGCTGGAACTCAGCACATGTTCCTGGCTGTTACTCCCCTAACTTCGCTCCGGCCAAGCCCTCGAGCGTCTGTTTACATTTAGGGCCCGATCCTGCTTCCATCAAAGCGGGTGGCAACGTTGACTTCACCAGCAACCAGGTCTTGGCATTCAGAGCGGGCACTGAGGAAGCTCATGCATGTGGTATAGGGCAGGATTTTACCCAGTCAGCCCCCCATAGCCTCTCTGTGCCCATAGAACACAGCGCCCTCTTCTGGGGGATCCTGTACCTGGTGTAGTTCTGCTGTTAGGGTGGCCATGTGTCCTGATTTTTTAGGGACAATCTCGATATTTGGGGCTTTGTCTTCTACAGATGTCTATTACCCCTCCCTCGCCATCCCGGTTTTTCCCCCTTGCTGTCTGGTCACACTCTGCTGCCCCAGGGCAAGGTGGGGGGCGTGCCAGGAAGACTCTTCTGTGCACCCTGCAGCCCAGTTCTGGGGCAGGGGAACCCCAGAGTTTGATGACAGGAGGCTGGAGGACGGTCCCTTGTTGGCCCCCCGAGGAAGAAGCTGCTGCAGCTTTTCGACTGCACTGGTAGCTGTAGAATGGCCCCCGTTCTGTTGCAAAGCCTGAATCAGAGTTCCTCCCTCAGCTCATTCAGAATCCCACCGACAGGTGAACGCAGAAGGGACATCTTAGACCAGTGGTCCTCAGCCCAGGGTCTGGAGCCCCCTGTGGGGCCGTGAGCAGGTTTCAGGGGTCCTCCAAGCAGGACCAGCATTAGACTTGCTGATCTAGAGCAACGCTCCCTCTAATCTTTCCCATCCCTGTGCAGATTTTTTTCCATCCCTGTGCGGAATAAACGTTATGTACACCAAGGTGTGTGTGAATGCGCACCACCAGCAGAAACACAACCTAGCTGTGGGCGCTTTGCTAATCAGCTGGGCGGCATTTGCATTTCACCTGAGTGGCCACACAAGCACCCAGCTTACGGAATACACGGGTCTAGGGGAGAAACCCCGCTGCATGAGGCTGAAGCCCAACCCTGAGCCACTTATGGGTCCCCCAGGAAGCTGTGGTGTGCGGTCCCAGGCATCTAGCCTGCTTCCTACCCCTCATGCAAGCTCTGGCGTTTCGATGCAGAAAACCAGTAGTTGTGGCACAGGTGGGACATGGCACTTTTATAATACGCTGGGGGGGGTGGGGGGAACCAACATTGAGAACTCCTGTCTCTGATCAGTGTTCAGAGAACGGCCATTAAGGCAGTGTGGTCCAGTGGTTAGCACACATGACTGGGAACCTGGGTACTGTCCTGGCTCTGCTGCCGATTTGCTGTGTAGCCTTGGCAAGTCACTTCCCCTATCCGTGCCTCAGTTTCCCATCCCACCTATTAGTCTGTTGTCTTTTGCAATTATAACTTTTTGGAGGAGGGGCCTTACAGCACCCAGCATAGAGAGATCCCTGTGTTGGCTGCGACTCCAAACTGCGACTGGGATGCAGCTAAATAATAACTCTAGTCTGTGCACTGCTTCGCATCCACTGTGAGGTGCCTTGCACACTCAGCTCCCGTTGTTCCCTTGGAAGTTGGCAACAAAACTCCAATCGCCAGTAAAGGGTCGAGTGCACCACAGCCCTGCAGCTGCTGAGGCTACGTCTACACTACAGGCTTCTTGTGCAAGAATCCTTTTGAGCTAGAGAGTTTGCACAAAAACTTCTTGCTCAAGAGCACGTCCACACCTCAAAGCACATTGCAAAAACTATGTGCTTTTGCACAAGAGAGCATCCACACTGCTGGACGCTCTTACGCAAGAAAGCTCTGATGACCATTCACAGAATGGCCAGCAGTGCACCTGTGCTTTTTCCCAGAGGGGGTTTCTTGCACAAGAAACCCCCTCTGGAGCATCCACACTTGCCTTCTTGCGCAATAGCTGTAGTGCTAAAAGCCTCAGAAAAGGAGGTTTACCTAGGGTGGAAAAAGCCCTCTGTTCTGCCATGCAACTGCCCATTTAATTGTGCAAGAGCTCATTTGAGGTGTGGACGTGCCCCAGGTTTTTGCACAAAAACCTTGTAGTGTAGATGTAGCCTGAATGAGCCTCGCCCAGGGCCTTAGTAGGGTTGCCAGGTGTCCGGTATTGACCCAGACAGTCCGGTATTTTCACCTGCTGTCCAGTAAAAAAATTCAGAAAATACCAGACACCTAACATGTCCGGTATTTTCTGATTTTTTTCCCCTGCCAGGAGGCGAAAATACCAGACACTTGGCAACCCTACGACACACTTAGCAACTGGGCCCCCCCGACCTCCCGCCAGGCCCCGCTCTGCTTACCTGGTTCTGCAGGGACTTGTCTTGTATCTGGCAGAAAAACAAAATGGCCATCGGCAAAAAAGCTGATTTTTTATTTTTAAATTTGTGTGTGTGTGTGAGTGTGAGATAAATGTTGTCGGGGTCCTTTTTTTTTCTCAACAACTTTGGTCTCCCTCTTTTTTTTCTCAACAGAATTTTTTTCCTAGTGGGGTTTTTTTGGGGGGGGGAGGGGGGTATTTTTGGTTAAACCATCTGGCAACCCTGGGCCTTGGGCACCCAGCTGCCTGGCTGGGGGGGGGGGGGGCATTTCACCCTGCTCTGCAGCAGCTCCCGGCTGGGGACCTGGCAGCTCCCCTCTCTTGGTAGGGGAGGGAGGGAGGGAGGAAGTGGCTGGGGGGAGGGGAGTTTGGGGCATTCCATTTCCCGGCTGGGGGGCAGGGAGCAGATTGCATGGGGTAAGCGGGGGAAGGCGGGTGCTGGTGTGACTGGGGAGTGAGTTGTGGTGTTTACTCTGACTCCCAGCTGGGCTGCAGCTGCTGGTGCCTGCAACTTCAAGAGACAGGCCTCCCTCCCAGCCCCCAGCTGGGCTAAGGCCATGGGCAACATACTGCATGGGGGGGTGGGTGCTGGCATCTGTGTGGTGAGTTGGGGGGGGGGAGGTTTTGTTTGGGGCATCCTGACTCCCATCTGGGCTGCAGCAAGAGTCAGACCTGTGCAGGGGAGAGACACAGGACTCTCTCCTGGGGAGCAGGCTGTATGAGGGGTGGTTGTCAAAATTTCACGTGGGTTATGCTGGGGCAAGGGTGGGCATATGGCTACCTGGGAGAGGGGTAACTGTTGGGGAAACTCTGTTGTCTTTTTAATGCAACAGCGGGAGGTTAGTCCAAGTTCATCTTCCCTTTTATTGTAGAAGCTGGAGTGAGGAGGAGTTGGTATTAATTACCAACTGATTGGTGACATGATTACAAGAGCTGCAAAATGCCAGGAAAAATATGACAGGGAATGAATATTTTTTCCACTGTTAGACTTGTATAATGCAACTCCTCTGTACTTCTGGAGTCTCGACCAAAATATTTTTCACCTAGTATCAGGTGGAACAGAAGAAGAGCTTGCTTGCGGCCATGTTGAGTTTAACAGGTGGCCATCTGCGGGGAGCTGTTAGAAAGCTAAAAGTAGTTTGTTTGGAGGGAGACAGCTTGAGAGCAGAGGGCTGAGAGAATTTGCATTAGCAGATCTTAATGCAGGATCTGACTTCATTTGTGTTTGATGTTTTCCTGTTGTAAAGCATTCCCACTGTTTTTGTAGAGGAGTCAGGCTTTAGTGAAGGATTCGGGTTTTCATGAATGAATACTGGAGCAAAAGGCCTTGCTTGTGACATTTGCATGATTACATTTCAAACAAAGTTTGCATAGGTGTTGTTGGCTTAAGAAAGAAAAAGATTCTTTTAACAGAATTTCTTTTGGAGTGTGGTAAATAGCTGAAAACTCTGATCTTACCTTTTTGAGACTCCTGCATTACTAATTAATCCATGGTGAATTGTTAAAACAAAAAAACAACAAATAATCGGTTAGCACTTTAAAGACTAACAAAACATGTAGACGATGTTGGGCTTTCGGGGGCACAGCACATTTCTGCCCACGAAAACTCATGACACCATCAACATGTTTTGTTATTCTTTAAAGTGCTAACAGACTATTAGTTGGTTTTTAAGTTTTTCATGTTACAGACTAACGCAGCTCCCCCTCTGAAACTGTTAAAACAAAGACATTTATCTAGGGTTACCATATTTAAACTGTCAAAAAAAAGGATGCTCCTGAGGGAGGGTGTATCTGTGTCCATATCTACCAACGCACGTTGTATTCATATATATAGTATAACTCATGAATACTACGTGAGTTTGTAGACACGGATACAGATACACTCCCTCCCAAGAGCATCCTCTTTTTTGAAAGTTCAGATGTGGTAACCCTATAATCTTGTTTATTTGTTTGGCCTTTCAATTATTGGATTCCATTCAAGTGATGTCCATTAAGTTTAGGATTTGTTTGGGGAGGGACGCTGGAGATCATTAAAGCCAGATCTTTGCTATCTGATAGAGTTCTGCTCTTGCAAGCCAATGGGCATGCTCAGAAGCAGCAAGCACTGGATGGGATGCTAGCTATTTTGTAGGATGATGACCTTATTTGCAAGCCCTTTGAAGCATGGGTCTGTCTGCAAACGCTGAAGCCATGTGTTAAATGTGCTCTGGGGATTCTACTCTTTGGCTGTGTCTACACTGGCCACTTATTCTGGAAAATCAGCCGCTTTTCCGGAATAACTTGCCAGCTGTCTACACTGGCCCCTTGAATTTCCGGAAAAGCACTGACGATCTAATGTAAAATCATCAGTGCTTTTCCAGAAAAACTATGCTGCTCCCATTCGGGCAAAAGTCCTTTTCCGGAAAACTGTTCTGGAAAAGGGCCAGTGTAGACAGCCCAGATTTCTTTTCTGCAAAAAAGCCCCGATCGTGAAAATGACGATCGGGGCTTTTTTGCGGAAAAGCGCATCTACAATGTAGACGCGCTTTTTCCGAAAATGCTTCTAACGGAAAACTTTTCCGTTGTAAGCATTTCCGGAAAATCATGCCAGTGTAGACGTAGCCCAAGAGTGGGTGACATGCACAATGTGGAACTTTCAAACCAGGAGAACTTTTACCTTGTTTTACATGTCTCTGTTTCACTTGAATAGCATGGATCCTAAATGGTTATTTAAAATACCCATAACCAACCACCTGAGATTTGATTTGCCTCCCTATTTTCATGTTGTCAGTTGTTTGCGGCTTTGTTTGCTGTCTTGCTTTATTATTTTTACTGTCCTGTTTGTCTACTATTCGTCAAATTAAGAGTTGACCTCCCATAGAAACCTTATATGCTGGAGTGAGTGCGTTTTACTCCCCAGTGTCAGTAAATACTGTATTAATATTTACAAGGAGAGCATGACTATTTCTAGTTGAGTCATAGAATTGTTTAGCCTCTTTAAGCTGAGCTATAAGTGGATAATGTGCATGCGAGAGGCATCATTTTGTGAACTGCAAAAGTCTGGTGTTTTGGCAGATGCATCGTTTTCTGAGAGCAGCTTGACTGGCGATTTTAAGATTTAGTGGTCTATGGGAGCCACTGTTAAATTGGGGCTCTAGTCCATATTTGTTTATGCTTTTACTCAATGGCCATGTCTTTGATTTATTGATATAGTTGTTTTCAGTCTGCCCCATTTTGGTATGTTTACTAGGGATGTCAAATCCTGTTTCACTGGTTAAATGATTAGGGGGGTGGGCAGGCAGGGGGCTGCTCCAGCCTGGGGAGGAGGTTGTGGGGAGGCTCATGCAGGGTTGCCAGCTAGCTCCCAGCCCCACATGGGGGGCTGCTCCAGCGTTAATGGTTAACTATTACCCAGTAATCATAACCCATTCACATCCCTAGTTTTACTAGCTTGTGTTAGAAAGGATGATACTATATGTATGCCAGGGGCTCATCGGTTAACCTTCACGGTTACCTTCACGCCCCCCTTGACTCCATGCTGCTGCTTCTGTGTTAGAGGCAGCAGCACAGGGGGGCCAGCGGGAGCCAGTACTCATAAGCTGGCTCTCTGTGAGCACCCATTCTCACCTGCTCCCCGCTGCTGCCTCAGCGGTTGCACGTTTACCTAAATTAAACCCTCTTAAAGTCCCTAATTTCTATCCCAAAAAGCTTTCAAATCTCCCTTCCTTATCCACTTCAAGGTGTTCGACAAAGACATCCTAAAAAGGGATCAACTTTTTTTTTTTTTACCAATGGCCCTTGACTCTAGCTAGAAAGGAGGGGAAACAGAGAGACTTCGCTCTGGAAGGAAAGAATGGTTCGTCCTTTTTATTTTTATTCTTTTTTACCTCTCTCCGTTTATTTTCCAGAGGCCTCATGCAGAAAGCACGGGCCTCGGGAAACCACTGAAGGCCGATTTCTGACAGCAAAACCCCGTTTTTCTCCACTGAGGGATAACGTACCGGAGTGCAACATCGCCACCTGTTTGCCACACACGATCATACAGCAGCATAAATCACAGATTCAGTCTAAG
This sequence comes from Pelodiscus sinensis, assembly GCF_052426305.1. Taxonomy (NCBI): domain Eukaryota; kingdom Metazoa; phylum Chordata; order Testudines; family Trionychidae; genus Pelodiscus; species Pelodiscus sinensis. Next base: position 47,497,336 of record NC_143063.1, read on the forward strand.
AGGCAAAGAACCTCCTCCTGGAAAGCGTTCCAGTCTCATACCAATCACTTGTATGAACCGGAGGCAGGACGACTGGGGAGGGGGAGACAGAGAGAGAGGAATAGACCATGATGCATTGCACGAGCGGGGGAATCCAACAGAACTGCCAGGGAGGGAGGAAGTGGGGACCTCTCCAGAGAGGAGACTGGGTAGCCCGTGAGCTGGCTGCTGGGCTTGGAAACCCTGAGGACTTGTCTGTCAGTGTCAAAAGGTTTATGCAGGTCATTGCTCCTGCGGGGGTGATCTGGGTCTGGGTCAGGCCCGGCTGATGGAACAAGACTGTGAGAATATGGAAAATACAGCCTGAGGGGAGGATGGTTTGCCTCCTAGACTGTAGTAGCAGTTCTGCAGAAAAGGACCTGGGGGTTACAGTGGATGAGAAGCTGGATATGAGTCAACAGGGCACCCTTGTAGCCAAGAAGATTAATGGCATATTGGGGTGCATTAGGAGGAGCATTGCCAGCAGATCCAGAGATGTCATTATTCCCCTTTATTCGGCTCTAGTGAGGCCACATCTGGAATATTGTGTCCAGTTCTGGACCCCCACTACAGAAAGGATGTGGACGCATTGAAGAGGGTCCAGCGGAGGGCAACCAAAATGATTAGGAGGCTGGAGCACATGACCTATGAGGAGAGGCTGAGGGAGTTGGGTCTGTTTAGTCTGCAGAAGCGAAGAGTGAGGGGGGATTTGATAGCAGCCTTCAACTTCCTGAAGGGAGGTTCCAAAGAAGATGGACAGAGGCTGTTCTCAGTAGTGATGGATGGCAGAACAAGGAGCAATGGTCTCAAGTTGTGGTGGGAGAGGTCCAGGTTGGATATTAGGAAAAACTATTTCACTAGGAGGGTGGTGAAGCGCTGGGCTGGGTTCCCTAGGGAGGGGCTGGAATCTCCATCCCTAGAGGTGTTTAAGTCTCGGCTTGACAAAGCCCTGGCTGGGCTGATTTAGTTGGGATTGGTCCTGCCTAGAGCAGGGGGCTGGACTTGATGACTCCTGAGGTCTCTTCTGGCTCTATGGTTCTATGATTCTATGGAAAATAGTATAAGGACGAAGGGAAACCTAAGGTAGCCGCAATCAAAGGAGTCTTCCTATTGGCTTTTCCTCGCTGTGTCAATAAGAAATAACCTGTCTGGAACCCTGCCCTCGTCATGTGTTTCCAACCTGGCGTTTCTTTTCCTCCGTCGCAGGCGGCCCTAGTGAGCTCATCGCGGGGGCTGTTTGCAAGTGGTCTTTATAGCAGGGTTGCTTAGGCACGCCGGGCGGGGCTGTCGCGTTGCTCAGCCGGGTCCCCGAGTGTACAGAGCTCTCCTCCCCCCGTGTAAAACCAAAGCCACTGGGGTCCGAGCGTGAGAGTGCGCAGGAGGGAGGGAACTGCCCGGCAGGACACTGGAAGCCCAACGGAGCTCACCAAAGATACATGGCACCAGGGAGAAGCATGAAGCAGTTGATTCCATCGAAGAGCGTTCTGGGAGCAAGGGGCGGGAAACGAGTCGGGCTGAGAAGCTGGAGCAGGCCAGCTGCAAGATGATGAGGGAGACACTGTGGAAGAACCGTTTCTGCCGGCCCAGGCTCTGGGGTGAGTCATGTCCTAGGACAGATTTTTGGGACTCTGTGAGTGACAGGAGAACGTGGCTTTTTGTAGAGAGATTTCGGGACCCTCTCTCTTCCCGCTCAAAGTGAGCATGGGCAGGTTCATAGAATCATAGAACCATAGATCTGGACATAAGGAACAGGGGGTCAACGAAGTGGCCATTATTAATGGGGTAGCCACCTTCAAGCGCTCCTCCCAATGGTTTCCCCATTTCAGGTTAACTAGGGAAATTCTGTGGCAGCTGGAGACATCACCTCACCCTGCTGAGCCCGGAGACCAGCTCCTGGTTCCCAGACCGGCTGACTGAGAACTGCTGAGTCTAGCTCACTTCATCTGAGGGCTGGCCATGTGGGTCAGGCAAAGGCACTTGAATGGCAGCTGGTGCCATCTCTCCCGCTGGGTATATTTCGGGAATTTCTTTCTCCAGGCTGCCAGGATACATGATGCGGCCGGGTTTCCTTAATTCCCCCCGCTTTGGCTTCCACCCTCGTGCTGAAGCTGCTTTTCCAGGATAGGCCTCCCCTTGGAAATGATTACTGATGGGGGCCAAACTTCATGTCCCAAGGGCTTCGGCAGGCCTGGTCCCTCCTAAAGGTGCAGCGGGTCCAGACTTAGGCCTGTCCTCCTCAGACCAGTGGCCTAGTTGAACGGTTGAATAGAATTCTTACGTCAATGTGAAGGCAGCTTTTTGGGACAGAAGCCACAGACTGGGATCAGTAGCTGACATCTGAAGCCCATACAGCAGGGGTGGGCACAAGGGCCTCGGTGGACTTGTTGATCCGGCCTGCAAAGGTCCTGCCGCTCTCGCCTCCAGACCAATCAGGGCTTAGGGATGGGGAGCACAGGGCACGTAGAGTGAACCCTGGCAGTTGACTCTAAGGGTGTGTCTAAACTACATGGCTCCATCGATGGAGCCATGTAGATTAGGCTGATCGGCAAAGGGAAATGAAGCCGCAATTTATATAACCGCGGCTTCATTTAAATTTACATGGCTGCTGCGCTGAGCCGATAAACAGCTGATCAGCTGTTTGTCGGCTCAGCGCGCTAGTCTGGATGCTCCCCTGCCGACATGAAAGCCCTTTGTCGACCTCCCCGTTATGCCTCGTGGGATGAGGTTTACCGGGGAGGTCGATAAAGGGCTTTCATGTCGGCAGGGGAGCATCCAGACTGCCCCGATCTGCCGACAAACAATGATCGGCAGAGCGGGGCAGCCATTTAAATTTAAATGAAGCTACGATTATTTAAATCGCGGCTTCATTTCCCTTTGCCGAACAAACAAATCTACATGGCTCTGTCGATGGAGCCATGTAGTCTAGAGGTACCCTAAGTGCCGCGCGCCAGAGGGCAGGGAGCGAGATACTTTATGCTCCTCTCGTCCCCAGGTCAATCGGCCTGCGAGGGGGAAGGTCATGAACCCTCCTCCCACCCTGCCCCTGCCCTGCAAGGAGTGAGCAGCACTTAGACGGGGGCAAAGCAGGAGGAGACTTTGCACACTCCCCTTGCCCCCACGTCCTGATTGGCCTGGGGGCGGGGGGAGCGTGTGAAGTCTCCTCCCACCACCAGGGGTGTGGTCGCCTAGAGGGATCCGCCAGCAAGTGTAGACGTACCCTAACTGGAAAAACTTAAAAACACAACCCTGCTAGGCTATCCGTTGCTTTTATAAATTCGTCTTCCTAAATGGTAAGATTTAGGGCCACCAAATCTGGTACACAGCCTCCTCTTATTAGAACTTGAAGCAGCTTAAGGGTTTGGTTGTGCCAGGAAAATGGGATGTGCTAGGAATGGATATGGTCTCTTAAGCATGTTGAGATTAAAACTGACTTTTAAACACCCGTGCATGACTGTTTCTTAGGTTCCTATCTGAAAGAGGCCTGCTAAAAAATTACAAGCCAAACCTGTCAGAGGTTTAAAATGCAAAGCCTTTCAATTGTCACATACTCACACATGGACATACGTGTCTATTGCAAGGCACTTGAGTTTGCAGGACTTGGCTATTGTGTTCAGGCAACAGAAGTGTCGCCTGGACACTCTCTCCTTCTTGGAAAGAGCTCCCAGGGAATCGGCCAGCACTGACTGTCCAGCGCATGTGGTTTTATCACACGCCTCCGCTCCAGCGTGGTCATGGCAAACAGAAGCCAAAGGCCTTTTAGTGCTGAAAAATCTGGCCCTGGGGCAGTCTGATGCTGACATGTCCCGGCAGCTGCTCCAGAAGGGCTGCAGGGCCGGGTGGAGATAAGTGTGAACAGATCGGGAAGAGAAGAGCCAGGTCACTAGCCCAGGATGAAGAGGGCAATGAGTTCAGAGAGCTGAATCCTGGTCTCGTTTTTACTTCATTTTCTGTTTTAAAAGAAACTTTTATGAGGTGAATGGATTGTTCCTTTCGCCCATAACAGCGTATTTCAGAAGCTGTCTCTGCCCAGGAAGTGCTCCAAAAGCTGTATCAGCGCTGGGTGTAAATGGAAAGGGTTTTCTATCTGCAGCACGGATTCCTTTTGGAGATTGGAGCTGGAGGCTGGGCCATTGTATAACGTCGTTGTCATCGGGGTTCACTTCCCTCCAGCCCCAAGCTGAGAAGTCGGGGTAGCACACACCTGTTAGGAGGTCTCTTTTGGAGCTGTAGTTAGCTCAGGGACGGAACAGCCGTTCAAAGTGCCTGTGGTCACCTTAACGTCAAGCACGTTGGCCCAGATTCTGATCTCTCCCTGGCGTACATCGGGAGTGACTCCGCTTGAAGTCAATGGCGGAGGCTTATGTAAGTGAGCTCGGAATCACCTCTAGCTAGCGCAATGGGCCCCATCCCCTATAGAAAGGAAGAATCTCAACTGCAGAGGACAAAATGCGAGAGAGCTGCGCAAAGGATGCCAGAAGTCAATGAAGGTTGGGGGCCTGACGTTCATCTCTGCCTTCCGAAATTCTCTGCCCTCCCTGCTTTCCCCAGTGAAACGACCTGCCAGTCCTTCGTGGACTCGCTTCGGAAAAGCTGTCCTACGTTTTCAAATGTTCCAGGAATTGTGTCAGCCCGCTTCACTGCCAGGCCCCCCTCTTCGGCCTTTGCTTACCGCATCGGTTAGCACTGCACCCGTCTCTGCCCCTCTGTGCCACTGGGTCTCAAAGCGTGGTCTGTGGGAGGCACGGAGCCAAGTAAGTGCCCCCTATCCCACTTGTGCCCAGACTCTGTACCCCCATCCTCAGCCTGCTCCTGCACCCTGCCTCCCTCCCACCCTCCCAGACCCCCACCCTCAGCCCGCTCCTGCACCCTGCCTCCCTCCCACCCTCCCAGACCCCCACCCTCAGCCTGCTCCTGCACCCTGCCTCCCTCTCGCCCTCCCAGACCCCCACCCTCAGCCCGCTCCTGCACCCTGCCTCCCTCCCACCCTCCCAGACCCCCACCCTCAGCCCGCTCCTGCACCCTGCCTCCCTCCCGCCCTCCCAGACCCCCACCCTCAGCCCGCTCCTGCACCCTGCCTCCCTCCCACCCTCCCAGACCCCCACCCTCAGCCTGCTCCTGCACCCTCCCTCCCTCTCGCCCTCCCAGACCCCCACCCTCAGCCCGCTCCTGCACCCTGCCTCCCTCCCACCCTCCCAGACCCCCACCCTCAGCCCGCTCCTGCACCCTGCCTCCCTCCCGCCCTCCCAGACCCCCACCCTCAGCCCGCTCCTACACCCTGCCTCCCTCCCACCCTCCCAGACCCCCACCCTCAGCCCGCTCCTGCACCCTGCCTCCCTCCCATCCTCCCAGACCCCCACCCTCAGCCCGCTCCTGCACCCTGCCTCCCTCCCACCCTCCCAGACCCCCACCCTCAGCCCGCTCCTGCACCCTGCCTCCCTCCCACCCTCCCAGACCCCCACCCTCAGCCTGCTCCTGCACCCTCCCTCCCTTCCGCCCTCCCAGACCCCCACCCTCAGCCCGCTCCTGCACCCTGCCTCCCTCCCACCCTCCCAGACCCCCACCCTCAGCCTGCTCCTGCACCCTCCCTCCCTTCCGCCCTCCCAGACCCCCACCCTCAGCCCGCTCCTGCACCCTGCCTCCCTCCCACCCTCCCAGACCCCCACCCTCAGCCCGCTCCTGCACCCTGCCTCCCTCCCACCCTCCCAGACCCCCACCCTCAGCCTGCTCCTGCACCCTCCCTCCCTTCCGCCCTCCCAGACCCCCACCCTCAGCCCGCTCCTGCACCCTGCCTCCCTCCCACCCTCCCAGACCCCCACCCTCAGCCTGCTCCTGCACCCTCTCTCCCTGCGAGACCCTGCAACCCCACCTTCTCCTCCACCCATTTTGTCATCCTGGCTGGTTGTCCGTGGAAAGGTCTGCATTGAGCGGGGTGGACTGTGGGCCACAAAGTTTGAGAACCGCTGCTCTATGCAATCTGGCCCATATCTCCACTGCAGCTCCCCTCCTTCTCAACGGTCTCTACTTTCCAGCGTCACCTTGCAAAAATAGCCCCCCTCCCCCATCTTTGTCTACGCTTCCTTCTTTCTTTTCTTGTCACTTTTAAAAAAATCTTTAATCTATGCACTGGATTCGGTCGAGCGTTTGTGCCGAAGAGGCTGTGCGAACTCAGGCTATTGCATTTTCTCCTGCCAGTGTGAGCGTTTCGAAAGCCAACTTAGCGTGTGCCTGCCGCCAAGCGCATCGGTGACTCTCTAGGGACGGGCTTGAGTCTTAACGCCCAATTCCCTTGGCGGGGCTGAAGTCAGACGTGTGACATTATTGGAATGTGCTTGTTTGTATTGAATATGACTACGGAATTGTTCTCCTTGTATGAGTCGTTATTATGCAAAGGCAAGTCCTAAAATAATATTGAATTTCCTCTCTTATAATTTTGAGGAAAAACACTTATCCGGAATTAAGCAGCAATTGTGAGGTATACTGTCATCTCAAGTTACCGATGTGCTTCTCTGTGGGGCTGGATAAGAATATAGCCCCTCTGTGGTAGCTGCAGGGTAGGAATTAATATTGGCACTGAACTTGGGAGCTAGCGTGACGAATGATCTGTAAGTTGAGGGGCAAGGTCTTATTCTTTATGCATGTGCTGTGTAAACTGCATAAAAAGCTTCTTCTTGACCTGTGATCAGCGAGTATTCGGATTAACATCCACGTGATCCCTCCCCTTTCCAGAGAAACAGAGGCTGGGGACACCATTCCTACCCATCCTGGCTAATAGCCACTGATGGACCTAACCTTCATGACTCTATCTAGCTCTTTTTTTAACCTTATTAAGGTCCTAGCCTTCACCACATCCTCTGGCAAGGAGTTCCACAGATAGACTGTGCGCTGAGTGAAGAAAAACTTCCTTTTATTTGTTTTAAACCTGCTGCCTATTCATTCCATTTGGTGTCCTCTAGTTCTTATATTGTGGGAATATGTAAATAACGTTTCCTTATTCACTTTTTCCACACCACTCATGATTTTATAGACCTCTATCATATCCTCCCTTAGTCTCCTCTTTTCTAAGCTGAAAAGTCTTTTTAATCTTTCTTCATATGGGATCTGTTCCAAACCCCTAATTATTTCTGTTGCCTTTTTCTGAACCTTTTCCAATGCCAATATATCTTTTTGAGATGAGGGGACTACATCTGTATGCAATATTCAACACAGTGGCGCTATTTTGGGATAACGCCTGTTATCCCGCAATAGCGTTCTGTGCGTCTTAACAGCATGCCCGTTATTTCAAAATACATTAAAAATAATGGGCTTTTTATTCCGGATTCCTGTAAACCTCGTTGCCTGAGGATTAAGGAAGAGACCAGCATAGTGATTTGTTTCAAAATTAGTGTTATGTTGACAGTGCCAAATTTTGAAATAAAATATTTCAAAATAAGCTACACAATTTGTGTAGCTCAAATTGTGCCACGTATTGTGAGGTATGCACTACGGCGTAGACATATCCTTAGAGATGGTCAAAAATGTGCTTAGACGTGTGTATTTTCATTGCGGTATTCCCCTGGTGTTGCAAAAATTTAAAACTTTAAAAATTCCAATCAACTCTGTAGCTAATCCAGAAATAAAAAAATACATTGGGGGAAAAAAATGTTCCCCTGTATTTTTTTCAGTGAAACTTGACTGGCTCATCAGAAATTCAAAATGTAAACCAACTTGGTTCGCTATAAATAGAAAATGATTCTGACTTGTCTAGCCCTATGGCGTGAGCTAACAAACCATCCAGTAACAGAATGAATGGTTACAAGTAAGTAAGGCAACATGCTTGTCCCACAGATCTGGTGCTCCGTAGTGTTGTTTTCTTAAGCTGTGGTTATTTATGGTGGATGAATAGAAGGAAACCTACAAATAAGCAGTTTGGCTGGAAGACTATGTTGGAATTGGTGTCACCAGTGGAAGACCCAAAAGAGCATCCTGCAGGGTATAAAATTGTCTTTTACTGATAATACCTCACTCGATGTCTATGTCAGAGGCCAAGGGAGGGATGATCTGCCTCATTCCTGCCCCACCCTACCGACTTTCCCCTCATGAAAGGATCTGGGGAGATGATTTTCTTTAATGAGAACCCAAGTCACTTTTATGAAAATTAATCCTGTCAATACGCAGCCCGTCCCGAGCTCCCTGGGGCCCACGTTGGTAGATTGCAAAGTGCTTCACACAGGAAATCAGTATCAGTTTACAGGTGGGGAAACTGAGGCACAAAGCGGAGCAATGACTTGCCCAAAGTCACTCAGCAAGCCTGCGGCAGAGCTTAGAGTAGACCCCTAGGTCTCCTGAGTCCAGCCCAGTGCTGTCCACTAGGCGTCAATAAGAAAATATTAACCCTGCCCAATGGGCCTGTAGAATCTACGTGTGTGAATTCACCGCTACATACCGTTCATCCGCCTCGTGCCACAGCCCTTTGCGTCTCTCTTCCCGCAGCTGTGATGCTGGCGCCTGCGGTGGAATTTGTACCTTGCCTCCCTTCTTGTCAGGCTGTGTTCTTGACGTGCCAGCTGGCAGCCTGGTACATCCCAGGGCCTTTGTGTGCATGATGGCGTAAGCACGAAGGCTCTTGAAGCTCTCCTTGTGCTCAGAGGGCACCGAGGATGACCAGACACTTTCAAGAGGCTCGAAAGCCTGGCACTGAAACCCAGACTGCTGAGTTCAGGATGGCTTTGGCTCCAGATGCCCCTTAGCATCCGTTGTTTCCTTCTCAGGAGCCAGAAAAGGGCTAGGAGCCTGCAGCAGGGATGCCTAATTTGACATCACCGCAATCTTTCAAGATCCAGATATCCGGGAAATCGAGCCCTTGAGATTCACACCCGCAAGGTCGAAATGCTCAGCGGGCCTGGATAAACAGCGTGTTTCTCCGGGAAACGGGGAAATCCTCCCTGTGAGCTGATGCCAGATGTAGGCCGGGGCTCGCTTGAACAGCTGCGTCAATTGCGGGGCCGCGTGTTCCGGACAGCTGTGTTCACGTCGGCATCTGCCGCTAGGAATCTTGTGGGTGCCCCGCGTTGGCAGCCTCCACCTGACATTCCTCTCCCAGGCACGGCTCGGCGCTTCGCAGACAGCTCGCGTATATCCAAATCAAATAAAATATAACCGCAGGTCGGCAGAGCAGTGCCTTGGCAGACGCTGCATGGGGAGCAGGTCAGAGCCGAGGTAAGCTGGCTATACTTGGATGCGAGGATTACCAGAGGCCGTGTAAGTACCCAGATAAAAAAACCTTCCCCTGTCCTGTGGTATGCCCAGTTCTAGGGAGTGCTACCACTTCCATGGATTTCGCTTCTCGTCAGTTTCCCTTGTAGTTTCTCGGGCATGTTTGGGGCAGGCATTGCCTTTTTGTTGTTGTGTTTGTACATCACTTAGCACAATGGGGCTGAAAGCCCATGGCTGGAGCTCTCAGGCGCTATGGTAATATTTGGAACCGCAAAACTGGCAAGGGGAAGGCTGATTTAAGGAACTGTTTTCCAGGGGGGCTGGCCACGTCGGCAGGCCCCCGGGCAAGGTGGTGGGGGCGTCTCCATGCCCGGAAGGGGGCGGAGCCACGGCAGTGCAGCGCTGCCCCCCGCCCAGGTTTCGGAGCGTGCGGAACGGTGCTCCTGCGGCGATTGAAAGGGCTTGAGGTGCCTGCCATAGTAGCAATGGCAGCAGGTGGGAGGCCTGGGCCCTGTTGACTCACTGGGCCCCGGTCAATTGTCTCTCCACCACCATGCCTGAGTGTTTTTATAAGACTCTGAACACAAACAGCAAAGCAAGAATTTCTGCTAGCCTTAGGTCGACTCCGTAATGCAGACACCGCAGACGCCAGCCCCAAAGCCTACGTCTACACTACGAGTTTTCTCGGCAAAAAATATGCTAACGAGGAGTCATTTGCATGAGTCACAATCTCATTTGCATATTTTCTGCCAATCCGGTTTTGCGCAAAAACAAGCAGTGAGGATGTTTTCTTTTTGCACAAAACCCCCTTTTCCCACAAGATCAGTAAACCTCCTTTTTTGGGGCATAAGGATCTGGCGGAAAAGGGGGGGTTTGCGCAAAAATAAAATGTCCTCGCTGCTTGTTTTTGTGCAAAAACAGATTGGCAGAAAATATGCAAATGAGATTGTGACTCATGCAAATGAGCCCCTCATTAGCATAATTTTTGCCGAGAAAACTCATAGTGTAGACGAAGCCAAAGTGTTTTAGCTAGTCTAGCTTATATCAGCAGAACTCTTTTTAACCAACAGAGTTGCAGCTACAGGAGGGGGTTTGCTGGTATAGATCAAGGAGGTGATAGCATCAAAAGTTTCCAGTGCAAATCTGACCTCAGGTTTTATAAAACTCTGTTAATACCAAAAAAATATGTTTTGGGTGAGACTTTGACCCCCACATTTCCACTGCCATAGTAATACCCCTGGGGCTGTGTCTACATTGGCATCCCTTTCCGGAAAAGGGATGCTAATGAGACACATCGCAATTGCAAATTTCACGGGGGATTTAAATATCCCCCGCGGCATTTGCATTTACATGGCTGCCGCTTTTTTCCGGCTTGGGGATAAGCCAAAGAAAAGCGCCAGTCTAGACGTGATTCTCCAGTAAATAAGCCCTTTTCCGGAGGATCTCTTGAAAGTAGGAATAAGAGATCCTCCCGAAAAGGGCTTATTTTCCGGATAATCACGTCTAGACTGGAAAGCGGCAGCCATGTTAATGCAAATGTCGCGGGGGTTATTTAAATCCCCCGCGGATTTGCAATTGCGATGTGTCTCATTAGCATCCCTTTTCCGGAAAGGGATGCCAATGTAGACACAGCCCTGCTTATTCTCACCTGGGACTGCCAGAAGCCCTTGTGTCTATTTATCCATCTTGACCCGGGATATCCCCTAGCCTGGGGATTCCCCCCTGGCCCTCCACAAACTCTTTCAGTACCCCCTGGCCATGTACTGCAATACCCCTGTGATCCTGGAACTGCCCCGGGTAACGCTATCAATCCTATTGGATTAGTCCTGCTCTTCATAAGGGTTGGGAATGAACTCTGGGAGCACATGTGTGCTCTTGCACTGAATCCAGCATTTACTGTGGCTTACAGCTTCGCCGACATCACACTACATGCACCGAGTGGAGATACGTAGTAGGGACACATGACAATGCACACACTCCTGTGTACAGAGGGTGCGTTGGACTCAAGTGAGCTATGAAATACCGGAACAAAACCCTGGATCTTAACCCCAAAAGTTGAGTCCTGAGCCCTCTTTATCATGAATCAGTGATTCTGAACTTGAGGCTCCTGAAAAAGAGTCCACCTTTATGGTGTTAGCCCATCTGGAGGACTAGTCAGTCTACTGAGAAATCTCCAATTAGACATGGCAGGAGATTATCATCAGCACTTATTACTAGTGTTAAGGGTGCACGAAAAAGGCCCAGTCAATATCAGTGTCCTGTTATGTTAGAAAATTAGTGAGCGGTAATCCCCAGCTCAGAGAGGCTACAATGGTACAGCCAAGGCGTGGGAGGAGAAGTAAGAATGGAAAGTGATTGTCCAAGGTCACCAGGGGGAGTAGGACTAGAACCCACCGCTCCCGAGTCTCACACCTGTGCCTTACCTGCTCCTCTTCCAAGCTTCGGGTTCTGTCTGCTAGTGATCAAGCCTGGGAAAGGCACATGCGGGTTTGCTGGTAGTGAAACGTGTTCGTGATTGGCCTGGCTGTGGTTGCTTTTAATCCCAAAATCTCCTCTTAATCCCATATCGGGGCCTCCGCTCCTCATGCATTTAAAAATCCCTGGCCCAGCTTTTCAAAGACCGGGTGACCCCAATTCTCAGTGTCTTCCGTGGGAATTGTGGGGGTGCAGCTATTCTAACAGGGCACACCTACACTCGCAAGTACAAATACCCACTGAGCATAAGAAAAACAGCCATATGGTGACTGTGTTTTGGAGACACAAAACCATCAGGTTGCAGATCCCTGTGGCCTGATCTAGAGCCTGTGGTTGCCCATGAAAACCTTTCCATGTATTCAGTGAGTTTGGGATTAGTCATTCATGGCAGCTGACTTCTTTGGGATTTGCAGTTGCTCATCCTCTCGGCAAACTAGGGCGCAGTAACTTAGAAAGCCAAGTTAGAGGTGTCTATGACTTGTGTTTTTCTCTCCTCTCAAGGAAATAGCCACAACAAACCTGAGGCTAGAGAGTAAACTGTGGCAAGGACAAGAGCAGGTGTAGACACTCTGGCCATGTCTACACTACGAGATAAGATCGAATTTATTCATGTTGGGGGTTTTTAGCACCCGGTTTTGTAAAGTCCGCACTGTGCATAGGAATTCAATGCAGTTCAAAGTAGCACATCCCCAGTAGGGTGGCTACTGTCCACTTTGAGAGCAGTGCACTGTGGGTAGCTATCCCACAGTCCCTGCCACCCCTTTGTATTCTGGGTTATGATCCCTATGCACTCTGGGGCCAAAACTATGCAGCAGGAGTTTTTCGGTACATGTCAGCGTCCCACAATGCACTTCTCTCCCCCTCCCCCCCGAAAGCAATGGCAAACAGTCTTTCCACACCCCTTTTTTCCCCTGGTTCTCTGTGCAGACCTCATAGCAGGGTAAGCGTGGAGCCCATCATGGAACCTGCACAGCAGCAAAGTATTATGGCCAGTATTATTGCAACTTTTGCTGGAGTAGGTCCAGAGCATATCCAGGACCCGCTAGAACAGGGAAGACTCTTGATCATACTCTTCCGCGGAGCACTTGAGAGACTGGCAAATGCCGCCGGCATTCGATCCTCTGGGCACAGCGGCGTGCCGGTTCTGGGGCCGTGAGACGAGCACCAACTGCTGGGACCGCACAGCGATGCAGCTATGGGGCAGTCAGCAGGGGGCCACAATGTTTTGACATTGCAAATTGCTTTCCCCCCGCCCTGAAGCACAGCAATACCAGAATGAGACCCGCTCTGACAGTGGAGAAGCAAGTGGAAATAGCCCAGAGGAAGCTTGCCAGGCCAGACAGTTACCAGTCAATTGGGAATCAATTCAGAGTGGGGAAATCTACAATGGGGACTGTTGCGATCAAGTAGCCAAGGCGATCGGTACTCCTCTGCTACGGAGAGCAGTGGCTCTAGGAAATGTGCAGCACATAGCGCAGGAGGGTTTTGCTACAATGGATTTCCCTAACGGTGGTGGGGTTATAGGGATGTGAGTTCCCTCTATCTTGGCACCCAGCCACCTTGCCAAAGATACATTAACCACAAGGAGTACTTCTCGATGGTGCTGGCTCACAAGGGCCATTTCACCGACATCAACATGGGATGGTCGGGAAGGGCGCATCTTTAAGAGCTCCTGCCTCTTCAGAAAGCTGAAAGCTGGATCTTTCTTCCCAGTCCGGAAAATTAACATTGGAGGTGTTGAAATGCCAACAGTGATCCTTGGAGACCCAGCCTACCCCTTGCTCCTGTGGCTCATGAAGCCATCCACAGGCAGCCTGGACCGCAGTCAGGAGCAGTTCAACTGAGCAAGTACAGAATGGTGGTGGAACGTGCTTTTGGGTGTTTCAAGGGAAGGTTCCGCGCTCTGACTAATTTCAACCTCCGTGAAAGCGACATTCCCATAGTTGTGGCAGCCTGCTGTGTGCTCCATAGTATTTGTGAGAGTAAGCGGGAATGTTATCTGGCAGAGTGGGGGGTTGGGGCACAGCGCCTAGCCAAAGATGAGCAGCCAGACACCGGAGCATCAAGGAGAACACAGCGAGGGGCACTGCAAATCAGAGAGGCTTTGAAAAGCAGCTTGATGAGTGGCCAGGCAGAGATTGGAGAGGCATGTGTGTTGCACTTAGCGAGATGCTCCTGCAGTAAGTGTGCTTGCTTTAACCCTTCCCTCCTTCAACTCAAGCTATAAAGAGCCTGTTGTTGAGAAATCCTGCATTTTTATGTCGGGATCATGGCAGGGACAGCAAAGGAGTTCATGATGGGGGTGTCCACAGACGTGAGTAGGACAGCCTTTTATTCCGGGACACATCCCTGTGGGTTGAGTGTAAGGCTGCCCTTGACTCCCTCCACCCCAACCTGTGCTCTAAGGTCTGTGGGGGAGGAAGCTATGGGCCATGGTGAGGCAGGACTGTGGTTCCTCAAGGGCTGGAGGGCATGCATGGAGCGTGGTGGTGTGGACCCATTGTTAGAAATTCGACTGAATGTGGTAAAATTCCACCTAAACTCCCAGTATAGACCAGGCCTCAGTCCGGGCTGAACTGAGAATTTCCCTGGAGAAGAGGCAAGCCTGGGGCGAGGAGCTGAGGAGTTGCGATGTAACCAGAAAAGACTGCAGAGTCTGGCAGAAAGGCGCTGTTCCTGCCCCCATGGTGTTTCACTGCAGACGGAAAGGGAGCCCCCGTGGTAATTTACACGCTGGCCACGTGGCCAAGTGCAACACGAACATCCGTGCGAAAGGGAATCCAACATGCAGGCGCTGAGCAGGCCAGATGAAAGCACTGACTAAAATGTAATGCCTCATGTCTCGTATTTGATTATCCTAACTGCCCCTACCTCCCCATGCCTTGGCATTCGTTTGCTAATTGGCTTGGCAGCATCCCTGCAAATGTATCCACCTATCCCTGTGCTTGAGGTTTCATGGATGCCAATCAGTCACCTGTGGCTACGTGGCATTTCACTCAGCCTCCCTCAAGAGGGCAAAACTGCCACCCAGTCACTTCTCTGGTTGCTGCAGATTAGCGTGCGCGAGGCTGAGATCGGCTAACACTGCATTCCTGGCATAGCTCTGGCCCAGCCGTGTCCTTTTGTGCACACCATTCTATCGTGAACCACCTGGCTAGTTTCCTCCTGCTGTCCCATCACGCTGATTCCCGGCTCCTTTTCTCTGAGAACCTCACACATTTCTCCTCTCCAAACCGCTGCAATTCCTGCACAGAACAAAGTAGTGCCCGAGAGGCTACCATTGCCGTTCATGGATCAGGCTGAGTTGCAGTGAGGCGGCTACATTTGCACAGGCTTAATCTGGGAGCAGTTATGCATTGTTGGGAGTACCGATCTGGCACAGGTACCTTATTTGCACGTGCATGGTGGGGATTTGAGTGTGCAAATGTAGGTGGCTGGTTTTCAGGGCTCATCAAGGAGGGTTAGATCTTTTTCAAGCGCGTTCGTATTGGAGTCAGATCTCTTGTTTCCCCACCCTATGGGCCCGCAGAGCTCAGAGAACAGCAGCGCAAGCTTTCATAAGCAGCCCAACCAATTTGCCTCCACTCTCTCTTGGAGAGGCCAATGAGTATTTCAGGTTCGATGGCCCATTTGATCCCCGGCCCCTGTTACAAAACTTCCAGCAAAGGGTGTCTGTTTTGATGAGAAGACCAGCCCTCTAAGAATATGGACTGCAGCCACCCCCAAGGATTGCGAAGTAGGCCCTGGATTTATAATGTGTTTCAGTCACTGCTGAACCAGGTAAGATTTGTATCAGGAATGCAAAGGTGAAAGGTTCTGTCTCCAACTACCGCTGCCCTGGCTTACTCTTTCCCTCGTGGCCCTAGGATCAGACATGCATCTGACGAAGTGGGTCTTTGCCCACGAAAGCTTATGCTCCAACACTTCAGTTAGTCTATAAGGTGCCACAGGACCCCTCGCCGCTTTTGCAGATTCAGACTAACACGGCTACCCCTCTGATACTTATGATCATTTTGTTTCCCTGAAAAAGCGGCATGGGTATTTATCGTGTGAGACCTTTGGCAAGCCACTTTGTGTGCCTCAGTTTCCCCATTTATAAAAGAAGGGTAATAACATGTCCCAACCTTGCAGAGATAGTGAAAGGATAATTAACATTCATGAGACGCTCAGATACTATAATAATGGGTGCCATGTAAGTACTTCTTACCCAGGAGTACATGGCCCCCTTGGGTATGCAAAGGTCTTTGAGGGGTACATCAGCTCATATAGATATTTGTCTAGTTTTATGACAGGCTACAATAAAAGCTCTAACAAAGTCGGCACACACTAAAATTCCATGCAGACACTGACTCATTTCCACTACTCTAGATAAATTAGGCTGAAATGTATGTATAATATTTACATACCAATTGATTTATTTTATCATATTGCAAAATGAGGAAGCCCGCCTTTTTTTAGTAGCAGTAGGCTGGGCCACCTTTGCATTTCTCCGGCTGATTTTGTAAGTACGTACTTTTAAAGTGAGAGGAAGCCTGGGGATAAGCAGGACAAATCGGACTCCTGAAAGGGGTACAGTCACCTGAAAAGGTTGAGCACCATACCTACCTGTCTCCTCCATCCATCTATCCTCCCTGAATCCACCAGTGATCTCTATGCCTGCTGCTGAATTTTTTGCTCCACTTATGCGGCCAGCTTGTTTTGAATACAGAGTCCTTCTTCTCAACAAAAATGATGAGGGGTTTGAAGCGGGTCCCATATGAAGAAAGATTAAAAAGACTTGGATTTTTCACCTTAGAAAAGAGGAGACGAAGCGGGGATAGGATAGAGGTCTATAAAATCATGAGTGGTATGGAAAAAAGTAAATAAGGAAACGTTTTTTACTTGTTCCCATAATATAAAAACTAGGGGTCACCAAATGAAATGAATAGGCAGCAGGTTTAAACAAACAAAAGGAAGTTTTTCTTCACTCAGAGCACCATCAACCTGTGGAACTCCTTGCCAGAGGAGATGGTGAAGACTAGGACTTTAATGGTTCAGAAAAGAGCTAGGTAAATTAATGGAGGTTAGGTCCATCAATGGCTATTAGCCGGGATGGGTAGGGATGGTGTCCCTAGCATCTCTTTGTCTGGAAATGGATGACAGGAGAGGGATCACGTGAGGATTACCTGTAGTGTTCATGCCCTCTGGGGCACCTGGCATTGGCCACTGTTAGCAGACAGGACACTGGGCTAGGTGGCCCTTTGATCTGACCCAGTCTGGCCGTTCTTGTGTTCTCGGCCAAAGCACCAAGCGTGTGTGTGTGTGTGTTTATCTCTCTCTGCACTCTTGACTCTACAACTTGGAGGAATTTCGACTCCTCCATTCCAACGTGGTTATAAAATTAGCCCAAAGGCTTCCACTTTTTCCCCCCCTTTCTCTCACGCTGCACAGCCAGCGCATCGTCTCAGAAGGGACGCGCCGCATTGGAAGCAGAATGCCGGCATTGTTCTGCTCTGGATGCCCACCGCTCCCGGGTTCTGTTGCAGCTTCAGTCATGTATGTTTGCATATGGTAAAAATATTTAGTCCACGGCTAAAAAAAATATTATGCCCAGGATCTGGGGCCAGCGAGGTATAATGCCACCTATGTGTCCAGATCGCTGGAAGTCCAGAGGTACAGAGAAGTATTTATGCGTTCTAAGCTTAGCCAGAGTTGCACGTTTAGCTGTTGGGTGCGAATGAAAGATATTCTCCCTTTGCCGCTCCAACCTGCATTAGAGAATGATTTGACTCCCCTCACTCTTCAGCTAAACAAATGATAAGCGTGCTATCATTTGAGGGAGAGAAATGCCTCGTACAAGGTTAAAAGACACCCAGCCGGCCTGCCCTCTGAACCCCGGGCACGAATATCGGTGTTCCAGGGTGAGGCTGTGGGTGATGAGTGACAGAAAAGGTCACCAGATTTACGTGCGCGTTCACGTCTCTTCTCAGGGACGGGCATGTGGGGCAGGAAACGCTTTTCATTTGCGAGGGCGTTTGCTGCTGCAGCGTGTTGATTCCGCGGGTGGGCTTTCTGATCGGCCGAGAGCGGAAATCTGAGTTTTATTGCTTTCAGCCATGCACTCCAAAACACCCCCTAAACAAATTCAGAGCAAGCCTTGAGGGAAAACAGAGGTAGAAAGGAAAACAGGCCCATTCCTGACTTCCAGAACCCAATCAAGTCCCCTCTTAGGGTTGGCATCTGGAGTCACGTGGCTGCCTACTTTGTGTTCTGCCTGCCCTGCCTTTCAGCATCAGGCCAAATTCAAGCCATACTCCTGCTCCAAACTCTCTCTACCTCTGGGCTGCTCAGAGCAATGATGTAGATGGGGTGGGTAATAAAATGGGGAGGGGTTACCTGGGTTAGCCCCAGTGGGCTGCTGCCACTGTATTGACCTGCGCCTCTTCAGGTACCGGCGATTGCAGCTCCCGTTTGTCGCGGATTGCTGTTTCCAGCCAATGGGAGCTGCGGGAAGCAACATGGAGCAGGACACTGCTTCCTGCAACTCCCATTAGCCAATAACGGCGAGCTGAGGCCAATGGGAGCTGCAGGAAGCTACACGGACCGGGACGCTGCTTCCTGCAGCTCCCATTGGCCGATAATGGTGAACTGAGGCCAATGGGAGCTGCGGGAAGCTACATGGACCAGGATGCTGCTTCCTACAGCTCCCATTGGCCGATAATGGTGAACTGAGGCCAATGGGAGCTGCGGGAAGCTACACGGACCGGGACACTGCTTCCTACAGCTCCCATTGGCCGATAACGGCAAACTGAGGCCAATGGGAGCTGCAGGAAGCTACACGGACCGGGACGCTGCTTCCTGCAGCTCCCATTGGCCGATAATGGTGATATGAGGCCAATGAGAGCTGCAATTGCCCGTCTTTGTGGAGGTGCAGGTAAACACAGTGGTGGAGGCTCACCAGCACCTATCCCTGGAGGACCAGATCCAGCCTGTAGGCCGGTATTTGCCCACCTCTGATGTAGATGGAGCCATTAGCAGTTCCCGCTGGGGATTGGAGCCTCCCCAGTGTTTGGGTTGGAAAGGGACAGGTCAGATCTTGGGCTTTGCTTTGGTCTGTTTCAGGGCTAAGGAGTCAGCCGAGGGCCCAGATCAGCACTTCCTCTGCACAGCTGGGGGTGTTTGGGTTGGGTTCTGCCTCTAATCATTTCACAGGGTCTCTTTTTTTCATTGCCTTTGTGAATGGATCAGGAGGTTATGAAAGCGAGGGGCACATGGGGCTGGCTAAGGCCTGGCCCCGGTTCTGATCTTGGCCTCTATGCTCCTCTTCTCTCCTGACTGCTGTAGGTGGGTGGGGACCCCTGGACTGTTCGGTGCCGCGATGGGGCTCCCATACAGCTCCTCTTCCCTACAACCTCAGAAGGCTTTGCGTTCACCTTGGCACGGAGGGTGGCTTATTGGCAGTGTTGACCAATGGCAACCCCTTTGCATGTGGCCTTCTTTTCCTCTTAGGGAGAGGTAGCATACATCCAAACGCAGACGGCTCTGATTCGGACTCCGTATCGCAGCATTTCCACAGGGCTGGGCCACCTTCCCCATCAGGGGGCACATTCTACCCCCAGAAGTGCAGTTTGAATGCTGCCGGGAGACCGCGAGGCTCTGGAGAGCGATGGGCCCTGTTTACCCCCCAGCTCCTTCTGTGCCTAGGTGGGAAGGTGCATTTTTAAAGAAACACAAATACATCAGTATGATCCCAAAGGCGGGCAGCCGCCGCGCCAGCTTCCCACACAGTGCCTGGGCAGTGTGCCTTCCCAAATCGGAGCACACGCTCTGTGGCCCATTCAGACAATGTTGGAAGGGACACTGTCGGCCAGGGACTGTAGCAGAAAGCCACAGCTAGCGGCAGTGAATAAAGCCAGACTGTGGCTAGGGGCACTTTTAGTGGTGGGTTTTTTCATGTGCCTCCTCTTTTGATATTGGACTGAGGCCCAACACGCTCGTTTCACATAAGCCACCACACAGCCCAACTATAGTCACAATTTATGGCTTGATTCGAACCCGGAGCCTTCAAATGCCAGTCCTGCTGATGCTAGAAATAAGTTTCTAGAGAAAATTCATAATCGACCAATTCCAACGAATTAGGAGCAGGCACTTTGGTGCGTTATCCTCTAATGGGGGACAGGAAAGAGACCTTTCTTCTGGTTGCCATGGGAAGACAAAGGAGAGAAAGGTTAATTTATTTTTGTACAGGAGTAGTAAGGAATAATTTCCTCCTCTTTTTATTTTTTTGGAAGGGAAAGTGAGTGGAGAAAGGTGAAACAAACTTGGACAGGGAAAGAGTCTGAAGGAATCTTTGTACATTTTTTTCCTCCCAGTGTTTTGAAAGCCATTAGTATAAAGTAATTCGGTACACTACAGCCATTCATAGCTCAGCTGGGGGTGAGAGCGTGTGTATATATAGCGGGTGTCTGTGTGTGCCCGCACCATTCTGGAAAAGAGAATAATTTGTTCACAATATAGTTTGGTGTAAAATAGGCCAGTTGTTTGAATGTGTGTTTAGTATAATGTCTAAGTGCAAGTATCAATACGTCTATTTATTAGCCGAGCCTTGTGCTAAACAGGCCTCTGAATAAACTATACAGGTCCTGCAAAAATGTAAATTTTAGTTATCCCTTGGAGACATAATTACAGGAAAACATAAAGACAGCTATTTACAATTTGGGAAGCGGGACTTTTTTTTACTGCTGATAGATACTTTTTTTCCCCTTCCTCTTTTCTTTGTAAATGCCAGTCTGTAACATTAGCAACCAACCCTGGTTTTCTCCCTTTTCAGGACACCTCCGCCACATTCCCCCATCTGCTAATGAAAGCAACAAGGCGGGTGGGGTGATTATATTTTGCAGGGCCAGCTTTCGAGCTCACACCCAGCACTTCTGGAAAGCTCGAAAGCTTAGAAGTTGCTCCAGTAAGAGATGCTACCTCGCCCGCCTCGTCTCTCTAATATCCTGGGAGTGGCACGGACACAGCAACCCTGCTAATTAAAGGAAAGTTATGTCTCCGCATTCCTGCTAATGTATTCCGTTGCCTGTTTGGGTGTACGGAACTCTTGAATTCCTCAACTCTCCGTACCACTGGCTTTCCCTGGACCACAGTGAAAGGTTTCATTCATGCCTCCCGTCCTGCCTTCTTGAATTACCACACCCTGGGCCTCCGTTTCTCAGCCTCGCTCTGTTTTCCTTTCATTAGCAGGATTCCCATAGTGTACGTCTATGAGAAGCTGGTAAGGGATGCTACATCTCTGTTAGCCTAAGGATTCTGCAAATAGCTACCCCACCACTGTCCTGCCATTTCTCATAAGCTTTAAGGGGGAGGAGAGGAGAAAGCCTAAATCCTAATCTGAGGCAGTTTTTTTTTAAAGAAATAAGAATATAAAACAGATTGAAATTGGAATGTGTTATTTATAGTGGCCGTGTGGGATCTTTCATTCAAAAATAAGGGACCCCCTCACCATCCCTTCTGTGCCTTTCCTCCTGATATTATTGTTTTTATTAATACTAATATAAGAAGCAGGACTCACATACATGCGCCTGGGGTATGTCTTGCCATCTGCTGGTGAGGCAATTGCCCCAGGGTCTGGCAATTCTGAAGAGGCCAGGGCTTGGCTGCCACCCCTTTAAATCTCTGCCAGAGTGCTGTGTGGTGTGCTCCTGAAGGCTCTGAGGGCTGGGGGGGAGAGGCAGCAGACTGTGGTCTAGGTGGCACTGGGGGCTGGCTGCCCCTTCTGCCCGAGGCTCCACCCTTCCAGGAACGCGGAGCCAGCCTGCCCCCTCACGTTGCCCAGGGTCCTGGCATGGCATGGCTGTCAGCCCCCTGGCTTGCTGCTTCTGGGAGCACCCAGCAGCTTCTGGTCTTGTTACACAGAGAGGAAAAATTAAGGGATGTCCCTTGTAACAAGGGACTGTTGGCATCCTGTTGGCATCCTAGCTCTGCTGGCCGGTTGTTGATAACCGATTGTGCTAGGGACCAGGGAAGGGTGTTGATAGATGTGTTGGGCACGTTGTTAGCCATGTTTTCAAAACTGGCCTCTAGCGTTGTCCCCTTGCTTTCTGGCACCCCGCTGGTAAGACACTTTGAGCTTGACTTTTTGGCATTACAGTACTAATAAGCAGACTGAGCTTGTATCTCAGGCTTTTCATCCTTACCCCTCAAAGTGCTTTACAAAGGAGGTCAGTATCCTTATCCCCATTTTACAAAGGGGGAAACTGAGGCACGGGGAGCCATGCCTTGCCTGTGGTCGCTCAGCAACCTAGTGGCAAACCCAGGAACAGAACTCCTTTGTCTAGTTGAGCCAGTGGGCCCTGCTGGCACTCTCAGAGCCAACAGCCCATGGACTTACGGATGCTCAGCATTTTCTGAAAATCACTTCCTACGTGCCTCAAGACAGACACCCCCCAAAATTCAGTCATCTTAAATCAGTGGCCACTTTGGAATATTTGGGCCAATGCATTTGTCTGTTCATGTGACTGTTGACAAGGCATGACAACAGCAACACAACAGCATGTGTGGATGTGTAACTGTATTGGGTGTGTATGAGGCTGCATGTGTGTTTTGAGTATAACTGTACCTCCATGCTTGTGTGCCTTCACAAGATACATGTGTCAGTCTGTCTGAATGTGCAACACAGAGAGGGTTTTTTTTTTTTCTTCCTATTTTTAGCACCCAAGCTGTAGCCTTACGAAAGGGAAATGAAATAGAAGAAAACCTATTGCAGATTTCGGATCAGTTCTAATCTGGCGCGTCTCAGTGGAAATTCATTTTGGTTAGTATGATTCAGTCTGGTCATCGTGTCTTTCCCACTGCTACCAGTCTGGATTCAGAAAATGAGTTTTTAAGAAACCCCCAATTGGGCAAGGGTTGGAAAGGTTTGTGATTAGTCAGTTTACTTGGTGAAGAAAGACCAAAGAAATGAGAAGCATTTGCTGGTCCCTGACTGCAGCCGTCCGGATGATATCACCATATCAGCTTAGTAGAGTTTTTTTTCTTCTTTTCTTTCTCCCACCAATGTGTTGCCCCTTTTATCTGCTCTTTCATTTTATTGTAAGGAACGGATCCCGAAAAGGCTCAAATGTGTCAACTCAAACGACCCCAAATGTAGCGCCCCTTTTTCGATCCGCTCTAATAGTAGCTTGGCACTCAACAGTTCCCTGCATGGCTGCTTCATTGCTTTTCATACAAGTCTCTATGAAATGAAGAGATCCTTGGTTCTAGCAAAGATCTGTGTCTGGGCCCTCCCTGAAGACAGCCTGCTGGGGCGTGAGGTCGGAATTAATTTCCCATTCATAGGCTGTCTCAAAGGCTGGGACTGCCACATGTTATGGTAATGGAGAGGGAGAAATAAGTGACACTCTCTGGCCATTTGCAGGGAGTATGTAGATCTGTAACCATATGGCCTTTATGTTCTCTGCTTTGCACGTTAATATTTCTCAGGAGTTGGCCTGGTAGCTACTTTGTGAGGAGAAGAAATGCAGCACATTATAGAGAAGAGAGATATGCACACAGTGCTCGCTCTCTCAGAGACATTACTTTTGTTCTTTCTTGTTCTTGTTGTTTTCCTTCATCTAAAAGAGCGATGGAGAACCTAAGGCTCAGGGGCCAGATGTGGCTCCTGGCTTGCCTGGGTTTGGCTCCCAAGGCTCAAGGCTCTCCCGCTTTGAGGAGGGTAGCCCGTGCTGGTGCTCCAGCCCCTCTGCCATCCCCCCATGGGGCTGGAGCACACAATCTACCAGCCTGCTTCTCCCACAGGTTGTGGTGTGCAAGGGGATTATGGGGAGTGTCTTTCTCCTTCTCAGTCAGGGGCCACATCAGTGAGGGTTTGGTTGGTTGGTTTTTTTGCTTCTCACTTGTGTGCAACCCCCGACTGATTTTTCTGTGGGTCAGCAGCTCCCGGCCCAAAACAGGTTTCCTGCCCCCGCTCTAAACGGTCCTTTTGATAAGACATGGCTGTTCATTGTGTAGGGAGAAACATAATTCCAGGCTAGTGCCAAGGGAGGGCTGAAAGCTGATGACCAGGAAGGCAACGGGCCGCGTTGCCGGGTGGAAAATGGAGAAATTGGGATGCTGGGATAGCGGGAAGACCTTCTGGCATCCAAAGAGCGTTATTTGCCTGCTGCCGCTGATGTCGACTGACAGTTCTCCACTCCTCCCAGCCTTCGTGCATGCTCTCCATCGGTAAGCCCTGCACCCACCTTTCCTCAGCTTGCCCTGTCTCTTGTGCTTGTCTGACTGAGAGCTGATGAGGAGACACCCAGTGCCTTATCTCTGGGTGGCAAGCACCATGGTAACGGAATATGGTCCCCTGGATGTGTTTCCAGCAATCAGTGGGGTAATGTTTGACTATCGGCCTCGGAGTGCTCCTCTGACTTGAACCGCCTCTGGCCTTGGGAGATGGGTGAAGGTAGGCCCTTCTGCCCAGGCCCTGTCCTTAGTATCACTGGAGGCGGGGCAGCATGTAGTCCAACCTTCCCCAGTCCCACAGCATGGGGAGAGTGGGCGCCGCACGGCTGCAGCCTCTCCGGCCCCAGAGCATGCGGCCCCAGCCTCTCCGTCTCCAGCAGGCGTTCTGGGGGCGGAGCATGGGCGGGGCGAGGCTGGCGGTTTGGGAAGGCAACGCCTCCCCCTGGCTCGCATACCCGCCGCCCGGGCCTCTGCCATCTAACTGCTTCCTTTTGGGCAAATGAGACAACCTGGCGCCCAAGGTGCCCTTTCATTGCCGATTGAAATGACTGTCCCCACGCTGGGGTTGTGATACCGTTCCGCAGTTGCCATCGGTCCGTGTGGCTGTGCCAGAATCCCAATTGACTACGGGGGCAGGCTGCTCTGCATCCTGGGGCCGATATGCAAATACCGGAACTCTGGGTGGAGAGAGGGCCAATATGCAAATACCGGAACTCTGGGTGGAGAGAGGGCCAATATGCAAATACCGGAAGTCTGGGCGGAGAGAGGGCCAATATGCAAATACCTGAACTCTGGGTGAAGAGAGGGCCAATGACGGGGTGTATTTGCCGTCCTCATCTCTGGTGGAGAGGCTGTTATCACTTGGATTGCGGATGTTTGCGTCTAAGGCAAGGAACACTTGCAGGCCAAGTGCCAGCAGTATTTGGGGCCCTGACCTGTGGGGTGCTGAGAATATTGTCATGGAGCCAGTCGTATTCTGAGCACCCCCTGGGAGCCAGAATTCTCCCTGAAGGCCCCCGACTCTGTTTTGAGCCTGTCGCCGTAATACAAAAGTTCATACTGAGACCTCTTCTCGCACAAAGTTCTTTCTTCCGCCCGTCTGTTCTCGCAGCAAGTCCTCCCGCACCTGCCTAGATGACCTCCAGGCCCAGACCCAGGCAGGGTTTCCCAGCATGGGCTCTGCCTTCCAGACTCCCCTTGTAGCAGGGACTTCCCTGTCAGCTCCTTTCTCACACAGCTCCTTGCAGCTCGCTGCAGCTCTTTACCATGGAATCAACCGATCTCTGTCAGGTCTGGTTCTTCGTTAATCTGGGGTCACTAGCCCCAGACCTTCCAGCCTTTCAACCCCCCCATCACAGGCCAACTTGTCCAATGGCCTCCGTCTAGCTTCTAGAATATTCAGAACCTGCCTTGAGACCTTCTCACTGGGCACTGAGCTGCTTGGCCAGCCTGCATGCTCCAGCCTCCCTGGGCAGGTCCAAATCAGAGATGGTCCCTGCTGAGGCGTTTGGAACAGGACCTAAATATGAGCTGTTCAGGGTTGAGGTTCTGCTCTATCACGTGTGCACAGGCGGGACTTCATGTGTGACCCTGGTGGGTGAAATTTCAGGGCCTAGTTCTGAATGTTTTGGCTCTGATGTTGGGCCCAAACGACGGACCTGTGTGTAGCTCCTGACTGAGGTGGGATTGAACATGTAAGACCAATGGACCCAGGAAGTCAGCAGCTGGGATTGAACTTGGAACCTTAGGGGCTAAAGCCACGAGCCTCAACCACATGAGCAAAAAGCCACCTCTTAGCTACGGCGGTAGAGCGCACGTCACTCTCCTTCGCGGCCTCAGTGCCTCTGAGTTACAGACAACCCAGAGACAAACTAGAGAAATGGTCTGAGGTAAACAGGATGAAGTTTAATAAGGACAAATGCAAAATGCTCCACTTGGGAAGGAACAATCCGTCTCACACATACAGAATGGGAAGCAACTGCCTAGGAAGGAGTACGGCACAAAGGGATCGAGGGGTCACAATGGACCACAAGCCAAATATGAATCAACAGTGTGACGCTGTTGCAAAGAAAGCAAACATGATTCTGGGATGCATTAACAGGAATGTTGTGAGCAAGACACGAGGAGTCATTCTTCCGCTCTACTCTGTGCTGATTAGGCCTCAATTGGAGTATTGTGTCCAGTTCTGGGCACCACATTTCAAGACAGATGTGGAGAAATTGGAGGTCAAGAAAAGAGCAACAAAAATGATGATCTAGAAAACATGATCTCTGAGGGAAGACTGAAGGAACTGGGTTTGTTTAGTTTGGAAAGGAGAAGACTGAGAGGGGACATGATAGCAGTTTTCAAGTATCTGAGGCTGTGTCTAGTCTACATCCCTTTTCTTGAAAAAGGGATGTAAATTAGACACTTTGAAATTACAAATGAAGCAGGGATTTAAATTTCCCGCGCTTCATTTGCAAAAGTCGGCCACGGGTTTTTTTTCGAAATGGGGCTTTTCGATAGAAAAACAGCAGGTTAGACGGGGATCTTTCAGAAATAAAACCCTTTTTTGAAAGATCCTGTACTCCTCAAAAAATGAGGTTTACAGGATCTTTCGAAAAAGGATTTTATTTTCAAAAGATCCCCGTCTACACTGCTGTTTTTCTATGGGAAAGCCCCGTTTCGAAAAAACCCACGACCACCATTATGCAAATGAAGTGCGGGAAATTTAAATCCCTCTTTCATTTGCAATTTCGAAGTGTCTAATTTACATCCCTTTTTCAAGAAAAGGGCTGTAGTCTAGACACAGCCTCAAAGGGTGTTACAAGGAGGAGGGAGAAAAATGGTTCTCTTTGGCCTCTGATGATAGGACAAGAAGCAATGGGCTTAAATTGCAGCAGGGGAGGTTTAGGTTGGACACGAGGAAAAACTTAGTAACTGCCAGGGTGGTTAAACACTGGACTAAATTGCCTAGGGAGGTTGTGGAATCTCTATCACTGGAGATATTGAAGAGCAGGTTAGTAGGCACCTGTCAGGGATGGTCTAGATGGTGCTTGGTCCTGCCATGAAGGCTGGGGACTGGACTAGATGGCCTCTCAAGGTCCCTTCCAGTTCTAGTGTTCTATGATCCCCTCTGTTTGGAATGAGAGCTGGGAGTCTTGTTTGGCTCAATATGAATAAGGGGAAATTTGCAAAAATCAGAGCTGGGAAATTTCTCTCCAGCCTGAGTCTTTGAACCGGGGCATCGAAATAGTGGCCGTAATCCTTCAGACTGGTGTGGGAGAGCTTCACCATGTCACTCTTCTCTCCCCCATCTCCGTAACAGCCACTGGTTTCCTAGGAATGTCCTCGGCTGTCTTCCTGCAAGTGGCAAGCAAACATCATCGGGTCGTTGAGTCAACAGGCCCCCCCGCTCGCCAGTCTTCACCCCTGTGTGAGCATCTGGCAGAAATGAAAGGAAATCAGGAACAAATGAATATTCAATCAGCCAGCGCAAACATCTGAGCGCAGAATGGGACGTCTCTGGGCTGCCACGGCTGTTTGAGCAGCATTCCATCCAGCTGCTTCATCCGCAGTTGCAAGGCACCAGACGCATCTGGCGAAATGTGAGTGCCAGGAGGGAAAATGTCAGCTCTCATAGCCCCTCGAGCAGTATGTCCGCCTGCCATCTGTAGCATGCCGTGAAAAGAAGCAAATGTGCAATGGGTGTCCTGCGATCCATCCCCAGCAGGATAGAACGGGATTCCTCATTGGTAATACCCAATACCGTTCCAGATGAAAGTCAATGCCACCTGACTCGATGGTTAGACACGCATCTTCCAAGGAACGGGGCAGGATTTATTTAAATGCAGCCATACCCTTTTCAGCTGTTTATTAGCAAAACCTTTCATGCAAAGAGATGCACATGGCCTTGATTGATTTCAGATGAAAAATATGTATTCCCAGGCAAAAGCAGAGAACTTTGAAAGGAAAATGTCCTTTTGTTCTGTGGCGCTAGACGCTCTCTCGATGTCCACGATGGCAATGTGTTCACGTATGTGGCTGCAAACCAGTGGTATGAATATAGCCGGCATTGCTCTACATTCACTCTTTAACGCATGGCTTTTCCAACAGAAAGTATATGGACTCCAAGTTTGATTGCACACCAGCTTAAATTCATTGGCTTCAGTAAAGATTACTGTGGAGTGTGGATTCGTTGCAATGTAGCTGAAAGCAGATGATCCTGTATTCATTTGACTTCTCCTGGCATGTGTGTGTCTGGGTGTGTACAACACATGGCTTCTGGGCGCAAATACTATGTGAGTGTGCTGTTGTGCTTGTGTGTATTTTGAAAGCATAGCTCCTTTCTAAATGTTGGCAAATCAGATGTTAAGGCGAGCATGCTCACAACGTTCTCCAGAGAATATGTGATGAGGTGATGCGTTATATGTATCCTCCATAGCATAGAAGTCTCTAAGGGTATGTCTACACTATCCCGCTAGTTCGAACTAGCGGGGGTAATGTAGTCATCCACAGTTGCAAATGAAGCCCGGGATTTGAATTTCCCGGGCTTCATTTGCATGAAGCCGGCCGGCGCCATTTTTAAATGCCGGCTAATTCGGGCCCCGTGCCGCGCGGCTACACGCGGCACGGACTAGCTAGTTTGGATTAGGCTTCTAATCTATATTTTAGAGATGTGTGCATCTGTCTGTGTGTTTGTCTGCGAGTCTGTTCAAGAAAACTCCTTCTAAACGGTAAGACAGAGAATATCTTACTGCCCTTATATAAATCCATGGTACGCCCACATCTTGAATTCTGCGAACAGATGTGGTCTCCTCATCTCAAAAAAGATATACTGGCATTAGAAAAGGTTCAGAAAAGGGCAACTAAAATGATTAGGGGTTTGGAACGGGTCCCATATGAGGAGAGATTAAAGAGACTGGGACTTTTCAGCTCGGAAAAGAGGAGACTAAGTGGGGATATGAGAGAGATCTATAAAATCATGAGTGGTGTGGAGAAAGTGAATAAGGAAAAGTTATTCACTTGTTTCCATAATATAAGAACTAGGGGCCAACAAATGAAACTAATGGGCAGCAGATTTAAAACAAATGAAAGGAAGTTCTTCTTCACACAGCACATAGTCAATCTGTGGAACTCCTCGCCTGAGGAGGTTGTGAAGGCTAGGACTATAACAGGGTTTAAAAGAGAACTAGATAAATTCATGGAGGTTAGGTCCATCAATGGCTATTAGCCAGGATGGGTAAGGAATGGTGTCCCTGGCCTCTGTTTGTCAGAGGGTGGAGATGGATGGCAGGAGAGAGATCACTTGATCATTGCCTGCTCAGTTCACTCCCTCTGGGGCACCTGGCATTGGCCACTGTTAGCAGACAATGTACTGGGCTGGATGGACCTTTGGTCTGACCCAGTATGTCCATTCTTATGTTCTTATCTTCTAAGAGCTCAGGCCACCGAATTCGGTAGTCTGCTTCCTCTTCTCCTAGCTTAAAGCAGGGCCAAGGTTTGGTTGTGCCCAGAAAATGGGAAGTGCCAGGAATAGGACTGGTTTCCATAACATAGAAAGGGAGGGGCACAGAAAGGAGGGACACAATACTGAGAGTGGCCTCTGGGGGTAGCGAGCCCACAGGAGAGGGTTATATGCAGGGAGATGCTTGGGGGCAGCTGCACCACCAAGAGAGTGGCCAGCAGGGCCGTGGCTCCGCCATTTTGCCTGCCACCAGACTGGGTGAGAACCGCCCCCTGCCCCAAACGTCTCTCCCCTGGCTCTTGACTGAAGCGCTGGAGGGAGAGAAGCCCTGGTGGCCAGAGGGGGCTTTGGGGAGGAGAGAAAAAAGGCCCCTCGTGGCCAGGGAAGCTGAGAAGGGGAGAGAAAAGACCTTTGGTGGGCAGGAAAGCTGAGGGGGGAAGGTCCTGGCATCCGGGGCAAAGAGGAGGTAGGGAGAGAGAGAAAAGGCCCCTGCCAGCTGAGGAGGGGGAGAGAAAAGGCTCCACCAGAGGGGACTTCCCACCCTAAGCTCATCCTCACCCCTCAACCCTCACTCTCTCACCCGCCACCCCCTCAGCCTCCTGCCCTATCTCCCCACACATCCCCAAGGGCCTGCCCTGGCTCCTGCACCCCCATGCCACCAGCCCCACCCTGATGGACCTGGGCAACAGCATCTACTACGCATTAGAGCTATAGTCCCTGAGCCTGCAGAGACTTACGTACACGCTTGACTTTCAGGGACTACTCACACACCGGCTACATCTACACTACAAGTTTTCTCGGCAAAAAATATGTTAATGAGGGACTAATTTGCATGAGTCGCAATCCCATTTGCATATTTCCTGCCGATCCGGTTTTTTGCTAGAATTATTGTGCAAAAACAAGCAGTGTGGACGTATTCTTTTTGCACAAAACCCCCTTTTCCCACAAGATCGGTAAACCTCTTTTTTGGGGGCATAAGGATCTTGCAGGAAAGGGGGTTTTTGCTCCCCCAAAAATGTCCACACTGTTTGTTTTTTCACAAAAGCCCTAGTGAAAAACCGGATTGGCAGAAAACATGCAAATGATATCGCGACTCATGCAAATGAGTCCCTCATTAACATATTTTTTGCAGAGAAAACTCATAGTGTAGATGTAGCCACTGACTAGTAAGCCCACGAAGAAGTCCTCTAGGGTGGGGCTATGGTGGGGGAAGGCGATTGTTTTCCAGAGGTATGAGCGGGGACTCTATGGGTGTGTCTAGACTACACCTCTCTGCCGACAGAGAGATGTAGATTAGCCACGTCGAAATTGCTAATGAAGCGGGGATTTAAATATCCTGCGCTTCATTAGCATAAAAATGGCCGACGCTTTTTTTCGGCACGGAGCTTTGTCAGAGAAAAGCTGCAGTCTAGAGGCTGATCTTTCGAAAAATAAAGCCTTTTTCGAAATATCCCTTATCCCTCGTGAAATGAGGTTTACAGGATCTTTCGAAAAAGGCTTTATTTTTCGAAAGATCAGCCTCTAGGCGGCAGCTTTTCTCTGACAAAGCTCCATGCCGAAAAAAAGCGGCAAACATTTTTATGCCAATGAAGCATGGGATATTTAAATCCCCACTTCATTAGCAATTTCGATGTGCCTAATCTACATCTCTCTGTCGGCAGAGAGGTGTAGTCTAGACACACCCTTGGATACTGTTCCCAGCTCTGATTTGCTGTGTGACCTTGGTCCGCGGTGGCAGATGATCCACCTGGAAAGCGGGCATAATGGAATAATGCTGATGAGAGCTGTCCGGTAAAGACAGAGAAGAGGGAGATTGTGGCCTTTTTTCAAAACTTGTCATTTCTGTTAGTTTCTCTTCCTTATCAAAATAGGTTGGTGTGGTAAAGCACGTGGAGAAGATCCTTTTAAGGAAAGTCACTACAGGAATGTGAACGAGGGTGCATTATTAAATATAGCATGTCCATCATGTAGAGAGCTGGAAGGAGAGAGAACCTCTAGATTCCTCTTTGTGTAGGGAATTGAACAGGGGCTCATGATGGAGATTGTCCGTACTATATAACAGGGGTGGGAGATCTTTTTTGGGTCGGGGGCCACTGACGCACAGAAAAATCAGTTGGGGGCCACACACAGGTGAAAAGCAAAAACAACAACAACAACAAAAACCCCAGACCCTCACTGATGTGGCCCCGCCTAAGAAGGAGAAAGACATTTTCCACGTTCCCCTCACACCAGACTCTGGGGGGGGGGGGGACAACCTAGGAGATTTTGTGTGTTCCTGCCCTGCAGTGGGGCAGCAAGGTGCCCTGAGCCTTGGGGGCCGGATCCAGGCAAGCTAGGGGCCACATTGGTTTACGTTCCCCACCCCTGCTATATAAGATACAAATACAACATGCAACATAGATTCTCTGTAGTGAATAACAACGGGAACACAACTGAGAAATGTTTGGTTGCGTTTAAGGCTTACCAAAAAAGATGTTACATCTAAGCAATTGAAAACCACATGCATTTTCTTACAATCAAAGCCAAAAGTCGTTTTAGAGCCCGTATTCCAATATGTCAGCCCCCCCAAACCCTTTTCTCAAAATTTTTATTGGAATTCCACTTGACTGTCAAGATTAGATGACAAATAATTCTCCACATTTACAGCGCTACCTACATAAGAAGCGTAATTGGACAAGGAATTTGGCCTTGCTGCTGTGGAAATGGCAACAGAGACTATGTGGATAATCCTTTTTCCCTTTTAATCATTGAAAATGACGGAGGGAGTATTGTTTGAACGAGGGGCACTCCCATCCAATCGTGACCTAGGGAAAGGGGACGCTGCATTCTTCTTTTAGGCTTCGTCTTCCCTGCGAGTTCTTCTGGCAGAAAATATGCTAATGAGATCACAACTTATGCTAACGCGTCCCTCATTAGCATATTTTCTGCCGGAAGAACTCGCCGTGAAGACGAAGCCTTAGTGACAGTGGTGTAAACTGAAGTGAAGTCCGTGCAAGGAGAGCCTGATTCTGCTCTCTGTGGCACCGGTGCAAATCCGGAGCAGCTGCACTGAAGTCACCGGAGAGAGGGCGTGGTGATTCCATGGGTGTAAATCAGAAATAGCCCCACTGATGCCGAGAGAGTGACTTTGGCTTGACACGGGCATAAGAGATTTGGAGCCAGGAGAGTCTGTTGCTTTGATCCTGTGACCTAGAACTGGCAGCTTTCCCTTCTCTGGCAGGAGTTTCGAAACGGCGCCCTTTGAGATTGTTTTCCTGAAAATGCAGCCCATTATCTGAGACTTTGTTGGGACTTTTTTTTTTTTTTTTTTTTTAATTAAGGTCTTGGCTAAATTTTTTATTAAAGGAGTGTGGTAGGTTGGGTTTTTCCCCCCCCCCCCTCCTTAAGGATTTGGCATGCACTCCTGCCCGCCATCCTACGGCCTGATGTTTTCTCCTTTGCCATATTTCGGGCTGGTTTTCCCCCTCCCCCTTTGCACCAGAGGTGCAGATAAATCACTATGGTCTCTGCTCAGCTTGTCTCCTGCTCCTGTAGGCTAACTTCTGTGTGCTACTGGCTGGTGCTGCTTCGAGGGGGCGTGCGCCGCACGTCTCCGTGCCTGTGGTCAGTAATGAAGACTTCTCTTTTTATCCCCAGATTGCTGAGGAACAGCACAAGACTGCAGCTCTTCAATCCCTTCCTTTGCTATTTAAACCCCGCACAGGAAAACGCAGCCCTCCCGCCCAGCCGATTGATAATGAGGTAAGCGAATACCCTTTTGTCATTTAGGGTTGGTCACTGATGTCATGAGAATATTATTTGTGTTTGGCCTGGAGAGGTGGGGGGAAGGTAAAAAGTGCTGTTTGCCACATGTCAGTGCTCTGGGTTTTTTAATACCTCGGCTTGCAGCGTGTGCTTCAGTTATTCCTGGGGTTTGTGTTTTCTTTAGTAATCTGCCTTGCTCCGGGGGTGCTGCCTTTCCCTGGAAAAGTACCTTTAACTTTTTCTCCTCTTCCCCTTTTCTTCGTTCCGTGTCACGGTGAGCTCGGCAAGAGTTAAACATGATGCTTCTCCGCTCGGAGGCATTTCAGCTATTTGTGTCATCCCTGAGCTTTTCAGAAATAATGGCCTTTTATTTTTACAGCTAAAAATTCCTTCTCCCCACCCCCTCCTTTTTTTTTCTTTATTAGACGGTGATGCGATCGTGCTTCCGCGGGTTAGGTATTAGTCATGGGAACCCCTAAGATAAACACAGCTTGGCTTCTGCTGTCACTGACCCGCTGCCTTTTGTAAACTCCAACGGCTTGCAGCAAGAAATGCGGTGTGGTTTTCCTTTCCCCGGGCGGCGTGATCGTTCGTGTGTCTCTGAGAGACAAGGAGTTAATGAAGTGCTGCCTCCCCCCCTCCACGTCCTGAGTTCATCTGTTTTTTTAAAAAAGAGAGAGATGTGGAGAAAGATCTGCTCATCTGCTGTACAGAGAAGTTGCCTTTGATGTGAATTTTTCATTGGTTGTTGGAGTGGGGCTTTTTTTAGTCCCTTTCCTCTTACCTACCGTCTCTGGAGCGCGCTTACGAAACTGCATTCCCCTGCTGGCTCCTACTAGGCACAGCTTAATGTGCACTTGCAAAAGTTTTTGCAATCACACCCGCCTAGCATCTATGTGGGAAGCTACCCCGTCCCCAGCTGAATTTTCCTCTGGGGAACGGGACATTCTGGGCACTACCAGGCCTTTGGGAACTCTGTCAGGGTCTCCGCATCTAACTACTCCACGTGTAGAAGACAACTGGACTTGTAGGACAGTACGAGCAAATGGTTCGCTAGTGGCATGTCACCTCTCCTGGCACCAATCAGCTGCAGCGTCACAGCTGTGCAGATGGCCCGCATTCTGCTGATGTTTGCGGGCGTTGGTTTGGTTTGGTTTTCCTTTTTTTTGCCATGACAAAGAAAATGGATCCTGCCACTTTAAGACAGGAGTCACTTTAAGTGACTTTCCATTTGCCTCGTATGGAGAGCTGAGAATTGTGGTTTCCTATATTTCCTTTGAATTGTGTGCAGTAGTTAGAGTGAGCTTAAAAAAAACACAACTACTGTACGTTTTGGACGCTTTTCCTTCTGCAGCAAGGGACAGACGAGAGAGGCAGGGAGAGGCATCTTGCAAATCGTTGGAGGAATGAAGAAATGGGGAAGGTTTTTTATTTTTCCGTTACCACGTTAGTTTGGCTCCTTCCCACCTCCCCTCCTTTTCTCTGTGTGGAGTCTCCATATGATGAATTGTGTAAGAAATCATGTACAATGCCAGATAGGCTTTTCCTCAGTACAGTGCGTCCTATTATGAATTGGCATCCGGCTGCGGCTGTCGGCGTGAATGTGCGTCGATCTCCGACGTACCGCTGAAATAGACCAGGAGGGTTTTGAGAGAGGTGGATTCTGTGCATCTTGTGTCAGCCACAAGTCTGCCGTGCTTGCGTGAGCAGCTGTGACGCGATTCCAAGGTGCGGAACGGATGGCATTACAAGCACACGCCAGCTTCTGGGGCGGGCGGAGGGGGCAGGTGTCCCCACATTACATTTCACTCTCTTTGCACAATGTTCACTCTGAAAATCCAGGCAGCAGCCTGGAGGCGGGTGGAGGGAACGTTTCTGTTTCCTCAATTAACTGGGACTTGCCTTCTTTTGACAAACGGAAGGCAGCGCGTTTTAGACTCTGGATTCGTGGAGTTGTCTCAAAGTGCCAAGTCTAGTTATACAGGGACTTTTGAGTGCCAGGTGGAGGAATCTGAGTCACTCTCGGCTACTTAACTCCTTAGAGGCTGAACAGGTTTAGGGTACGTCTACACTACGGAGAAGATCGACCCTCTGGAGGTTGATCTTCTAGTGTTTGATGTAGCGGGTCTAGTGTAGGCCCCCAAACCGGACGCCGAAGGCAGCCCCCACCGGCGTCCTGTAATCCTCATTCTGCGTGTGCTCCTGTCGGCCTCCCTCAGTGTAGACGCCATGGCTCGGCTTAGGGTAAGCTGTTCCTTAATCCGACCTGCCTACTCTAATGTAGACCTAGGCTCAGAGTCTGTTACCTAGTCACTAGAGTTAAAACACCAGTGTGGCCCAGCATGAAGCTGTTGGCAACTTAGAGAAAAATTCACCTGCAATTCTCACCTCATTCCTTGTGGGTACCAGGATCGCGTTGGTCTTTACCTGTCCAGGTCCTGAATACATGACCGACTGCCCCAGACTGTACAGTGGGCATGGAAGAATTTTCCAAAGCCAGGAATAACTGCCACTGTGGTTAATAATATCGGCGAGTCAAATATTAACATTCTGACTCATGCATGAATTCCCAGGCACTTCAATGGGAGTATTGAATGAGGAAACGGTATGGGCTCAAGTATTTTGCCCAGTAATAATATATGATATGAAGGTAGTTCCTTTTGTTGAAAAGGGTTGCACAGCAATCTACAAACAGCATAGCCAGGAGTCACTTTTCCTGCCCTTAAAAAAATGTCCCCTCTGGGGTGGAACACGACAGCTGCCCAATAGGGTGGGAGAAAGAGCGAAAGAGGACATTGTAACCCTTTGCAGTTGCTGGAAAAAAGCCCGCAGGCAAAAGGAAGTTCTTTCTAGAATCCTTTGGCCAGGACACTGGGGTTAACATCTTTCCTTGCATGAGAAACGACTTGAGATTTTAAAAAAATCCAAAGTAGCCAGAATGTCTGTTCTTTGTCCAAGGAAGGCACCAACCTGGTGGGACGCCAGGTGAGTTTTGACTCAGCTGGGCTAAGGAGCATGATTAAATAAGAGATTTTGTTTGAAACAACCCCAAAGATGGCACTGGAATCAAAAGGCTTATTTCTCATTTACATGAGAGCCCCACTTGGACAGTATAAAGGAATCTGAATATAAATGCAAATTGGATTTCCTTGAAGGCCTTCTTACACTGCAAGGAAATGAGAATTAGGCCCAAAGTTTTCAGCACAGAAAGTTACCGCATCCACTTGGAGCTGGC
The DNA here is from genome assembly GCF_052426305.1 of Pelodiscus sinensis. NCBI lineage: Eukaryota > Metazoa > Chordata > Testudines > Trionychidae > Pelodiscus > Pelodiscus sinensis. Next base: position 47,533,656 of record NC_143063.1, read on the forward strand.
TGGAATCACGTTTACACAAAGGTTACATTAGACCACGTGTGCAGTGTGAAGAGGCCTTTAAAAGGAGGGAAGTGGGTGTGGCCCACGAAAGCTTATCACCTATTAAACCATCTTGTTAGTCTTTCAAGTGCTACATAGTTTTTCCTTTTGTTTTTACATATCGGGTATAGTACCTTCACATTGCCAGAGTGCAGTAAAGGGACCTGTGTGTACACGTTCGGTTCGGTTGGTGGGCATTCGTTCTGCAGAAGACTTCTCAGACGTGCAGCTAGCTTTTTTTTTTTTTTTTTTTTTAAAAATAACTGTGGAACCCAGAATGAATGTTAGTTATGCCAATGTAAGTGCAGGTTGCACCTCTAAAATCCAGAATTCTCTGGTCCGGCAACATCCGTGGTCCAGCATGACCTCCGATGTTCCAGGGCCAGAAAGACCCAGCGCACTGCAGGGGGGTGGGGACCTGGGAGCTGGCGTACAGCTCAGCAGGGCTGCGGGGGGGCCGGGAAGCGGGGAGAGGGGAGGGCCTGAAATAACCTCCGCGGTCCAGAAAAATCCCTCATCTGGGACCAATCAGGTCCCCAGGGTGCCAGACCAGGGAGGTCCAACCTGTAGAGTATAAACCAGTGCAGTCACTCCTGATTTACCCCGAAGTGAAGGAAATCAGAGTATGGGTCCTAAGAAGCAGCTGCTCCTTGAAGGCAGTACGTGTTTGTTTTGTAGAGTCGTGCAGAATCGTCGCCATAAAAACCCGATGGAAAAGAAGCCACAATGGATCTTTTACTATTTAAACGTCTTTCTCTTTCCTCCCCGCCCTCCTCTTCTGAGGTTGACCCTTGAAATCTGTGTCATTATTGACACAACTTCCTGCATTGCTAACACAGTCCTGAAGGTTTGTTATTGTAGGGTGGCTTCTGGGCGCATGCTGCTTTCTTGCTACAGACTGCTTAGGAGCACTGGATTGGGCATGCAGGCTTTTCGTGAGTGTGCTGACATTGGTTCACCTGTGTGTCACTTCAGGGTTGCCTAGGAAAACAGAGATACTGGCGCTTTGTATTGGGTTGTAAAGCACACCGAAGTGTTTGTGTTGGAGGGAAAAGGCGTTGGCATTTCTCTGGAGAAGCAGGAGGGGTAGTTGGTCAGCACCTGCCGACAGTGACCGCCAATATAGTTTCATTCTCCTTACGTGCACCCCGCGCATCTTGGATGTTGATCTTTTGTAAAACTGGGCAAATCTAGGAGACATTTCTGACAATGCAGCCGCATCCTTCCTCCAGCGCCATGAGAAATGCCTCCAAGAGTAAACACCTGTATCACAGACCGCCTCCTTCCAGTAAGCGTGCGCTATAGCTCAACCAAACGTACGGGCGGAGGTCGGGAGAGTCCAGTGGACCAGACACAGAATTCCGAGTCAGGCTGTTTCTGCCTCTGCTATTGACTAGCTGCCATATGTGTGCCATAGGCTGAGTCATTGCCTTTCGGTGTGCCTCAGTTTCCCCATTTGTAAAAAGGGTGCATTCACTTTCTAAAGCCCTTGGATGGACAGCAGGCACTGGGTCAGTACCAAACTGTTATTTATTCTCTCTTCCCCTTTGATTGGAGAGGACACAGTAATAGCAGGAGAGTGCGGATGAGTCATCTAGTCTGGATCTAACTTTGCTAATGCTGTTCCTTGTAGTTTTTACACCCACTCCCTTACTGGGGACTTCCTGGGCAATCTGATATAGCTCTTGCATCTGCTGATCTCTCAAACAAAACAAAGGAGACACACTGTGTTCTGGGAAAACCCCCGCTCCTCTACCTTCCTGTAGGGCTATAAAACTCAATCTCCCTTTATTATCTCCGGGAGATGCTGTTTTTTTGTTCATTGTTTATTTGTGCTCAACTTTCTGCATCAGCTGAGCCCCTACAAAGGTGGTCCTTCCATAGCCTTAAAATCTGGCTGTCACCCCTCCCCCCGCAAGCTGCAATGTTTAATCTCTTGATCTGAAAACCATGTAGCAGCTTTCCTCTCGTCTCCTCAGCACCAGGCGCTGTGTGTCTGTAATTTATCTTTTCCTTACTCGTCCTGCTTTTTAGCCTGCTGATGTCACGACCCAGCATGCGTGACATCACAAGTGTATCAGTGGGGATGTCATTGCTGGATTGTGACATCCCTGAATGAATTAGACCCCTCGACTTCACTCATGTCTTGCTTATCGAAAACGATAGGAACAGAAAAGCAGGAAAATCATAGCCCTTCCAGGGTAGCTTCATGACTTTTGAGCTGAGCACGAGGACCCTTGTTATAAGTGAGCCGTGGAGTTGTGAGGTGTATGTAATTTTGCCTGTGTGCACCCTGGAATGCTCTATTGCACACAGGCCTGAATGAGCAGATGAAAGATTCTCACCTTTCCGAGGACAGGGGGTGGAATTTTCCGGTGTGCACATGGAGCCTTTCCCATCTGAACTTGGGATTTCACTGCATGCTTGCAGGGTCAGTAGACTTCCTACTTGCTATTACGTCTTTAACTTTATGGGTCCCTGAAAATATCCCCTCAACAAAGACTGGGACTTTTCCGGCCTACAAAAGAGGTGATTAAGGGGGGATAGGATAGAGGTCTATCAAATCATGACAGGTATGGAGGAAGTGAATAAAGAAACGTTATTTACTTGTTCCCATAACATAAGAACTAGGGGTCACCAAATGACATTAATAAGTAAACAAACAAAAGGAAGTTTTTCTTCACAAAGGGCACTGTCAACCTGTGGAACTCCTTGCCAGAGGATGTTCTGAAGACCAGGACTTTAACAGGGTTCAAAAAAGAACTAGATAAATTCATGGAGGTTAGGTCCATCAGTGGCTATTAGCCAGGATGGGTAGGAATGGTGTCCCTAGCCTCTGTTAGTGTGGAAATGGATGACAGGGGAGGGATTACGTGAAGATTACCTGTTGTGTTCCTTCCTTCTGGGGCACCTGGCATTGGCCACTGTGGGCAGACAGGCTACTGGACTAGAGGGACCTTCGGTCTGACCCAGTCTGGCCGTTCTTCTGTTCTTATATTAAAAGAATTTACCGGGAAGTCTCACTCAAAGCTCAGCGTCCAATGTGCAGTTGGATCAGTCGAGCAAATCCCCGTCAGCTTCAGCCACACTCGTCAGCGGCAGCTTTGACTGCGGCTGTAGGAAGTCAGGAGCTGCCCCTTCCAGGTGGCTGAGGTATCTGTATTCCTGACAGGGGACCCTTGGAAATCTCCCATCAAAAATAGGAAAGAGGAGGGAACTGGGATACAATGGTGTTGACGGCGCCATTGATGCCAGAGATGGATGTTTGCTAATCCTCAGGGGATTGTTACTGGGCACTGGAGCCTTTCACAGCGGAGTCTCTGGCTGGGCGTTAGGGGCTGAGCTGAAGCCCACAGAAGTTGGTTGTGAGACTCGCCGTGACCTCGCTGGGCTATGCCTTAGCCAACGCAGTCGTAGCTGTCTGTTGGCCGGGCTCTTCAGAGGCCTATGGGACCTGAGTGCACAAAGTTCCCAGGGGCAGGGTGCCATGTCCACAGGCAGGCGCTGTTGGCATCCTTTCTGGCAGCGCCCCAAGAAAGGCCGCGCCTTCACCTAGAGTCTGTGCTTAGTGGCTTCTCTAATGCTTAATGACCATGTCTGCATCAGGGCTGGGTGGCAGCATAAGAACATAAGAACGGCCGTACTAGGTCAGACCAAAGGTCCATCTAGCCCAGTATCCTGTCTGCCGACAGTGGCCAGCACCAGGTGCCCCAGAGAGGGTGGACCGAAGACAATGATCAAGCGATTTGTCTCCTGCCATCCCTCTCCAGCCTCTGACAAACAGAGGCCAAGGACACCACTTCTATCCCCTGGCTAATAGCCTTTTATGGACCTAACCTCCATGAAATTATCTAGCTTCTCTTTAAACTCTGTTAGAGTCCTAGCCTTCACAGCCTCCTCTGGCAAGGAGTTCCACAGGTTGACTACACGCTGTGTGAAGAAAAACTTTCTTTTATTAGTTTTAAACCTGCTACCTATTAATTTCATTTGGTGTCCTCTAGTTCTTCTATTTAGAGAACTAATAAATAACTTTTCTTTATCGGCCCTCTCCACACCACTCATGATTTTATAGACCTCTATCATATCCCCCCTCAGTCTCCTCTTTTCTAAGTGAAAAGTCCCAGTCGCTTTAGCCTCTCCTCATATGGGTCCCGTTCCAAACCCCTAATCATTTTAGTTGCCCTTTTCTGAACCCTTTCCAAGGCCAAAATCTCTTTTTTGAGGTGAGGAGACCACATCTGTACACAGCAGCATGTGGTGCGTGAGGGGAAGGTTGCTGTACCGGTTCTGTGGACAATACGCTTTGTGGCAAAGCCCCAGCCATGCCCCGTGGGACCTGCACTTCTAGAGGGTTATTGTTTGCCTCGGAGACTCGCGGTGACCCTCCACCCTGCCTCTTAGCTTTTCTGGAGGCCAAGGTTGCAGCTTACCTCATCATTGGCAAAGTTCAAGGATTGGGGTGTAACCCTTTCATAATCCTGGCCTCCCTTTCCAGGAACAGACTTTTTAGTGGGGTGGGGAGGGTTGGGGGAATCAGGGCTCACCCCCTATTCTGAGTTCTGGCCCCAGGACTCTAGGTAGCAGCAACTGATGGAGTTTTTCCTCTAGTCCCAATTGAGCAGCCTTTTCCCTGAGCCATTCGCCAAATGCTCCGTAGTACCGGAGCGAATCTTCCCTGCTTCAGCCCAAGCACTCTTCCCTTTTTGCAAACCTCAGCTCTCCAGCAATGCTCTTCCTCCTCTCAGTCCTTCCTTTTTCTCCTTCCTCTTCCTTCCTGAGGGGAAATCTTTGAACGTAGCGCCGTAGGCCTTAACTGGATACAGGTGCCTGCTTTGCCTGTTGCCTGCCTTGATTACGTGGCCGCAGTCTCTGGCAGTTTATTCAGGAAACAGAAAACCATTCAGCCAGCTCCCGGCATGTCTGCTCTCCACCAAACGGTGGTAGATCCACTGCCCTGGGTGTGTCCCTACTTCCAGTGGTTCCCAAACTTTTCGGCATCACGCCCCCTTTTGATTTTTGAGAAACCCTCACGCCCCTCCTCCCCCCAGCAGCAAAACTTGTTGAGCAAAAAAAAGAAAAAGAAACTGAAGGGCTGAAAAACAAAAATAGCAAGAGGATTGACCCGGGCGGAGGGGGAACTGGGTTGCCTTGTGCCCCCCTTGGAATTCCTTCACGCCCCCCAGTTTGGGAACCCGTGGCTTAGATGGTGGGACTCACTGCCACAGCCAAGTACAGCACATTTGCACAGATCACAAACCTTTGCATCATAACGAGAAACATCCTGGAAGGGATATTAACTCTCCTGCTTGAAGGCCTTGGCCACTCTCAAGCTAGGAGAGACCAGAATGAGCCTGGACTTGTGTCTATTCCTGTGGGTCTCTCTCCCTGTGTCTGGCAGGGGACTAGCTGGACTTTGGGTCTGAGCCGGTAGGATGACTCCTGTGGTCTCCAGGACTGCCAGCGCCGCACCTTCCACTGGCATCGGGATGGCGTGGGCGGAGTATTCGTGTGCTGCGAATGCGCAGGGTGTCTGAGGGGTAGCCTTTGGCTTTGTGGCCACACTCAAGGCATCGCTGCAGGTGCCTGCTTGCTGCAGCCGCGGAGCCACACCAGAGCAACGACCTTCCAAGGACACCCAGCGGCAGGGCGGACAGCTCCCCACCCCCAGGCTTGCGTTTCAGGTGTACATTGTCGTTGTCGGGGCAGCCGGTGTGATCGGCGCACAACACGGTTAACCCCTCTCGGGATGGAATGGCCTGGGCAAGCTACAGTGCAGCACGCACATGGCCCTGCCACGAGCTCCTGCTTTGGACACTGGACAGCAGCCCAGGAGCTGGGAGTGGGCGACGGGAGGGATCACTCGATGATTCCTTTCTCTGTTCGTTCCCCCCGGGGCACCTCCCGTTGGCCACTGTCGGCCGACAGGACACTGGGGGAGATGGACCTTTGGTCCCACCCAGTGTGGCCGTTCTCACGTTCCTAGCCACGCATGGCCCCTGGAGAGAGCTGTTTGGCGTGGACCATTCCGGAGCCAGCCTGCGTTCCCTGGAAGCTGAGCTCTTGGGCGGCCTCGCAGGAGAGATTCCAATGCTGCCCAACTGATGAGCAGAGCCCCCTCCCTCCCCAGCATGTGTTTGTACTGGTGGTGCACATCCACACACACCTCAGCGCATGTAATAAAATTTATTCTGCCCAGAGAGGGAAAACAGCGGGATCGCTGTGTCTGTGAATGTCTAGTGCTGCTGGAGCTGGTGGGGACTGGCTGCTGTGAGCATAAATGCTCAGGAGCAGGGATGGGAAGGTTTAACTGGTTAACCAGGGGGGCTGGAGCAGTTCCCTGCCTGCCGAGGACAGGGGCTGCTTTGGCACAGCCGCTGCCTGTGGCAGGCCGGGGTACCCCACAGGCAGTCTTCTCCGATCGGGATGCTTCTGATCAGGGGCTGCTCAAGGCAGGCGGGTGGCGGTGCCCCCCACGTGTTCCCCCTTTCATCAGTCCCCTAGTAAAACAATATGTTTAACTGCTTCGCCAGTGCAACGGGATTTGACGTCCCTGCTCGGGAGGGCGTTGTCGGTGGGCTCACCCAGCGAATAACAGGGACAAAGAGCCATGAGAGTCCCCAAGGCCACGAGCCCCATCCCACAGCCAGCCAGTGAATGTCTAGGCTGCACCTTGGTACCAGCAGGTCACTTAGTACAGAAGCGAGCTACTTTCTTTTCTCTGTCCCACTTCCATCCACTGGGGGGGGGGGGGCTTCCTTACCTGCCTCGGAATCGTTGTAGGATTCCCCCTCCCCCCTGCAACCTTCTCATCCTGTCTCATGGCCCCGAGCAGAATCGGGGGGGAACGCCTTTTGGAGCCAGCGAATGCCTCCTGGCTCAGCCAGCAGAGCTGAGAGGAACAATGTGAGGCTCCTCCGTCTCCCTGGGGAGTGGGAGGGCTGTCAAACTTATTTTAAAGCATGGCAGAATTCAAATTACAAAACCACAGCTGGGATCAAGTTTCGGCGTCCCTCCCACGGCTCGCTAGAGGGCTGCCTGGAAAGACTTGGAAAATGGGGCCCGGAGTGATTGCCAGTGTCCCTTTCAAAAAAAAGAAAAATGTTAACCTCCCCCCAAAAAAGTTCCTCTCTGCTTTTGTTTTTTGGATCTGCTGGTTTTTAAAGAAGCAGGCCTGCCTCCGCCTGGTGTGCCGATGGGGAGTAGGGATAGCTCGCCACGCCGGGTGTCGAGAATCATTTCATTCCCCTCCTGTCAACCTGTCACTTTTAATTAGCACCCTCTGACTCATTGGCGGCTTAAAACTGTGCTTCAATCCCGGGCCGAACGGAGCGCTTGAGGTCTGGCTCGGGACTTCCCATGCAGAGAAAATACATCCATGGGAAGTGAGTTTAATGGGACCCAAGTGCTTTGCTCAGTGTGGTGCACTGGGTTTGTTTTTCTTCTGCACCGAAACGTGCCGTTGGAATCCAAGGCAATCCCTGGATAATGAACCCATCTGCGCTCTCTGCTTCAGTGACGTGCCGGCACGGCAACACGGGTCTCGGCACCGTTCCTGCTGGGCCACACGATGGAAGGAGGCTGGTCCGGGGCTACAGCAGGTGCAATGACTAGCAAGGGACTTAAAGTGGAACCGTGTACACCGTTAACCCATGAGCCTGGGATCTTGGGTTAGTGTTCACAGTTACACGCAGGCTCCTGGTGCGCACAGGGAGCCGACTTAAAAGCCAGCTCCCCGTGTACACTGGCTCCTGGGGAGCCACCTGCCCTCCCGGCCCTGCACTGCTGCTTCTGATACAGAGGCAGCAGTGGGAGGGGGGAGCAGGCAGGAGCCGGTGCACTTGGGGAGCTGACTTCAAAGGCTTTACTGTGTAACTGCTGACATTTTCTATTTCCGAATCATCTAATAGGCATGTTAAAATGTGTGTGATGAAGTAACTGGGTAAAGTTATAGAGGGGGAGCCGCGTTAGTCTGTAACAGGAACAACTTAAACAACAACAAGTCGTCTGGTAGCACTTTAAAGACTAACAAAACATGTCGATGGTATCATGAGCTTTCATGGGCACAGCCTACTTCTCCAGTTACTTAATCACATGCATCACCTCACCACTGGAGGAACAGAAGCCCTTTGAGAGAAAACAAAATCCACTCTGAATTTTCTGTCCCAACTAAGACCTGGATTTTAAAGGGATTTAGGCATCGGTGTGATCGGTGTTCGCAAGCTGAACTCCCGTCTTAGTCTCCAAAGGGACGTAAGCCCCTCTGAGCCTAACTCACATTGACTGCCAAGGGGATTGTGACCCCCTAAGAGCTGACATGACTCCTGAAAAGGAGCTGGGGGATCCTAGATCAGTTAATGGGGGAAACGCTCAGCACAGCAATGGGGAAATCCCTTTAAACATCTGGGCCCCGGTCCTGCTCCGATTCTCCGGCTCCTGCCAGCAAGCCAAGCACAGTGTTAAAGTCCTGGCCTCCAAAAGGCGGTTGACACGTGGATGCAGAAAGGATATCCGCGATTGCCATGCAGCATGTGCTAAATATCAGACCGTTCTACCCCTGGCTTCTGCCACCAGGTCAGCGTACAGTCATTGGGCAGCCTGTCTCCCAATCTGTATCATGGGGACAGTCGGGGACTGACAGCTTCCACGGGCCCCTGTGCAACGGGGGGGGAGGGCCTTGCTCTCGGAAGGGGCGGGCCCTTGGGCAGAAGGGGTGGGGCCGAGGCAACCGGTCCTCGTGCTGCTGGGAGCACACTGTGACAGCCTCTTTCAGCTCTCAGCTGTGTGGAGTGTGCGGCGCAGTGCTCCAACAGCCATTTAAAGGGCCCGGGTCTCTGCCCGGTTCCACAGTAATGGGAGCAGCAGGCGGGAACCCTGGCCCCTTTTGAATCACTGGGTCCCGGGGCATCTGCCTCCTCCTCCCCCGTCGGCGGGCCTGTGGACCATAACCCTTCTTATTCACGTCATATGGGGTAGTGCTTGTAACAGGCCCCTACGCAGGAATTTCTGGGGGGGATGTGAGCTGTGGGAGGACGGGGGGCTCCCCCCACCCCGTGGCCCAGCCCTGCCCCCCTGCAGCCCAGCTCCGTGCCCCACGGCCCAGCCCCGCCTCCAGCCTCACTCCTAGGTAAGGAAGGGGGAACTTTCCAGTTGGCCAGAGCACAGAGGAGGGAGGCTGGGGCAATGCACCATCTCAGCTTTCTCTAGGTCAGCAGGAATCAGCCCTATGGCAGACCATGAAGGATCCTTCGCATACGTGTGCACGCACACGCACACGCACACGCACACACACCCACACCCTGCGGACAGGCCTGTGTAAGAAACACCGCGGATGCTGTGAGTTGCCTTCCTGCCTCTACCCATGTTTGGATCTAGCGGCCGTTTGACTCCCCAAGCTGTCCTCTGGGATGGGGCTGTCTGTACAAATGGACCGTGTCTTGCTTTAGGAGAATCCACCCTCGGGGTACGTTTGCCACTGTCGGGCCCTAGATGCAGAAACCAAACGCTCCCGCCCTCTGGTCCATCAGTGGCCGGGAAGCAAATGTTTGTAACCGACCAACAGTGCAGAAAGCATTTTACAAGGACGCGAGGAAGCCGGCAGTCGATCAGCCAGGCTATTAAACTGGAGAAGGAGACCATCCAGACCCCGGCGCCAGCTGCTGGAGTGTAACTGACCTGGCTTGGCCGGCTCTGGCCCAATAATTCATTTGGTTTTTGCATTTAATGACAAATGTAAAACCCCTTTTCTTTGAGCAACAACAAAGCCTTGAGCCACACTTCAAAGCTGCATTTCCAGGGCTGTTGCAGACCTTTCCAAAATAGCCCTCTGCGCGGTGCCAAGTGTTAAATGGATTGCAGAGAGCAGGTCTCATAGAATACTAGGACTGGAAGGGACCTCGAGAAGTCATCGGGTCCAGTCCCCTGCCCTCATGGCAGGACCCAGTACTGTCTAGACCATCCCTGACAGACATTTCTCTAACCTACTCTTAAATATCTCCAGAGATGGAGATTCCACAAGCTCCCTAGGTGAGTCTCGCACGAGGCTTTCAAAACGTGCTGCCTTGTGGGGCAGCTTTGCGGCTGCCCAGGGGTCTCCTGGAGAAGCTCTTTCTGACTCTGAATATTCATGCCAGGGGGACTGCGGCAGCACCCTGCCTTGCTCCAAAGACTTCAGTTTTTATTTCCCCTGCTTTCCCCGTGAGTGAAGCCATAGAAAAACCAGAGATGAGAGAGCAATTGACATCTAAAGCCAGGGCCTTTCGGGGGATACAGTCAATGCCAACGTTTTGAAATTGTCATCTTATTTATTAACATTACAGTAGCACCGAACAGAGATCAGGACCTCATTGTGCGTGGAGCTGTAGAAATACATTGTAAGAGACCACCTGGTCGGAGCAAGTGACTACGGCCCTACCAAATTCACGGCCATGCAAAACGGGTCACGGACACACAAGCCTAAGAACGGCCACACTAGGTCAGACCAAAGGTCCTTTTAGGCCAGGATCCTGTTTTTTGACAGAGCCAATAGCAGATGCCCCAGAGGGATTGAACAGAACAGGCAATCATTGGGTGATCCACCTCCTGTCACCCATTCCCAGGTTCTGACCAATAGAGGCTAGGGACATCTTGGTGGACCTATCCCCCAGGAATGTATCTGGCTGTATTTTGAACCCTGTTAAAGTCCTAGCCTTCACAACATCCTCTGGCAAGGAGTTCCACAGGTTGACTGTGCTTTGTGGGAAGAAATATTTCCTTTTGTTTATTTTAAACCTGCTACCTATTCATTTTGTTTGATGACCTCTAGTGCTTGTGTTATGAGGAGGAGTAAATACCTCTTCTTTATTCACTTTCCCCACACCTGTCATGATTTTATAGACCTCTATCATATCCCTAACTCCCTTAGTCCTCACTTTTCCAAGCTGAAAAGTCCCCATTTTATTAATCTCGCCTCGTATGACAGCCATTGCAAATCACTGATTAATTTTGGTGCCCTTTTCTGAACTTTTTCCAATGCCAAGATATCTTTTTAGAGACCAGATGACCACATCTGCAGGGAGTATTCAAGTAGGGGACATGCCAGGGATTTATACAGAGGCATTAAGATATTCTCTGTCTTATTCTCTATCCCTTTCCGATCTTTGGTGTACTTTTACCTAGGAGACCAGCGTTTCTCAAATTGGGGGTCTTGCCCCAAAAGGGAGTTGCAGGGTGGCTTCAATGTTATTTTAGGGCAGGGGTGGGCAATAATTTTTAATGGGGGCCACTCCAAGATTTTGGAATGCTGTCAAGGGCCGCACTTCCAGGTTATTAATAGAGGAGGTGCGGGTTCTAGGATAGAGGTTAGGTGCAGAAGGGAGCTTGGGGTAAGGGACTGGGGTGCAGGTGGGCATGTGGGGTCTGGGAGGAAGTTTGGGCGAAGGAGGTGGTTGTGACCTGGGGCACAGCACTGGGGCTCAGGAGGGAGTGCAGGGACTTGGGTTATGACCTAGGGCAGGAAGGGGTTGTGACGTTGGGCAAGGCACTGGAGTACAGGGGTTTGGGCTGTGACCATGGACAGGAGGAGGTTGTGATCTGGAGCAGAAGACTGGTTTCAGAGTTGGGTTCAGGAGGGGGCAGAGGGTTTGGGTTATGTGGGGTAGGGGGTCCGGAGTGGGTGGCAAAGGGTTGGGGGCAGGGAGGGACTGGGGTGCCAGAGGCAGGCTCTGGCCAGGAGGCTTACCTGAGTGACTCCCAGCTGGCAGCCCAGCATGTTTCTTAGGCAGCCTCCCTGCCTGCCCCCACCCCTGCACTGGCTGCAGGGGCCATGTGCGTTGTGGATAATTACAAGCTGGACGGGAAGGGGGATTGGTGCTTCACACACTGCCCATTCTTCAAACAGGCAGCTCTCATTGGCTAGAAACCGGCCAATGGGATTGTGCTGGAGGCGGGGGCAGCTCATGAAGTCTTTCCCCCTACAGCTGTGAAACACAAACAGCTGTCAGCCTCTTTTCTGAGCAGCATCCAGGGGAGATGGGGGACAAGCCAGGAGCCTGCCTGAGGCTCCCCGCTGCATCCGCGGGCCAGATCCGGCCCTTGGGCTGTATTTTTACCAGCCCTGTTTTAGGGTGATTGCAGCAGTCCTGACACCCTTCTGCCCTGTCTCCAGAGTTAGGTGGCCAGAGAGCAGCGGCTGGTGGCCGGACACCCAGCCCTGAAGAAGTAAGGGTGGCAATACCAACCATGCCACCTTACCCCTGTGCTGCTCCCTTTTGAGGTACACAACCAGAGTAGTGGCTGCTGACTGAGGGCCCAGCTCTGCAGGCAGCAGCACAAGTGTGGCCATAAAAGTACCACACACACACACACACACACACACACACACACACCCACACCAACACAGCACACACACACACACACACACAGACACACACCAACACACACACACACAGACACACCCCTTTCACACACACACACACACACACACACACAGACACACCCCTTTCACACACACACACACACACACACCCACCAACACAGCACACACACACACACACACACCCCTTTCTCACACACACACACACACACACACACACACACACACCAACACAGCACACACACACACACACAGACACACCCCTTTCACACACACACACACACACACACACACACACACACACAACTCCATTTTGGGTCAGTACCCCTACAATTGCAACCCCATGAAATGTCCAGTTTCAGTAGCTGACATCATGACATTTGTGATTTTAAAAATCTTATGACCGTGACATGGACCAAATAGGACTGGGAGTTTGGTGGGGCCCTTGGCATGACCAAGGGATGGGAGGGGTGGGGGGAAATGAGCCAACACAGAACCCAGGTCTCCTTTCTCCTCGTTCAGTTCCCGTTTTTAGCTCATCCTGCCAGTCCCTATGCAAACCCAAAGGTTTTCTCACTAGCTGCAGGGTAGCCTGGGCAAGGTAGGTGGGAGGCCGCTTTGTGCTTCCTGAAGGAGGCGGGGCTTCTAGCAGAAGGGGCGGGGCCAAGGGCAGTCAGCCTTTAGAGCAGCACTCCAGCAGTGATTTAAAGGGCCCAGAGCTCCGCCCACCACTGCTGCCCCAGAATCTCCAGGCCCCCTTGCCCCCACACATCGGCAGGCCTGACTAACTGCATCCAGTCCTGGGGTAAATGCTATCGTTTGGGCTATAATGAGGACAGGGACTGGACTCGACGACCTCTCGAGGTCCCTTCCAGTTCTAGGATTCTGTGATAGAATTCAGAACTTGCTCACAGTCTGAGAATGGTTGGATCCTGGATTTTGACTCAGCCTGGGTTGGAGATAGAGGCCAGATTCCTAGGCCCCAGTTCCTCAAAACACGAAGCCCCGGTCTACAGGAGGGAGTTATTTCAAAATAACCCCCCTTATTTCAAATGAATAAGCGGCGCGTCCACACGACCAAGCCCATTTTGAAATAACGGGCTGCTGATTTGGAAACCTGGACTCCTATTTTCCTCGGGGAATAACGCTTATTTCAAAATAGTCATTTCGAAATAGGGGTCGTGTGGGCGCTCCGCTGTTGCTATTTCGAAATAACGACTCCCCAGAGTCATTCGGAAGTAATTACTTGCCAGTGCTTCCTGGAGCTCTTAAGTCAAGGTAGCGTGTTCATGATAACAGAGCCTGCCCTGGACTCATTTTGAGGCTCCCACACTTTTTCAATTTTGTTATTTCCGGGAGTTGTTATTTCGAATTAAGTTCTTTCAAAATAATTTCCTAGTGTAGACATGCCCTTAGGTGCCTACTGAAGCCCTTTGACTCCCATGAGAATTACACACACGCTTAAGTGCTTTGCTAAGTTGGGGCTGTCGTTGGGGATTTGATCCAAACCCTCCAGAAGTCGGGGAGGTATTGAAATCCAGGGTTTTGATAGGAGCCTGCCTCTTTAGGCAGCAGAGTATTTGGCACAGACTTTAAAGAGCTAAATTAGAGGCTTGAGTTGGCTGGAGTCAGACTGTGCGGGGCCATATTTCAGCTTAAGGCACAATCAGTGCACTGGTCAAATGTGCTTGTGCTCACTGAATCCACACTGATTGGATAGCTGAGTCCTCGGCCACCTGCTTGATCCAATAGGAATTGTACATGCAAATCAGATTACCAACTTCTTACAAACTGTGTTTGTAGCTTCCTACTGCAAGCAAGAATTTTCAGTGGAAGATTATCTTAACCCTGTCGAAATATATTCCTTCCATCAGAAAACTAAGTTAGAGCTAGGGCTTGGGAGTCAGGCTGCTTAAATACTCTTAGGGGTAGCCATGTTAGTCTGAATCTGCAAAAGCGGCGAGGAGTCCTGTGGCACCTTATAGACTAACTGAAGTGTAGGAGCATAAGCTTTCGTGGGCAAAGACCCACTTTGTCAGATGCATGTGACGAAGTGGGTCTTTGCCCACGAAAGCTTATGCTCCTACACTTCAGTTAGTCTATAAGGTGCCACAGGACTCCTCGCCGCTTTTAAATACTCTTAGTGTTTGTTTACTTTTGTGAATGCCTGGTTAACTCTGATAACTAATAAACATTTTGGAAAAAGCAAGCTGTTGTTAAAGATTCTGCCTTTCCCCCTCCCCTCGCTGCCGTCAATTAAGATGTTAAAGTTCCTAATACATATGTCTTAGACCTTCCAGGAGGCAAAACTAGCACAGATCAGATTCCCAGATGTTTCTCAAGTAAAAAAATATTAGTGTGTGGGGGGAATGTTTCAGACTTCTTTATACATCATAAAGATGCATAAGAATGGCCAGTCTGGATCAGACCAAGGCTATGTCTACACAGCGGCTTTATTGCGGAATAACGTAGTCGGCATCTATACAGCAGGCAGTTATTTCAACATAATGTCGTAATAATGTCGAGCTGGAGGACTTCTTACTCTGACTCCTGTAAGCCCCATTGTACGAGGAGTAAGGAAAATCGGACCAAGAGGGCACTTTCTCGAAATAACTGCTGTGTAGACAGCGCCAACAGCCAAAATAAGCTATTTTGACTTAAGCTACGCAACTGATGTAGCTCAAGTTGCGTAGCTTATTTCGGCTTTAGCCCTGCTATGCAGAAGTGCCCCAAAGTCCAGCTAGCCCAGGATCTGTCTGCCTGCAGTGGTCAATGCCCGGTGCCCCAGAGGGAGTGATCAGAACAGGAATCATCATTTGATCTCTTCCCTGTCACCCATTCCCAGCCTCTGACAAGCTAGGGACACCATTCCGACCCATCCTGGCTAATAAGCACGGATGGACCAATCCTTCATGAATTTCTGGCAGATCACCTTTAAGATTTGGGAGTGATAAATAGGGGTATGTCTACACTACCCCTCTAGTTCGAACTAGCAGGGTAATGTAGGCATACCGCACTTGCAAATGAAGCCCGGGATTTGAATTTCCCGGGCTTCATTTGCATAAGCGGGGCGCCGCCATTTTTAAAACCGCGCTCGTTCAAACCCCGTGCCGCGCGGCTACACGCGGCACAAACTAGGTAGTTCGAACTAGGCTTCCTAGTTCGAACTACCATTACTCCTCGTGGAACTACCTAGTTCGAGCCCCGTGTAGCCGCGATGCACGGGGTTCGAACGAGCGGGGTTTTAAAAATGGCGGCGCCCCGCTTATGCAAATGAAGCCCGGGAAATTCAAATCCCGGGCTTCATTTGCAAGTGCGGTATGCCTACATTACCCTCCTAGTTCGAACTAGGAGGGTAGTGTAGACATACCCCATGGTAGTTATCTTTGCTCTGAACAATGGCTTGACAGAGCTTTGATTTAGTCACTGGAAAATTGTAGTCGTACCACATAAAAAGCAGAGCTGGCTAAGACATTACAAATAAGGCTTGTTGTTATTGCATTTCAGTACAGCGCGTGCATCCTGGTGTTTGTGTCATTGTTCAGAAAATCAGATGGCACCCCTGTGCTAGGTGCCTTTGTTACTCAGATGGTCCGAAGTATTGACAAAGTTGGGTTGTTCAGCCTCACCACACCCTTCACCTTGGCTCTGAAATGGGCGCATGTTCAACTTCCCGGGAGACGGAGGGTTTGAAGCCATACTGCTTAGGGAGCGGCAGGCCGCTCGTGTAGTGGATTATCTTACGTGGTTCGCATGGAGCGCTGCACACCCGTGTCAGCAAATTACTATTTTCTGTAGATGAAACTTGGCTTCCGAGGAGCGGCAGGGCTGCATTTAACTCTGGGGAAAGCGCTCCGTAGTTGAAGCGTGCTTTTCTTGGATGTCTATGCTGTATTTAGGCAGGCGGGTATGTGGGGAATAATTAGAACCTCATCCCAGCTACTTGAGGAGCGTGTTTTCCATTCGAGATGTTGACAGGTCAGACCATCAGGCTGTCCCTTTGTGCCTGAAGACGTTGACGTTTGAGCGTTGCTGAAAACAAAACAAGGGTGAGTGGAGTTCTTGGGCCGCAAAGCAGGATGCTTGGTATTTATAGCGTGCCAGAGGCAAGCGTGCTCCTCATGCCTGTAAAAACGCTCCTAAGGTAGGCGTAATGCAAGGAGGGAGGAGAAATGCAGAGTTACCATGTGACCATACCAGGGGCACACAATTTGCATGGCTGTAGGAGCACTGCTTACAATAGCTGTGGCTAGGAAGAAGGATGCTGAAAGGGGGCAGAGTGAAGGGGTATGTCTAGACTGGATCCCTCTGTCGGCAGAGGGATGCAGATTAGCCAGGTGGACATTGCAAATGAGGCAGGGATTTAAATATCCCGTGCCTAATTTACATAAAATGGCTGCCACATTTTGCCGACTCAGCAATTTGTCGGCAAAAAGCGGCAGTCTAAAGGGGGATCGGAGGTGAAAGAAAGCCTTTTTCGACAGTTCTTGTAAACCTCCTTGCAGGAGGCATAAGGGATCTGTCAAAAAGGGTTTTCTTTCTCGACAATCCCCCTCTAGACTGCCGCTTTTTGCTGACAAAGTGCTGAGTCGGCAAAATATGGCGGCCATTTTTATGCAAATTAGGTATGGGATATTAAAATCCCTGCCTCATTTGCAATGTCGATCTGCCTAATCTGCATCCCTCTGCCGACAGAGGGATGCAGTCTAGACATACCCAAGGTGAGGCCTTGCCTCCTACCCCTGTTCCCGCGCCTAGCTAAGGACCATAGAGCAGGACCTGCACGTCACAGGGACAATGAATCTGCTGCATCGTGTTGCCACAGATGTGCAAACCGAGCTGCACCAGCAGCGACCGTGCCTTGCCGGAATTGCACATTTCTCGAGCGCTGATTCTGGGGCGGTGCTGCCTGTTCATGGACTGTGCCTCCATTTCCCCATCTGTAAAATGGGGATAATGATGCTTGCACACTCTCTGTGTGTATGTCTCTCTCATACACGCAGACACACTCTGCCCCATCTGTAAAATGGGGATAATGATGCTTGCACACTCTCTGTGTGTATGTCTCTCTCACACACGCAGACTCACTCTGCCCCATCTGTGAAATGGGGATAATGATGCTCGCACTCTCTCTGTGTGTATGTCTCTCTCATACACGCACACACACTCTGCCCCATCTGTAAAATGGGGATAACGATGCGCACACACAGCCTTTGTGAAGCACTCTGAGGCCATCTGATGAAAATGTGTGGGCCCTGTCCAGGATGGAGGTCATGCCTGGAAGGCCTGACAACCTGTGTGAGGAAGATTTTGAAGGAATCACAGTGCGGTTGCCTGGCAACATGACTGCTGTTCCAGAAGAACAGGGCTGGGATGGTTCATAATTAAATGGGACGGGGGGGTGAAATAGGATGGTGGGCTCTTGACTCTCGCGTGTCTTGCGGTGTAAGATGATTATGAGCAGAGATCAGAGAAACTCTCCCCCCTCGGTCTATAAAAGGCTATTAGCCAGGGGTTAGAAATGGTGTCCATGGCCTCTGTTTGTCAGAGGCTGGAGAGGGATGGCAGGAGACAAATCGCTTGATCATTGTCTTCGGTCCACCCTCTCTGGGGCACCTGGCACTGGCCACTGTGGGCAGACAGGCTACTGGGTTAGATGGACCTTTGGTCTGACCCAGTACGGCCGTGCTTATGTTCTCTGCCCTGCCCCTAGTGGCATTGTACAATAGACTTCCGATAATCCAACACCTTTGGGACCTAGGTGGTGCCGGACTATCGGATATGCCGGAATATCAGGAGGTACTTCATACTCCCAATCCAATCCCCCCGCCTCTCCCCTCCCCCAACCTTATGCTCGGGTCCCGGAGCCGCCGGTACAGCTCGCGTCTTCCTCCAGACACTGGGACACATGCACTGAACAGCCGGCTTTTCAATGAGCTGGCCAGGATGCCGTGCGTAACCCAATCCCCCACCTCTTCCCCCTTCTCTTCCCCAGGGCCAAACACCTCCCCTCCCTGCTATAACCCATGTGAGAGCGGCTGACCTGAGTGGTTCCACATTCCATCCCAGTTCCGTCAGGAGCGCTTGCCGTTTTGATGCCGGACTATTGGGAGTGCTGGACAATTGGGTGCCAGACTATTGGAGTTTTACTGTTCTGCACAATTAGCACACGCGCTTGGGGCGTCACTCTCCTTGCAAACGTTCCTTATAGGCCACAGCTGAAGACAAGACCGGCGGGGCTGGGTTAGGCCTTGGCTCAGGGATGCCTGTTCGAAAGCCAATGTATTAACCAAGGGAAAGGGTGGTTTTCCGGTGAAAGCACCGGACCGGCAGCCAGACGTTCTGGGTACCGGGCCGGTTTCCAGAGAACTCGGATCCCAGTCGCTCTCGTTCAGCCGGGCCCCTGACAAAGAGGACAGGTTTGCTATGGGCGCCACTCATAGGCGGCAGGTGAAGGCCCAGCTGAGGACGGCCAGCCCCGCCCCTTCCACCTGAGGCCCCGCCCCTTCAGCAACCTTTCCCCCCACTCCCGTGGAGCCGAACCCCACCTAACCCCAGCTCAGTCCTTCCTGGCTACCTGGGGGGCTGGGGCTGTCACGCCACAGCCCCAGCCTTCCCGGGAAGCCAGGGTGCTAGGCTGCCATGTTGTGCAGCTGTGGAGTGTAGGCGATTTTGGGAAGGCAATGCCTCCCCTTGCCTACATTCCCCTCCACCCAGGGTGCTGCTGGGGGTTGAGCGCTCTTGCAGACGTGGGCTTCTGTTCCTGGCTCTCCAATGGGTTCCGTGAGCAAGTCCCTGTGCCTAAAGGGGGAGGAATACGGACCCAGCTGCCGCAGGCCTGTGAGAAGCATAGCTAGAAGGCACATCATAGGGATGTGTGAATGGGTAAGTGGTAAGCATCACCCTTACTAGGTGATACTTACCAGTTACGGTTAACCAGTAGGCTGGAGCAGCCCTCCATGCACCATGGGCAAGGGGTGCTCCAGCCCAGCTGTTTAAGCAGTTAACTGGTTAAACAATACATCTGACTGGTTCACTGATTAATCCCTAGCGTGCTCCACGCACAGTGAATGGTTGATGGGCGTGATCCTGAGAACCTGTGGGCTCTCACAGTTCTCAGTTACTTTGATGGGAGTTCCCGGGGCTCAGCACCTCTCAGGATCTGGCCCTGTGATAGCTTCTTTCAATCAAGACTCCGAGTAGTCCTTTATGGGTATGATCCAAAGCCCATGGGAAAACGCCCACTGACATCCATGAGCTTTGGATCAGGCCCTACGAGCATTAATGAATTAGAGGTTCAGTGCTGGGCGCAAGAGCAGAGAGTGAAATCAGTGGCCAGATTGGGGCTCAATCCTGAGCTCCCCACGCCTGCCCACCCCCCCCCTGCTCTGACCATTGGCGGCGCTGTCTAAGAGGTATTTTCCGTGTGTCACGATCAGTGGCATTGAAGGTGCTGCTGTTTTCCACTTGCCCGCACTGGTGGCAGCTGGTGGGGCTCTCGTAACGCAATGGTATTTCTATTGGCAGGCTTTCCAAGCAGTAGCAGGGAGAAGGTTGTGGGGTGTCCCTTGGTAACATTGCTCAACACTATAGCAACACGTTGTTAGACCCATATGGTCTTACTACTCCATCACTCTTAAAGGCAGGCAACCCTCATAGGATTTTGAACCAATGCAGTATGGAGATGAAAGAAATAATAATAGCGTCTGTTTATGATCCCTATAGGTGTGCCAATAGCAAAAATGCTAATGTGGTGGTATTATTACATGCTGCTTAATCAGCACTCACTTAAATAGCACAGGCAATTTATTGTGATCTCTCCCTGGGAGCCAGTTAGCCGGATACTCATGAGTGATGTCTAATGCTTGACTGAGATGATATTAGAAAAAGATCCACTTAATGGGGAAGAGTATTTAGCTAGTGCCAAGGGGTTAATTGGTGTTTAACCAAGTGTGACCTTCTAAACTGGTCCCTTCGTTGCTTTTGTGACTATTTCGGTATAAAAAAAGTAAGACAGAAGAAGTGAGGGAGCAACGCAGGGAGTACAATGTGTGATTGCATTTCGGCATGGGGACAGTGTTTAATTTCATTTAGGCTACATTTAGACTGCACGCCTTTTTCAAAAGCGGCTTTTTCAAAAGATACTTTCGAAAAAGCCTTTCGAAAAAGAGCGTCTCGACTACAAAAGCAAGCCGCTTTTTCGAAAGAGAGCAGCCAGGCAGTCTGGATGGTCTCTTTCGAAAAAGCACCGTGTGCATTACATAGCGCCTTTTTTAGAAAGAGCACTTTCGAAAAAAGGCATTATTCCTCGTAAAACAAGGTTTTCCGCAGTCGACAAAACCGCCGCCTTCTTTTGATTTACCGTCAACAGAACTCAGGGGCAGTCGAGATGCAGGTAAAGATTTTTTGAAAAAAGGCCACTTTTTTTCGAAAAATCCCTGTAGTCTAGACTCACAGTCTTTCTGACTGCCTTTTTAAAGGCCTCTTTGCTCACCTGGGATGCTAGACCATTCCTTGCACTGTTCTAGCGAAGCGGCTCCCGGTGCATTTGGGAGGGATTCAGTAAGAGCTAAGCACACTTTTGATTAGGGCAGGCGGGGGGCAACCTTTAAAGGTTATCTATTGCTGGAGGTTTTACTGGGACTCTTTTTCAACACAGTGTGATATCGTCTTCAAATAGGGATGTGAAATAACACCCGGAAGCAGTAAGTCAGGGTCTCCGTGCTCTTCATGACATCCTGCCATATCCATTTAATGTGTTTTCAATGACTGTTTCACCTGTCTTCGGTCTACATCATGTGTTGGTCATCTCCTTGCAATGACCTTCCAGCCATGTGGTGGGTATGGATTGCAATCCAGTCAGGTGTATTGGAGATGGCACCCTGAGCTATAAGATGAAACACGGGCCTTTCTGGCCCCCAAAATTGCTTTTCTGTCCTGAGTGAAACATCTGGCGAGTTATATGACTCTGTTTCCTAAGCATGTGTTCCAACTGGCTACGCTTGCCAAGCAGCTCCAGAAGGAAGCACTTGTTTGATTGCTACCTGGCAACGCTTTATGTGGGAGAGAGACAAAAAAACCCACATTTTCCCAGCCCACTATGCCTTGAAGCCATTGTTTGATGTGCCATCTCCTGAAGTTATTTCCTAGAACACCATCATATGGCAGGTGTTGGCCTGCTGGGCCTTGCCCACATGTTCAGGGTCTAGCTGATGGCCATATTTGGGGTTGGGAAGACATTTTCCCCAGGTTTGATTGGCAGAGATCTCTGGGGATGTGTTCATCTTCCCCTGAAATGTGGGGCAGAGGTCACTTGCAGGACTATCATTATGGATCACTAGTGTAAATAATGGAGGCTCTGTCTCTTGAAGTCGTTATAGCATGACTTGGGGACTTCAGTAACTCCGCCAGACGTGAGAGGTCTATTACAGGAGCGGGTGGGTGAGGTTCTGTGGGCTGCAAAGCGCAGGAGGTCAGCACAGATCAGCGATGGGCCACCTAGGCTCGCGAGTGGGCCACAAGAGTGGCCTTCCGTCATCTCAGCTGGCCTCAAGATTGTCTTGCGGGCCTAGAATTCACAGGGGCTGCCTGTCGAACCATGGCAGCGCTGTAGCTGGCTGCAGAGGGAGCGCACAGCTCTCACAGCCCAAGTTGTGGGCCATCCACGCCCACCTCGCTTCACCTGTGCGTCACTTCCGTAATGCCGGTAGGAAAAAACACTTTGTGGACCGAAACCAGTGGAATCTGGGCAATGGTACGCAAAACGTCCTGCGGGCCACACACAAAACCCCAAGGGGCTGCACACAGCCCACGGCCTCAGGTTACCCGCCACTAGGCTGGATGATCATGATGGTCCCTTCTGGCCTGAAAGTCTATGAGACTGAGTCATTGCCACCTTGTAACTTCCTTCTTTGCTGGAGCATCGTGGATCTGTTCCAGAAGTGATACATCTGGACATGATATAGTGGGGGAGAATTCATAGACTCCTAGAACACTACAACTGGAAGGGACCTTGAAAGATCATCAAGTCCAGTCCCCTCCCTCACAGCAGGACTAAGCATCATCTAGATCATCCCTGACAGTGTCTGTCTAATCTGCTCTTAAATATCCCCAGTGATGGAGATTCCACAACCTCCCTGGGCAATTTATTCTAGTGTTTAACCACCCTGGCAGGCAGGAAGTTTTTCCTAATGTCCAACCTCAACCTCCCTTGCTGCAATCTAAGCCCATTGCTTCTTGATCTATCCTCAGGGGCCAAGGAGAACAATTTTCCCCCTCCTCCTTGTGACACCCTTTTAGATACTTGAAACCTGCTCTCATGTCCTCTCTCAGTCTTCTCTTTTCTAAACTAAACAAGCCCAATTCCTTCAGCCTTGCCTCATCGCTCATGTTCTCTAGACCTTTCAACATTTTTGTTGCTCTTCTCTGGACCTTCTCCAATTGCTCCACAATTTCTTATGTAGATACACAAGCTATGTAAGCCCAGGGGTGAGGGGGAGGGACATTTCATATGCTGCCTGTCCTGCAAACAGGTAGCTGCTATTGGCTGGAAACTAGCCAATCATAGAACACTAGAACTGGAAAGGACCTTGAAAGGTCATTGAGCCACTCCCCTGCCGTCACGGCAGGACCAAGCACCATCCAGATCATCCCTGACAGACGTCTGTCCAACCTGCTCTTAAATATCTCCAGTGATGCACCCCTTGTCAAATTGTTCCCACTATTCAAAGCTTGCACCTTACATCCAATCTGAATGGGTCCAACTTCAACTTTCCGTCATTGGATCTGGATTTGACGTAAAATCAGTACGGTTTCAGGAAAGCAGGCCTTGCCAAATGAATCTTGATCTCATTCTTATGCAAGGGGGTAAGTCTGATTGATCAAGGTAACTAAGTTAATATAATATATTTGATCCTCTGGAAAGTGCTTGCCTTAGTGCCACAATATTCTGATTAAGAAGCAGAATTCTCTAAAATCCATGTGGTCTATAATATGTGAATTGAACGTCAACTAACTGATAGAACACAAAATATAGCTGTGTATGGAACATTTCTCAGCCTACTACTATTCAGTATTTTTTGAAGGTGTTTTGGAAAAAATATAAAATCGTTATAGATAAAGTGTGGAGATGACATAAAGATTAGCAAGGCAGTAAATAACAAGAATAAGTCACTAAGGCTAGTTCTACACTAGCTGCCACAGCTCATCTTAAGGTACGCAACTCCAGTTATATAGAATATGTAGCTAGAGTCGGCTTACCTTGAGACGAGCTTGGCAACGTCTCCACAGCAGGAGGCCGAGGGGAGGAAATGCTCCTGTTGGCTTCCCTTACTCATCGCAAAAGGAGGAGGACCGGATACTGGCGGGGGGTGCCCTCTGAGTTTGATTGAGCGAGTCTAGCTAAGACTCGCTTAATCAATCTCCAGAAGATCGATCACGGCAGTGGTAGTCTTCCACAGAGTGAAGATGTAACCCGATGCAAAACTAATTAGACTGCGTGGAAAGCTAGGAGTAATCAAAGCATATGCATTTCACTACTGCCAAATGCACGTTCACAAGAGCATAGGAATTGCTTTGCGGGATCAGAGACATGGTCCATCTAGTCCTGTGCCCAAAAGTGGCCACCATCAGATGTATCAGAAAAAGTTTAAGGAAAGCCAAGAGTGGTCCAAGCTATTGCATGACATGGGCTGCACCTCCTCAGGCAACATACAAAAACATGTGGCATGACCTTGCATATGCACTACATGGGAGTTAACACAGAGTGGAGGATGCTAAATGGAATCCTATGTCCAGGCCCAGTGATGGGGTGGAGCAAAGGGAGAGATTGCTTCAGGGCCCGGCCATTTAAAGGGTCCCAGGGCTCTGGTTGCTGCTACTGCTGCAGGGGTGCTGGACAAAGCCCCAGACCGTTAAATCACCATGTGCTCCGTGTTACTCTGAGAGGTGGGGGCGTGCCACGCGCTGGGCGGTGCTCTGGGCTGGCTGCCCCTTCTGCCCAAGGCCTCACCCCTTCCGGGAGTGTGGAATTAGCCCCCTCCCCCCCCAGACCTTACTAGGAGCTCGTGTGGACTGTCAGCTCCTCTGCCCCTGTCCCTTTCGGGTATCAGCATTTGAAGAATGATGTTGAAAAGTTCAAGAGAGTCCGATCATGGAATCCTAGAATCCTTGAATCCCAGGGCTGGCAGAGCCCTCAGGAGGCATCAAGTCCAGCCCCCTGCCAGGCAGGACCAACCCCAACACAACCATCATAGCCAGGTCTCTGCCAAGCCAGGACTTAAACACCTCTAGGGATGGAGATTCCACCCGCTCCCTAGGGAACCTAGCCCAGCGCTTCCCCACCCTCCTAGGGAAATCGTTTTTCCTAATCTCCAACCTAGACCCCCACCCCCCACTGCAACTTGAGACCATTGCTCCTTGTTCTGCCATCCATCACTACTGAGAACAGCCTCATTCCATCCTCTTTGGATCCCTCCTTCAATAGTTGCAGGCTGCTATCAAATCCCCCCTCACTCTTCTCTTCTGGAGATTAAACAACCCCAAATCCCTCAGCCTCTCCACGAAAGTCATGTGCTCCAGCCCTCTCATCATTTTGATTGCCTTCCACTGGACCCTCTCCAATGCATCCACATCCTTTCTGTAATAGGGATCCCAGAACTGGATGCAATACTCCAGATGTGGCCTCACCAGAGCTGAATAAAGAGGAATAATCACTTCTCTGGATCTGCTGGCAATGCTCCTCCTAATGCACCCCAATATGCCATTGGCCTTCTTGGCTACAAGGGCGCCCTGTTGACTCATATCCAGCTTCTTATCCACTGTCATCCCTAGGTCTTGAAGATTCAAGAATGATTTATAGTCAGGAAAATGTGCCCAGTAATGAGAGACTAAAGGAACTCAATCTATTTATCTTACTGAAGAGACGGTTAAGTAGTGATTTGATTACAATCTATCAATAACCATTCAGGAAGGGAATACTTAACACCACAGGGCTCCCTAACCTGACAAACAAAGGCATAACAAGATCCAGTGGCTAGAAGTTGAAGTCGTTGACGTTTAAATTGGAAATGAGATATTTTTAGTAGACAGGGTGAGTCGCATTGTAACAATTACCAGGAACATGGTAAATTCTACATCACTTGGAGTCTTGCCATCAAGATTGGAACTCTTCCTAAAATATCTGCTGGGCTTGATGCAGGAATCGGAGGGTGAAATTCTCTGCCCTGCTGCGGAGCTCAGACACATGATCGGAACAATCCCTTGGGGCCAGTGTTCCCTGTAAGCTGAGCGCTTGTGCGGCCACCCAGGAGAGATTCAGGTGCCTCCAAGCTGATTGGTAGAGCACTCACAACTGCTCATAGCTGGCAGCATGTGTTTCTATTGAGGATGCGCGTCTTCACAGCCTCGGTGTACATGACAAAATTTATTCTGCACATGGATAGAAAAAAATAGAGGGACCATTGCTTGGGCCCTCAAAATTTATGAAATAATAATAGTATTGGAATGCATATTGTATTGTTAATCCCAAAGCCATTTTACAAAGCTACCAGCCATATCTACCTGTTCTGTACAGGATTATCCCAGCCACCAGAAGCAAATGCTGCCTGCTGTGGGGTGGAGCAAAACCAAAGCTTCACGGCAGTTTAGAACAGAGTGTTGTGAAAAGTATCTTTTCCAATCCAAATAAATTCTTAAGAAAAGAAAATAGAGATACCTAAGTTGGAATGTGGGTAGGATTCCCAGTTTGTTCCACGGAATGGTTACAGTGTGCAATGCCGTCGGGATCTCTTTTACTTCTCCTCTGATTTTATGGTTGCACGACAATCATTGGTTTTAACATTCAAAGGAAAACGCAGAGGTACTGTATCACTTCCATCTAAACACTGGAAGCCTTCTTGGACTAGGACATTTCAAAGGCATCCTGATTGACAGTGTAGAACAGGAATGTGATCATAGAATATCAGAACACAATGACTGGAAGGGACCCCGAGAGGTCATCAAGTCCAGTCCCCTGCCCTCATGGCAGCACCAAGCACAGTCCAGACCATCCCTGACAGGTGTGTGTCTAATCTGCTCTTGAATATCCCCAGTGATGGAGATTCCACAACCTCCCTAGGCAATTTATTCCAGTGTTTATCCACCTGACAGTCAGGAATTTTTTCCTAATGTCCAATCTAAACCTCCCTTGCTGCAGTTTAAGTCCATTGCCTCTTGTCCTATTCTGAGAGGCCAAGGAGTACAATTTTTCTCTCTCCTCCTTGTGACACCCTTTTAGATACCTGAAAATGGCTGTCATGCCCCCCCTCCGTCTTCTCTTTTCTAAATTAAACAAACCCAGTTCTTTCAGTCTTCTCTCCTAGCTCATATTCTCTAGACCTTTCATCATTTTTGTTCTTTTCTGGACCTCTTCCAATTTCTCCACATCTTTCTTCAAATGTGGTGCCCCGAACTGGACACAAGACTCCAATTGAGGCCTAATCAGTGCAGAGCAGAGCGGAAGAATGACTTCTCGTGTCTCGCTCACCACACTCCTGTTAATGCCTTCCAGAACCATGTTTGCTATTTTTGCAACACTGTTGGCTCATATTTAGCTTGTGGTCCACGCTGACCCTTAGATCCCTTTCGGCAGTACTCCTTCCTAGACAGTCGCTTTCCATTCTACATGTGTGATACAGATTGTTCCTCACTAAGGCTATGTCTAGACTGCAGGCTTCTTTCAAAAGAAGCTTTTTCGGAAGAGATCTTCCGAAAAGACGTCTTCTGAAAGCACGCGTCCACACTTCAAAAGTGCATTGAAAAAGTGATCTGCTTTTTTGAAAGAGAGTGTCCACACTCATTGGACGCTCTCTCGCATGTAAGCTGTGATTACTATGGACAGAGAGGGCACCTGTGCTTTTTCCTGGAGGCCTCTTCTTTTGAAAAAACTCCCTCTTCCACATCCACACACACCTTTTTCCGAAAGAGCTTTTTTGGAAAAGGCGTCCTTCCTCGTAGAATGAAGTTTACCAATGTCAGAAAAACCCCTTCATTCTTTCGATTTTCTTTTGAAAGAACGCAATAGCAGTGTGCACGGAAGTGAAATTTTTTTGGAAAAACAGCCATTTTTCTGAACCCCCCCCCCTGCAGTGTAGATACACCGTAAGTGGAACACTGCATTTGTCCTTATGAAACTTCCTCCTGTAGAAGGGGGAGGGGAACAGCAATGCAAATAATCAGTTAGTAATGAGGAATCAGAATGAAAATGCTAGATTCTATCCCTGGGTCAGCACTTGTACCTTTCCAAGGGCCAGCCCAAACCCCTGGCCCCAGCTGCAGGTAAGCAGGTGATTGGATAGAGAGTCAGATGCAAACTTTTCCGGACTCTCCAGACATTTTGAACTATAAGTTTAAATTCAGAACTTTGGAGCCGTGTTTCGGACCTAGGGTTTCAGGTCAGGCCTATCCCTGTTGCCTTGGAAACCTCGGGCTTGGTTTGCTGTCTGGACTTCCATGATGGCTGGCATAACTGGGGCAGAAGTGAACTGTCATCGTGTGTCATAGAAAACAGGTAGCGGCGACCTTTACGATCATTTCCATTTCATGCTGAGGGCGGGACTGTTGGCTTTTTATTGAACAACCTGATTCTGGAGGTCAGAGGGATAAAAGCAACCCCGTGTATCATTCGTCACCGACCCCCTTTACCCTGCCTCACGGACATAGAACCTCCCAGCCACGGAGTTTAGACTTTGCAGCTTTCAAAGAAATTCTTTGTACCACCTTACTCCTGGCTCCTTCAAGGGCTTGACGGAGACATGAAAAGGTCATTTATAAAACGTGATGCTTTCTTTCATTGTTCATGCCCTAGCTAGGTTTGAAATTAAATGCCACTTTTATTACATCCCGCTCTTATTTATTTTTCTGTTAGATTCGTAAATTACAGCTGTCACTAAACATTAGAATGGCGTTTTCATCAGCCTTCCCTTTGTTAGCCGACAAGTTCATTAAAGCATTAAGGATCATGCCACCAGCTCGCTGTCTGGAAAAGCCTTTTCTTAGACACACTGCAGAAGCAGCTGTGGAAACTGCTTAGTAGCTTTGCACAATCTAAAACATCTGTATAAATGCAGCCAGTGATAAGTTAAAACTAACAAAAATAAAGGACTCCCCAGGTAACGACTTCTTATCCAGTTATCATTTCTATAAAAAACCTAATGGAAAACATGAATAATGCACAAGTGTCTGATTATTGACATTTTTCAGGCTCCGTGTCAAGTATTTCTCTGGGCCTGGCTACATGGAGTGCTTGTACAATTCCATATTTGTGCACCAGGGGATTTGGAACAGTAGCCCCATTTGAAGGAACCTCTTGCCTTTCTGCAAGCCCTAAGTAAACCTCTTGTCCCTCTGTCAGCTTTGATTTGTAACAATATTCGTGGCATCTGTTTTTCATATGATCTGTGTAATTCAGGAGATGCTGTCTGCGCTTTCTGCTGCCCAAAGCGATTCATCTGGGAGTCGACTCGCGAAAAAATGAAAGTTCAGTGTGTCTGTAAGGCGCTGATAATTGAAAAAGATGGAGCCGAAAAGGCAACAGCTGCCTCTTTGCCCTTTGAGGCATCGGTGCAAAACAAATACATTACAAAATGGGAGGCCGGCCACAAGGAAAAGTTGTGGTGATTTTGAGCAAAGTGCATCTCTTTGCTTCAAGGAAGGGGTCGCGGCGACTGGAAGCGCCGTTCCAGCCCCGTCTTGGATTTCCGCACTCGTACAGGCGCAACCTTGCGTCAGCCTGCCGGAGGTGTAAGGTGGTATGACAAGATGTAAGCAGCCGAGGCGTGAGCCCGGGGGGATGGATAGAAGCAGGAAATTTAAAAAGAGGTGGGTTTCTGGAAAATAACAATTCAGGAAGCTGTGTGCGCGCGTTAAGAAAAGAGCTAGCTGTTGACAAATTGATCCCAACGTATTAACACACCAATGTTTTTTTTCAACTGGGCCTCCGGTTTTGCTCCCAGAAATAATTGCACGCCTCATTTAATCAGGCTAGCTGCGTTGTGGGCACCCTCCTATTTGTCAAAGTGTTAAAGCCCCCCCTGCAGTTAATTGTGCCCCCACATGTTAATCTGTAGCATACTGGCCAAAGAGCAAAGACTCACTCACATGATGTCACAGGAATTGTGCATGAAACGGGCAAGAATCCCCTTACCAAAGTCCAATTGTGATATTTTTTTTTTGCATGTTCCATGCATGGGACATTGGTCCTTGCATGATCTTGGTCTGTTTTGGCTGCTGGAGGAAATTGAGGCCACTTTTAAAAAATCAGGTTCTTGGTTGCACTTTTAATCGCTAGTGTGCTGCTTACAAAACTGGAAAGAAAGGGCAATTGGATGCCCCCATCGCGGCATAGTATGGCAATAAAGGTATGTTTACACTACAAAGTTAATTCGAACTAACAGACGTTAGTTCGAATTAACTTTCATAAGCGCTACACAAGCAAACCGCTAGTTCGAATTTAATTTGAACTAGCGGAGCGTTTAATTCGAACTAGGTAAACCTCATTCCACGAGGACTAAGCCTAGTTCGAATTAAGCAGTTCGAATTAAGGGCTGTGTAGCCACTTAATTCGAACTAGTGGGAGGCTAGCCCTTCCCAGCTTGCCCTAGTGGCCACTCTGGGCACAACCAGGGAAACTCGTTTGCCCCCCTCCTGGCCCCGGAGCCCTTAAAGGGGCACGGTCTGGCTACGGTGCCCGTGCCAGGTGCAAGCCTGCCAGCACCCAGCCAGCAGACCCTGCACCTGGCACAGCACGAGCCAGCCACCCGCTGCCACCGAGCCCTCCGCCTCTTCCCAGGACCAGGCTGGTGGCTCCCAGGAGCCTGCCCGGGGCCACAAGAGGTGGGCGCCCGCCTGGTCTAGTGCGGAGATCGTTGACCTCATGGAGGTTTGGGGGGAGGCGTCCAACGTCCACGACCTCCGCACTAGGCACAGGAAAACGGCCATCCAGGGCAGGATAGCTGCCAGCCTGGCCACCCAGAAGCAGGTTTGCATGAAAATCAAGGTGATCCAGTAAGATCACCGACCCTGAGTCCTGAGCTTAGAACATAAGTACAGGCAGTCCCCGGGTTACATGGATCCGACTTACATCGGATCCCTACTTACAAACGGGGTGAGGCAACCCCACACTAGCTGCTTCCCCCCAGCAGACCAGGGAGACACGAAGCTAGCAGCCCCCCCCCCCCCCCCGCAGCAAACCAAGGAGACACGGAGAAGCTTTTCTCAGCAGACACCTCAGCTTGAGAATAAAGGACTGAGGGAAGTGAGGTGTGGGAGAATAAAACTGAGCTCTGGAGAAATGTTTGGCTAGAGTTTCCCCTACAATATGTACCAGTTCCGACTTACATACAAATTCAACTTAAGAACAAACCTACAGTCCCTATCTTGTACGTAACCCGGGGACTGCCTGTACATAAGAACGGCCGTACTGGGTCAGACCAAAGGTCCATCTAACCCAGTAGCCTGTCTACCGACAGCGGCCAACACCAGCTACCCTGGAGGGGATGGACCGAAGACAATGAGCAAGCTGTTTGTCTCGTGCCATCCATCTCCAGCCTTCCACAAACAGAGACCAGGGACACCGTTCCTACCCCCTGGCTAATAGCACTCCATGGACCCAACCTCCATGACTTTATCTAACTTCTCTTTCAACTCTGTTATAGTTCTAGCCTTCACAGCCTCCTGCGGCAAGGAGTTCCACAGGTTGACTATTTGCTTTGTGAAGAAGAACTTCCTGTTATTAGTCTGAAGCCTGCTACCCATTCATTTCATCTGGTGTCCTCTAGTCCTTCTATTATGGGAACTAATGAAGAACTTTTCTTTATGCACTCTCTCCATGTCACTCATGCTTTTATAGACCTCTGTCATATCCCCCTTCAGTCTCCTCTTGTCTAAGCTAAAGAGTCCCAGTCTCTTTAGCCTCTCTTTATATGGGACCTCTTCCAAACCCCTGATCATTTTAGTTGCCCTTTTCGGAACCCTTTCCAAGGCCAAAATATCTTTTCTGGGGTGAGGAGATCACATCTGTACACTGTACTGAAGATATGGCGTACCATAGTTTGATACTTCCCCTTCTCCTTCTTCCCCTGGCTTCCCCCTTCTAGCTCCCTCCTCCCAGGTTTCCCCCTCCCCTCTCCCACCTCCTTTTCCCAGTCTCCCCAGTTTTGTTAAGTAAAGAGAGTTTCTATTTTTGACCACACGTGTCCTTTATTTTTTACATCAGGAAGGGGGGCTAAGGAAGCGGTAAGTAGAAGGAGGTGAGGTATGAGACCCCAATGGGGAGGACTGGGGTGGCTCTGGGGGCTCCTCGGGGTGGAAGCTCTCCTGCAGCCCTCCGATTGACCCCCCCCCCCCCCAGATGGCAGCCTGCGGCAAGTGCTGCCGGGCTGATGGCCGAGTGCTGTGATGTGCCGAGCGTGGGCACTCAGGGCACTCCAAGCCAGGACTGCTTTGCTGTCCCTCATCAAGGTAGACAAGCAAGCGGGGAACCCTGAGAACTGTCTGTCCGGGGTGGGGGTCTGGTCCCTTTAAGCACAGCCCTCGGCTAGCCTGAGACAGCAGCTCCACGCTCTAAGTCCTAACCTGATGCCCTGCCGGCACTGCTTCCGGCCATCCTTAACCCCGGTTCAGGGTCCACTCAATGTGGACATGCTAGTTCGAATTAGCAAAATGCTAATTTGAACTAGTTTTTAGGTCTAGATGCACTAGTTCGAATTAGCTTAGTTCGAATTAACTAATTCAAATTAAGTTAGTTCGAATTAGTGCTGTAGTGTAGACATACCCTAAATTACGGTCCTAATCGCTTGTGTTTCCTACTTAACAAACAACGCCCTCACTTGACCACATGTTAATCACGAGTTGTGATTTCTATTGCGATCGTGTTTAACAGCTCCAGTCTGGGGCCACACCTCAGTGTGCTAGGCGCTGTACAAACCCAGGACAAAAAGATGGTCCCTGCCCCAAGCAGCCTACAGTCTTAGGAATGTCTACATTGCCGTTGGAGGTGTGTTAGCTGCCTGAGCACAATCCTAGGTACCTGAACAGCTGGCTCCTGACACAGCCTGTGCTGCCGTGGCTTTGCTGCTATTGTTATTGGAGCTGGCCCCATCCAAATTAGCTCCAGGATGTCTGTGTCACCTCTAATTACTCACTCAGCCATGTAGAGGCATCCTGAGCGCCCTGTCCTGCTGCAAAGCCAGGCTCCCGGTGAGGTGGTATTTCATAGCGAATGGGTATGGGCAAATCCAGGAACCTCTGTGCGTCCTGAGCCAACCTTTCTCATGAAAGGTCTCTCCCTTTGTTATGGTTGTTGAGATGGTCCCGTGTAACCTATAGAACGTGGCTAAGAGGATGGGTCTGCGAACCTTTGTTGGCCTTGTATTGTTCCCTTTAAGCTGGAAATGGGTGACACACCGATTCTGTTCACGCCCTCTGGGGCACCTGGCTTTGGCCACTGTTGGAAGGCAGGTATCCTGGGCTAGATGGACCTTTGGTCTGACCCACTGTGGCCGTTCCTATGTTCTTAGAGTAAGCCTGGTTTTGCACTGTGCCTGCATTTGGACAGAGCGTGACCCAGACAAGACGCTACTGCTTCGTGTGCAAGGTGCGATTTCAGATAGCAACTGAAATCTGCTGCTATTCCTCAGCATCAACAGTTGGGCAAATAGTAATAGAGGCCAATGAAAGCTTCTCCTCATCTTCCCCCCTCCCTCCGCACCACCACCACCACCACGCATGAAGCCATGAGAGTCAAGCATTGACACTACCTATCGTTTCAATACAACGGTTGAATTTTCATAAAGCAACACTTGATTTCAGCAGCTCGAAGTGCTTTCAAGGAAGTGATTTTATTTTCTCTCTTCCCTTGCTGGACTTCTTGGGATGCGGCCTTTGATTCGGCCTCCTGATGTTATCAAGTAGGAAGCTGCAGCCCTTTGAAGTGCGCTATGATGGGCTTCATGTTGTGCTTTAAACTTCTGGGGGCCTTCTTTCTACCCACCACGCTGCAGACACTTTGTACAGATCGCCCCTAGTTTAGACACACAAACCAGAGTATTAAAGGGACACACTCGATGTGTTTGGACACCGATTTTATGGGTTGTGGAAGGGGAAAGGATGCGGTGAAATTTCCTCCTTTCACATATCTGAGTTATATTTAGCCTGCTCAAAGAGATGTTGATCATCAAAGATGTGGATTGTAACCAAGCCAAAGGGATTTGGGCACCTCAGTCTCTTTAACAGCCCCCCCCCCCCTTTGAAAATCATAGTCAGGTGATTAGTTAAACCCCTGTCGTAGGATGAAAGCAGCCAGGTCATTTTATTGTGATTGATGGGGTTGCTTTTTTGAAACCATTTCTGATTCCCAAAAGCATCACAGATTTTAGCACAAGCGATCACTTGTCTGAAAATTTGCACCGGAAGGTGCATCCTTCTCTCTTCCTTATTTTCCTGTTTCAAAAAGTTATCATTTATCCAGTGGGGGGTGGAGGGGGGCACAAGCAGAATGGAAAAAAAAGGAGCCCAGAATTTGCAACAAAAAAGAAAGAGGGAAAAAATGGGTCTGAAATCCGATCTGGTAACTCACAGAAACCTATAGGGGAAGATTATAACCTACCTGAGTACTCAATCATGGATTTACAAGTAGCTATTCTTCTACAAAGGAATTTCACAAGCCAACTGCAGAGAGAGAGAGCAGAATTGACCTTCATATGCAAATGTGACATTGTTTCCCTGGGCTTGAACAAAGACACTAACTGGAGGTCACATTATAAAGCCAGTCTCCCCTGCCATTAACACCTCATTGACATCAAAAGCTAAATATGGGACGCTTCCAGGCCACTCAATTAGCCTCGTTAGCACCAGTCCTACAACTGACAGGGTCCCCCCCCCCCTTTTTCTGTTTTAAAATTCTGGGTTCCCATTTTTTACGCTCCTGCTCATCTGAGGAAGTGGGTTTTGTCCACCAAAGCTCATGCTACTCTCTATATTTGTGTTTGTCTCTAAGATGTTCCAGGCCTCCTCGGTGTTTGTAAAGTTACAGACTAGTGCAGCTTCCCCTCTGAGACTCTTTAAAATGAAAATAACGTAGGGAAAAAAGTCAAAGGTTAAATGGAAGTGGCCTGTTTCCCTCTGTGACAACGTGAGCCAGGAACAAGCTGCATGCTCCGGTTTGGCAGCTGAGTTTCCTCGGGCTGGCAACACGGTCGTTTTATTGGGAAGTCCTCTCGTCTGATGGTGGCTGCAGTGGTATGCGCCGCATCTCATTACACAATGCCCATCCCCTGCTGCCTGGCAGAGTTGCCTGCCCACACTGCTGGGATGGGAAGGGAGGGTGGACCGCTAGAAAGCCATGTATTGGCCGGCAAGGGAAAAAACAAGCCTTGCCCCAGTGGGATTTTTTTGGGGTGGGGAGGTGTTTCCTCAGTGTAGGTGACTGTGGAAAGGCTCCAGTTTGGGTCAGCCCTGGAGAAACATCCAGCTACTCACGTCCAGACCTCTGGAGGGTGTGAAAAGAGGCTGGAAACTCACCAGAGCAGCCTCCTTCAGATGTTTCTTTGCTCCCGCCTACAACCCCGGCAGGATGAGACGAGAGTCAAGAACCACGCTCCCATGGAACATTGGCTCTCCTGCTATAGGACGAGGGTCTATATCTGCCCCAGTGGCTTATGGGATTAATAATCCAACTGGCGCTAAGGCTATGTCTACACTACAGAGTGTTTCTGAAAAAACTTGCGGCGCGTCCACACCTCAAGCGCATTTTTGCGCCTAAAAATCAAAAGGACTGAGGGGTTTTCCGGCGTAGGTAAGGAGAAAGAACGCATTTTTGCCAAAGAGCTCTCTCGCAAAAAGGCGTGTGTGGACGGGGCAGAGGGGTTTTGCGCCAAAAGAGGGAAAAGCACAGGTGCCCTGGTGGCCATTCTGTGCATAGCAATCAAGCTTACTTTTGAGAGAGCGTGCATGCAGTCTGGACGCTCTCTTTCACAAAAGCACAGCGCTTTTCCCATGCACTTTTGCAGTGTGGACGCGCTCTTGCGCAAGAAGTTTTTGCAGAAGATCTCTTCTGATAAAAGCTTTTTGCACTAAAAGTCTAGTCTGGAGACATAGCCTCCCTGCTCCCTACCCCTGTGTCATCCTCAGTGAGCCATGGCAAGTGAACGTCTCTCATCTCTAGGGGGCGCTCTAGGTCAGGTTTGAGGCACGTGGGGAGGGATTTGTGAGGAACGTGTTGCCACTCCCGATAGTGGTTCCTGTTCTGAGGAGAGGGCGAGGCCGTTGGGCTGCTGGGCTGTTAGTCCGGCTCCTTGCACAGGCACTGAATGTAGCACCGGAGGTGCAGATGGGAAGGTGCACGACTGCAGTCCCAGGGGATGAGATGTGCAACGTGCTCTGTGTGGCTATTCCTAGGGGTCTGATGTGGGCTCAGTTCCCAAGAGGTTTAGCCCCACAGCTAGTAATGATCTTTCTCCAATCTGAGAGCACTTTCT
The DNA here is from genome assembly GCF_052426305.1 of Pelodiscus sinensis. Lineage (NCBI taxonomy): Eukaryota > Metazoa > Chordata > Testudines > Trionychidae > Pelodiscus > Pelodiscus sinensis. The sequence goes on from NC_143063.1 coordinate 47,569,557, forward strand.
CTAGGGCAGTCACTCTCGGATGGGGAAACCAGCGAGCACTCGGAGGCCTTGTGCATTCACCTTAACTCTGCTCTTCCTTTGGATGCATCACCCCATATTAGCTCCTTTCTCACCACCCAGGGGAACAAGAGAATTCAAAATGGCCACCCTTAAAGGGGCAAGCGACTTTTTTTTTCTCAATAACTTTCCCCTGACCTTTTTCCCCCCAACTTTTTGTTTGGTGTTCCTCGGTCTCAAAAAGTTTAAGAAACACTGGTGTAGTCCAAGCCCATCACTGCAGCAGAGGGTCCTGGCCCACGGACAACAGTGGTGTCTCTTTAAGTGGCACTATCCTCTTGCAGAGCTGGTGGGAGCTGTGCTGAGCAAGTGTCGGCCAGCTGTGTCCAACTTTTGGTAAAATGGAGAGTATCCATCCCCTCAGTCCTGACGAATCGCGCTTAGGGAGGGGCAACCCAGGCTAATGAGTGGCCCTCCTTTGCCACGTGATTGTCAAAACCAAGCTCATCTTCCGGGAGAGGGAAGCATTGCTCACGGCAGGGGGTGCCAATGGAATCTGTACACATCTGTGTAGTGGTCTCCTCACCTCAAAAAAGAGATTTTGGCCTTGGAAAGGGTTCAGAAAAGGGCAACTAATATGATTAGGGATTTGGAACGGGACCCATATGAGGAGAGGTTAAAGTGACTGGGACTTTTCAGTTTAGAAAAGAGGAGACTGAGGGGGGATATGATAGAGGTCTATAAAATCATGAGTGGTGTGGAGAGGGCCGATAAAAAAAAGTTATTTATTAGTTCCCATAATAGAAGAACTAGAGGACACCAAATGAAATTAATGGGTAGCAGGTTTAAAACTAATAAAAGAAAGTTCTTCTTCACACAGCGTGTAGTCAACCTGTGGAACTCCTTGCCAGAGGAGGCTGTGAAGGCTAGGACTGTAACAGAGTTTAAAGAGAAGCTCGATAATTTCCTGGAGGTTAGGTCCATGAAAGGCTATTAGCCAGGGGATAGAATTGGTGTCCCTGGCCTCTGTTTGTCAGAGGCTGGAGAGGGATGGCAGGAGACAAATTGCTTGATCATTGTCTTCAGTCCACCCTCTCTGGGGCACCTGGTGCTGGCCACTGTCGGCAGACAGGATATTGGGCTAGATGGACCTTTGGTCTGACCCAGTACGGCCGTTCTTATGTTAATCGCAGTGGCGCTGTGCTGGAAGGCAGAGGGAGCGCCCGGATCTCCCGGCCTGTGTTGTGCATAATCAGCCCGCCCCTCACGTCCTGTGCCCTGGCTTTACGGGCGTGTCTCCTTAGTAACAGTGGTAGGAAAAACCATCACGGACAGACACCAGTGGAATCTGACAACCCAGCAACGGTAACTAAAAAGGCTCCCGGGCTGCACACTAAATCCCTGTGGGCTGCATGTGGCCCGTGGGACGCAGATTGCCCACCCCGTACCACGCAATATCCAAGCCATCCACATGCAATAAGTCGGCGCTCGTCGAGAATGGCTCTCTCAGCTTCCGGCGGTGATCTTCTGCAGCGAGAATAAAAGCAGCTTTTGATTGTCCGGCGGAGGCCTCCCCTCCATAGAACGGACGATGCCCCTCCCTCGATAGGACACAGGAATGATAGAAAACAGGCTCTTCATTCCCTAAGGATTTTCCACAGTTGTCTCCTCCCCAGCCCCCATACCAGGAACTTTTAAGCTCCTCCAGAAAGCTCTGCTTGGGGGTATATACATTGGGTAGACTGCAAATGAAGTCACAGTCTTGCCAGCAGCGCAAGATTTCCATTGAGTTATAAGTGGAAGCAAATGGTTTAAAAGGAAATGAAATTTATAGCTGTATCAAAAATGCAGTCGGTCGCTTTGCCTCCGTCAGTCCCTAGAGATAAAGGCAGGTTTTGCATGTGCTCTGTGTCTGGGAGCCCCAAGGCAAAGAGGAACAAACCCACCGATCACTCATCGTGGACATCCAAACTCATCCAAGACCCTGGTGTCATGAAAGTCAGTGGCCAGTTTTCCACTGTCTCCCATGCGAGCAGAGTCTGAAACCTTTGTGCTGTGAGCCAAGGCCCCTGGCACTCAGGGCCCGGCAACCTTTTTAAACCAAAGAGCCAAATGACATCAAAACTCAGAGCAAGCGATCGCAGAGCCGTGGACGAAGGCCCATCGGCATGACTGACACTGGACAACTTCCTGTTATTGATCATTGGTATGATCGTTAATAATAGTGTCAACGAAACCTTGTACTCTCAGACTGTATTTCATGGGGCTTCTGCTGCTGCTGGGGGTGCAGGAATCAAGGTTATGGTGTATGAGGGGCTCAGGGCGGGGGCAGGGGCTGGGGGGGTGCAGGAGTCAGGGTTGCAGTGTATGAGGGGCTCAGGGCGGGAGCTGGGGGGGTGCAGGAGTCAGGATTGTGGTGTATGAGGGGCTCAGGGCGGGAGCTGGGGGGGTGCAGGAGTCAGGGTTGTGGTGTATGAGGGGCTCAGGGCGGGGGCGGGGGGTGCAGGAGTCAGGGTTGTGGTGTATGAGGGGCTCAGGGCGGGGGCGGAGGCTGGGAGGGTGCAGGAGTCAGGGTTGTGGTGTATGAGGGGCTCAGGGCAGGGGCTGGGGGGGTGCAGGAGTCAGGGTTGTGGTGTATGAGGGGCTCAGGGCAGGGGCTGGGGGGTGCAGGAGTCAGGGTTGTGGTGTATGAGGGGCTCAGGGAGGGGGCGGGGGTGCAGGAGTCAGGGTTGTGGTGTATGAGGGGCTCAGGGCGGGGGCTGGGGGGGTGCAGGAGTCAGGGTTGTGGTGTATGAGGGGCTCAGGGCGGGGGCTGGGGGGGTGCAGGAGTCAGGGTTGTGGTGTATGAGGGGCTCAGGGAGGGGTTGGGGGGTGCAGGAGTCAGGGTTGTGGTGTATGAGGGGTTCAGGGAGGGGTTGGGGGGTGCAGGAGTCAGGGTTGTGGTGTATGAGGGGCTCAGGGCGGGGGCGGGGGGTGCAGGAGTCAGGGTTGTGGTTTATGAGGGGCTCAGGGCAGGGGCCTGTGTGTGGGGGGGGGAGGGGTACAGGAGGTAGGGAAGGGCACTGGGGGGTGGGCAGTAGTTGTATGTGAGGGTGGGGGCCAGAGCTGGGTTACCTGGCTGGGGCTGGGCTGCTGCACCCAGGCAGCAGTGGCTGGATGAGGGGTCTGGCCAGGATTGTGGATCGTGGCCTCCCCTCCTACCCGTGCCGCAAGAGAAAGAGAGCCACCGCCAGCCCTTCTGGCAGTCCGGTATGGGCTGGACCACGGGGCCTGCCCTAGGATTGGGGTCTTGTTGGCTGGGCTGCCACCTCCGGGCCTGTGGGGCAGAGCTGCAGGGTCTGCCCCAGAAGCACGGCAGCTGGGGACAGACCACAGCCATCCAATGGGGGCTGGAGCCGGGCCATCATGGCCAGATGGAGGCTTCTGCCATCACCGGTCCCTCTCGCTATCCCAGCTGGGAGCATGCACGTGTCATGCTCTGGTGGTGGAAATGCACCAAAAGAGGAGCCATCGGAGAGGGCAGAAGCCTTGTAACAGGAGAGAATGGCTCAGCCTGTGTCCCTGTCTTAGCCCAGGGGGAAATGGACAGTCCCTCAGATGTCCCGCTCTGAGAACCACATTATGTCAATACAAGAACGTCCCAGCCAAAGCGAGGACTCCTCGCAGAGAACCGAACTGCAGCTCATTGGGAAGGCCAGACAGGAAGTGTCCTCCTGTGCACTCATGTGTCTTCTTTCTATGTTCTGACCTCTCTTCACATCCAGTTACGGGAAAGAGACGCACGTAGAGCTTTTATGGACATCCTCCCGCCACATCCCCATTGCGAACGGGCTCCCGGAAGGACCCAGATAGCTTGGCCAGCGCCAGCCTACGCCTGTCCCGAAGAGCAAGTGTCACAGCACAACTGCCATCAGCTTGTCCTCCTCTTCCAAAACTAAACAAAAATAAAGAGCCCTTTTCTTCCGCGTCTGTTGACACAGCTGGGAGGACAGCCAGCCAACAGGCTCCACAGATTGGCTTTGTAGCTCCGGCAGAGTTGGAATAAGCAAACCTCCATCTAGCGCACGCGAGCTTCCTGGGGAGAGAGCCCCTCCGACCTCCCCTTCCTCCGTCCAGGGGTTTGGTTGGACTTCCCAGCGCATTAGGAGCAATTTAGGTCAGCGGGAACAACATGACTCCCCCGTCGATTCCCAGTGAGTTCCCGTCCACTTTCACAAGTCCCAGGAGGGAGCATTTCTGGGAAGGGGAAGATGTCAACCTATGGCCACAGAACTCCGAACGGGAGCGCCATGGCTCCGTTAGCAAAGCATCTTGGGAGATTTCTGGCCACGTTCACAGCTGTGCAGGGCCCTTTCCTGCCCAGCCAGCTAGGGACTTCTCTCCTGTAACTCGTCCTCCCAACAGGAAGTCTCGGCAACAGTTTTCAGCGTCTGCCCCCGTGAGGCACGATCAACATCACCACATCCTGCCGACACTGTCCCAGCAACACAATGTCCTCGTATTACGGTGAGCCATCTGCCCCTCCGCCCCCGGGAGGCCACATGACCCCTATGCACTGTGACAATATGGCAAGACTGTGGGGCTCTGATGAGCGAGGTATAAATGCTTAGAACTGGTGGATGTGCCAAGGCAAAGGATGAACAACACAACAGCCCGTCTTCTCCTTAGTGGAGCAGGTCGACATAATGCCCTATATCTTTACCCCCTTCTGCTTCTGGGTGCACGTAGGGTTTGGTAAGTCAACCTGTGGAACTCCTTGCCAGAGGATGTGGTGAAGGGCTAGGACCTTAACAGGGAACAAAAAAGAACTAGATAGCCTAACCTCCGTGAATCTATTAGCCAGGATGGGTAGGAATGGTGTCCCTAGCCTCTGTTTGTCTGGAAATGGGTGACAGGGGAGGGATCATGTGCGGATTACCTGTTGTGTGCACTCCCTCTGGGGCCTCTGGCATTGGCCACTGTCGGCAGACAGGATCCTGGCCTAGATGGACCTTTGGTCTGACCCCGTCTGTCCGTTCTTATGTTCTTATGGTATCTGGCTATTTGATAGAACAGCTATTTCCCAGTGAACCATCACAACATTTTATTTTCCTGACAGCCCCTAGAAACACCCTTGAGGCATCTGGGTACATTCTGCAGGTAGATGGGATGTACTGTGTTGTTCTGACCCCTCTGAAAATAATGAGAGTTTTGCCATTAAATTCAACAGGGGACAAGGTTTTACCCTGGGGGTCTCAATGGAGGGCCCCAAACCGGCATTTGTCCTTTCAGGTGGGCGGCCCTTCAGAGGTGGCCTTTGTTGGCTTGCAGAGCACGTGGCGAAGGCCTGGTGTTTTGACGAACCCTTTGCCGACTCGATTACACCTTAAGGCATAGCCGTTTCTCTCTCTTTTCCTGATTCCTGGTTTAGAATGTCTTACACCGGCTAGATGTTTAAAGCAGATATGTCTTGGTAATTTAGTCTCACCATATTGACAGGCACATTAAAGAGATGTGGAGGAGATCAATTGATAAACCGCGGGGGCTCATTCTGAATTTCTCAGTGAATTCAGTCACTGGTTTTCAGTGCTCGTAGATGCCAGGGTACATCACTGCGATTCTCGGAGATTTTAGTGGAGATTAAATGGTGTTTCTCTGGGCAGACAGATTCTGCCTTCCAGGAAAAAAATGAGACCCACATCCTGTAAACTTATAAGAATATGTGCAACTTTTTTTCTGTGTGAGCAGCTCCATCCAGTTAAATGTGATTTGCTTCATGAGCAAAGTTGCTCACACGATTAAAAATCTGCAGTATTGGGTTCTTGATTTTAATGCTTTTGTTCCGGGTCAATTCCCACCAAGAGAAGCCGCCTTTTTGGTTTCGGAAAACATCAAAACAGTTCTGGCTTTCAAACCTGTGAGCAAAGGGAAGCGCTGTTCACTTCCGTGCAATGTGCACTGCAACACAGCCAGTAGTGCTGAGTGTCAGCGGTGGGATATTCAGTGTGTCCATGGGTCACAGGGGAAAGGGTGACGGGGAGCTTTAGTTAACTTTTCTAAAACAAATTCCATTGATTATGAGGCTGATTTTATCTGGCAGTCTCTGAGGGAGCCCAGTAGATGACAAACTTTTCCCTATTAGATCTTTCCCGCCAGCACCCTTGCTGAAATATCACCTGTAGCTTCCATCTCTGAGACCCGTAGGTATCATAGACTCATAAAACTGGAAGGGACCTCGAGAGGTCATCGAGTCCAGTCTCCTGCCCTCTAGACAGGGCTGGCCCGAGGCATTCTGGCGCCCTGGGCACAGGCGTGCAGTGCTGCCCCCAGGTGCACGGTGCATGCGCAGGCCCACCCATGGAGAGCAGGCCCGCCCCCTAGGGTGCGCAGGCCTGCCCCCAGGGCACACAGTGCATACGCAGCCCGGCTATGGCCACTGGTGCACTGCGTGGGGCCCGCCCCTAGGGCGCACGACGCAAGGGCGGCGCGGTCCGGCCCGGCTGTTGCTGCTGGCGTGCACACTGGGCCATGTAGGGCCCCATGGCCGTGGGGGAAAGGGCGTTGCTGGCCGGCGCTGAGACACAAGAGACAGCAGGGCTTTGCGTACATCTCGACAGTCCCAAATAGGCGTGTCCATGACTCGGATTAGCAAATTCTGGTTGAACTAGCAGTAAAGCATCGTGCCTTTTAACTCAGCAAGAGTAACCAAGCTGCCCTTTGGGTTCACTAATGCTGCAACGCTGAATTGCTCTGGCTTCCCGGCTATTTGAACACAAATGCGCTCACCCCACTTACAAACACGCCGCGAACTGTACTGAGGGTGTGTCCCAACTACAGAGTTTTTTCGAAAAAAGTGGCTTTTTTTCAAAAAATCTTTACCTGCGTCTAGACTGCTGCCGCGTTCTTTGGAAAGTAAATCGAAAGAACGCGGCCGTTTTTTTCAACCGCGGAAAACCTCGTTTTTCGAGGAAGAACACCTTTTTTCAAAAGTGCTCTTTTGAAAAAAGGCACTATGTAATGCAAACTGTGCTTTTTCGAAAGACAGCATCCAGACTGCGTGGGTGCTCTCTTTCAGAAAAGCGGGTTGCTTTTTCGAAAGTACTGTTTGTAGTCGAGATGCTCTTTTTCGAAAGAGGCTTTTTTGAAAATATCTTTCGAAAAAGGCATGTAGTCTAGACATAGCCTGACAATGCATCAGTTCGGATTAGGAACATTTCCTTTGCAGCCTTCAGAACAAGACCGACTATTTTTCCAAGCTCTAAATGCTGTCGAAAGCGAGAAGCCAGCAGAGAATTGCTGATATGGCATAAACCTCTCAGACCCACTCAATCCATTGTTGCCAGCATGAACCAAGATACCCAACCAGGCGCGGACCCTTTCCAAACAATTGCAGGTGCAGAGAACTCTTGTGGACAGCTGTAGTTTGACCCTCTCATGCATTTCCTCTTCAGTGTATCTACATTACACCAGACCCAGAACCACCATCAGCTGTGAAAATAATAGGAATTGCCTTCCTACATAATGCATGTTGACTCCTCCGTGAGTCAGACATCCTGATGTGCCAATAAAAAAGAACAGACTCTAGCAAGAAAAGTCTCTTTTGGATGCAGTAAAGAGGCCCCATCTAACGTGTGGTACAGGAGGAAAAATTACTGGCCACAGTGCTGTAAAATGAACTGGTACTCTTGGATGGGGTGCTGTGATGTGATGCCCAACATTATTTGTCTCACTTTTCCTGTGTTCTCCCCAATTAGTAGGGCCCTGCTAAATTCACAGCCATGAAAGCCGTGAGATCTGTTTTTTTTACGTACTTTTACCCTATGCTTATTTTTCAAATTGGGGGTTCTAAGATGGAGTTGCAGAAGGGTCACAAGGTTATTTTAGGGGATCGTGGAAATGCCTCCCTTACTTCTGTGCTGCCTTCAGAGCTGGGTGGCACGCCATACCATGCCACCCTTACTTATGCCCTCCCTCTCCTCCCCCCCCCCCCCAACTTCTTTTTGGGTCAGGATCCTATAAGTACAACCCCGCAAAATTTCAGATTTAAGGAGCTGAAATCCTGAAAATTATGATGTTTTAAATTCCATGACCATGAAATTTGACCAAAATGGAATGTGAATTTTGTAGGGCCCTCCCATCAGTCTGTCTCCTGCTGGAGTCTTCTGTCTTATATTAGACTGTAAGTGCTTTTTGTGGCGTGTTTGTACGGTGCCAGGAACAGAGGGTGTGTGGGGGCTTTGGGTGGAAGGGGCAGGGCTGAGAGCTAGCCTCCCCTTGCCAGTCCTTCAGTGCTGCTTGGCTACACCTCTCCCAGAGATGCGGTTATTAAGTGGGTGTAGTGGGCAAGTTACATTAGTGGGAGCTAAGTTTTTAGTGTAGACACTTAGGCCATATCTTCACTAAATGGAAGACTGACGCTGGTGCGATCGATCTCCGGGAGTTTGATTTACCAGGTCTAGTTAAGACTCACCAAATCGAACTCTGAGAGGGCCCCCTGTCGGCGGCTGGTACTCCTGCTTCTGCGAGTTGTCAGGGAAGCCGACAGGAGTGTAATTAATGTAGCTGGAGTTGCGTATCTTGATTTGACCTTCCTTTTTAGTGTAGACATGGCCGTACAGAATCTCCATAGCATAGAGCAGGCCTGAGTCCTACCATCTCCAGGAGTGGAGCAATTCACACATCATACCCTGCTCATGGCTGGAGAGAGCACCACAGTCCAGCCCTAATCTTGTGAACCGTAAGGACTTTGCCTAGAGATCACTGACTTTATTATAGGGCTGTCCCAGGAGATGGGATGTGCCAAAAAAACATTTTAATGAATAGAGAGCATGCAGGACCACCTGTGCCTCCCTCCTCTGTGCCAGCTGAACATCATCCCAGGCCAACAGTAGGGTTTTACTCCCAACAAAAAGCAGAAGGGACACAACCAAATCTAGTGGTTAGAACAGGAGACCAACTCTGGCCCTGATTACCATTTTTATTATGGCGACCGGCAAACCCACTCACAAACGTTTGGCGGACCGTTAACATTTTATTTGCACATTTGCATATTCATTATGCAAATATGCAGATAAAATGTTCTGCCTAGCCCCAACCCAGCCCCTTGCTCCCCAGTGCCTAACGCCCTTTGACCCCCATTCCTACACCCCTTGCCCTTTGACCCTTTAACCTCTGACCCCTACAGCCCATGCCAACACCCTCTTGCCCCGTGACACCACTATGCCCTCACCCATTTGCCCCCACCCCTGCACTCACCAGAGCGAGGCTGCCCCCTCTCGGGAGCGTGGACGTTACTGCCATGTGGGCAAGGAGAGCAGCCCTCCTTCATCCCCCCTCCCTCCCCAAGCGTGTCTGTGCCCCCATAGGTAGGGGGAAGCACAGAGCCCCGGCCAGCCACCACTGGGGGGGGGGAAGAGGGAGGGAGGCTCCTCCTGCTCCGTCTCCTCCTGCAACCGCCCTGAGCCCCTCAGCCCCAGCACCACCACGGGCAAAAACAGCTGCGCAGGTGGGGGAAAGGAGAAGGGGAAGCGGAGCACTGGGGAGGCTGCCGGAGGTGAGCTGCCGGGAACCACCCGTCTCAGCTCAGACAGCTGCCGTGGTTCAGCAGCCAGCAGTTCATGGCCCGGTATCAGGCCGTGGACTAGTTGGGAACCGCTCAACTAGGGAGCACATTTTGTTAGCGCCGTGCCTCAGTTTCCCTGCCTATCACATGGGAATTGGGGGGAGTAATGCTTTCTGCCACACGCTTTGAGATCTGGGGCTGGGCGGGACAAAGGCTCCTTATTATTATTTATCACCGTCTCTCGTCACCGAGACGCTGGACAGGACGAGGATGAGTCACGCCGGAGGGGAGATAAAGCGAAGTGTCTAATGCTACTTTGCCTCGTGCGTTTCTATGAAAAGCAGCGGATTTGCGTTGGCTGGTCTCATAGGCAGCGTGACCGAAATCAGCCGCTCGCTTACGTCACTTCGATTATGGCTGCCGAGTCCCGCACACGTGTCGATTTGAATCTCCAGTCGGATGGGAAGCAATGGGAAGACGGTGCTGGGTCCTGCCATGAGGGCAGGGGACAGGACTTGATGGTCTCTCGAGGTCCCTTCCAGCTCTAGGGTTCTATGAAATCATTCTTTGGTGGCTTGGTGGGCAGCTAGCGATCTTGGGTGGAGGGAGGATCACCAGGTGTCCGGTACTGGCCCGGACAGTCCGTTATTTGCGGCCTCTGTCTGGTAAAAAAGCCCAGAAAAACGGTGTTTTCTGTTTTTCGCAGATGGAAGGCCGTGTGGGACATTCTTCCCCTGCTGTGTCTGGCAGGGGTGGGAGGAACGTGGGGATTTAAAGACACAGTGACTCTTTTTTTTTTGGCGCAATTGAGGGGTTGTTTTTTTTCGCTCAACAATTTTTTCCCTGCCATGTTCTGTATTTTTTGTGACAGTGTCTGGCAACCCTAGGCGGAGGCAGGGGAGGGGGAAGAACGTTTGTTGTAGTTCTTTACAAAGTCTCTTTCATGGATTGGGTAAGTGCTTCTCTGGCTCCTTCTTCCTCCGCCGCCTCCCCCGTCTGCCGGTTGGGCTCCGGTATGTTTGCCAAAGGGGACGTTGCGTGCCTGTGGGGGTGGAGGGCGCATGCTGCTGTGTGCATGCCCATGGCCCGTAGTTGTGTATTTATATCCATATGTATTAGGGCAGTTTTCAAACGACGGGTGCAGACCCACGGCTAGGGGGTGGGATGCCGGGCCCTGGGGCTCGTGGCTGCAGGGGGATCAGGTGAGCCATAGGGGTGCTAAGGCAACTCCCTGCCTGTCCTGGTACCACACACTGTGCTGCGCCCCAGAAGTAGCTGGCAGCAGGCCTGGCTCCTAGGTGGGATGTGGGGAGAGCAGACAGGGGTCCCTGCCCTTCCCCTGCCCCTAGCACTAGCCCCGCACTCCCATTGGCTGGGAACCGGCTGCTGGCTGCTTCTGGGGCACAGCCTGGTCTGTGGGGCCAGGAGAGGCAGGAAGCTGCCTTGCCCCCCCACACACACACACACCGCTGACTGGGAACTGCTCAAAGCCAGCCCCTCCTGCCCCAGCCCTGAACCCACCAAAACCAGAGCCCCTTCCTCCGCCCCAAAGTGCCCACCCCGGAGTCCACCCTCCACTCAAATGATGTCGAGTCGCAGCAGCACCAATTTTCTTCAACTGAGTCATAAGAAAAAAAGTTTGACAACCACTGCTGTAGGGTGTGCGTGCCTGTGCCTGCCTGTGTGGGCGGGTGTGCACGTGTGTGTGTGCGGGTGTGTGTGTGGGTGTGTGTGCGGGTGTGCTTATACACCTGCTGCTGGGTGCATCTCTTCCCCTGTGGGCATGAAACCCAGGCCCGAGGCGGCTCTGTCTCTCTGGGGTAGACCACATCTAAAGAGGTATGCGCCTGCTACTGCCCTTGAACGTGGCCTTTCGCTCAAGTCGCAGTGGCCCATCGTGCCCGTTGCTCGGCAGGTCCCGGGGTCCTTCCTGCCTCGGAATATCGCATGTGCTGGGGCACGCGTGGGTTTGTGTGAGCGCACAGCCATGCCCCCGAGAGACCGCGCGGCCGGGCTTGGCAGTAGCCCTCCTGTCGATACTCTGGTTGTTGGCAGCTGGAGGGGCGGTGAGGAAAACAATGGGCAATCACGCTGCAATTAAACGTCCTCCTAATTGCAGGGCTACACAGGGCACTTCCTCGGCTTTCTAAGTTTAGTGGGGTAATTACAGCACCGGGGTTAAGGCAGCATCTGGGCTCCCTCGGCGCAAAGCCCTGCCTTTCAGGAATTCTCCACGGGACGGTCGAAATCCTGCGGAAACTTGGCAGCCCATGAAAGGAAACCTCTCTGTTGACTTGGCCATTGTAAAACTCCAACCCTTCTCGGTGTCTTGAGCTGTGGGAGCTCCCGGGGGCTTCCAGCGTGCGTTCGGGGGGAAGAGAACTCGCAGCGGCATACGGGGGAGTGCCGGGTGCAGGGCGTGGGGTGCTGGAGACCTCTTGAGAGGAGAGACGATTTATCTCTAGAATAGGGGGCAGAAATAGTTAAAATATGTTTGTGTAAGAGAGGACACGGTGGAGTGTGTGTGTGTGTGTGTGTGTGTGTGTGTGTGTGTGTATCCGTGCGAGGGCATGCCTTGGTGTGTGTATCCGTGCGAGGGCATGCCTTGGTATGTGTGTATCCGTGCGAGGGAATGCCTTGGCGTGTGTGTATCTCTGGGTATATCTAGACTACATGCCTCTGCCGACAGAGGCATGTAAATTAGACTACCCGACATAGTCAATGAAGCGGGTATTTAAATATCCCCTGCTTCATTAAAATAAAAATGGCTGCCGCGTTGTACTAACTCAGCTGATCGTCGGCACAGTGCGGCAGTCAAGATGTGGATCGGTCGACCGCTCCCTTATGCCTCATGAAATGAGGTATACAGGAACTGTCGACAAAGGCGTTCCCTGTCGACCAATCCACATCTTGACTCATGCGCTATGCCAACGATCAGCTCAGCCGGCACAACGCGGCAGCCATTTTTATTTTCATTAAGTGGGGGATATTTAATTAAACCATGGCTGAGGTAAACCATGGCTGACCCACCCCTGCACCGATTAGTCCTTTGGGCTCCTAGTGGAGCATAAGGCCTCCACAATCATTCTCCATCTCTTGCGATCCTTAGCGATAGTCTTGATTTGATCCCATGTTAAGCCAGCTGCTCTTACTTCATCCAGGCAGCTTCGTCGCCATGTTTGTTTGCAACGTCCCCTCTTCCTCTTTCCCTTTGGATCCCATTCTCACACTTGTCTTGTGCAACATTCCTCATAGTCCTGACGCAGGATGTGGCCTGCTCGTCGCCATTTTCTTTTCTTAATCTGGACCTCCATTGGTTTCTGGTTTGTTCTGGTCTTCCCCCTCCCCACATACCCTCCCTTATAATTGGCTAACCAAATAATCAATTAAACGGGATTTCCCATCCCTCGTGCTCAGAGACTACAGAAATAGGGGCCGTGTAAGTACCTCAGGTGGGCAGTGTGCACCCCTGAGAGCATACGTGCGTGCGTGCACATCGTGCGAGGAAGCACAATTACAGAACTCCCCCTCCTATTTCCCAGAAGGTTTCCTTCAGCTGCCCAGCCTAACCCGCAGGCTGCGAGAGAGGGGGGTGAGTCGCCTGCTCCGCGGAGCCGGACGCAGGGCAGCTCTCCGTGGGAACAGCCGTGTGGCGCAGCGAGCGCAGTGGCGACGCGGCTGAGCCAGGCCACTGAGGGACCCCTCCGTTTCGGGCGGGGTTCTATTCAGCGGGGGGGGGGGGGGTCAGCCAGGCCTCAGCCGCTGCCCAGACTCTGCTCTGCCTCAGGGAGTGTGTGCAGAGGAGCTCAGGGAGTAGGCGTGCAAAAGTGTACATCTGCCCCTCCCCTGCCCGTGAGCTGTGCACCAACCTTGTGCCGTACACCAAGCAGCAGCAAGAGCCCCAAAGCTGTAGGGGAGCACTGTTTGTGTCAGGCTTGTCACCAGGAAGCAGCTCCTGAGGCAGGAGGTGCGAGTGGCCAGTTAGACATACAAGGGAGGGCACATGGAACTGAGGTAGTTCATCCAGATCAGAGATGGGCGAGGGGGCGGGCCGCACGCGTGACCCTCCATCTCCGTGGGCCGCAGGATTCTCGGCACCACGCCGGTCTCCCGGGAGAAGGCAGCGCTGCTCCCTGCGCTGGTGCACCTAGAGCGTGCGGGGGATGCCGACGGAACCGTGGCGGTGCTGTGCCTGGACGCAGAGAGAGCGACTGGCGCGCGTTTGGGGCTCTGTGCGATCCGCCCGCCCCTTGCTGCACGCGCCCCGGCTTCCTGTGTGTCCCTTTAGTAACACCGGCAGGAAAAACCTACGTGGGTGGAAACCAGTGGAATCCAGCGCCCCTGCATGGGGGCAACGGTAACTAAATGGTTGGTGGGCCACACACAGGACCCCGATGGGCCGCGAGTGCCACCGCTCTAGCTAGCTTGAATACCACCATCGGCGGGGCTACCCAGGCAGTAATTCAGGTTGCTCGCGTGTGCTATGCCGCCATGGCCACAGCGGGATAGGTTCCAAAGAGAGCTAGATACATTCCTGGAGGATCGGTCCATCAATGACTGTTAACCAGGATGGGCAGGGATGGTGTCCCCAGCCTCTGTTTGCCAGAAGCTGGGAATGGGCGACAGGGGAGGGATCACGTGATGATTCCCTGTTGTGTTCCCTCCCTCTGGGGCACCTGGCATTGGCCACTGAGGCAGACAGGACACTGGGCCAGATGGACTTTTGGTCTGACCCAGTCTGGCCGTTCTTCTGTTCTTATAGGCTGTGTCTACACTGGCTTGAATTTCCGGAAATGCTTAAAAGGAGCGTCTACATTGGCAGGCTGCTTTTCCAGAAAAGCCCTTTTTCTGGAAAAGCGTCTGTGGCCAATGTAGACGCGCTTTTCCGGAAAAGAGCCCCGATCGCCATTTTCGCGATCGGGGCTTTTTTCCGGAAAAGACTACTGGGCTGTCTACACTGGCCCTTTTCCGGAACAGTGTTCCGGAATAAGGACTTATGCCCGAGCGGGAGCAGAATAGTTTTTCCGGACTAGCGGCTGATTTTGTACAGTAGAGCATCATTGCTTTTCCGGAAATTCAAGGGCCAGTGTAGACAGCTCGCAGCTTATTCCGGAAAAGCGGCTGATTTTCCGGAATAAGTGGCCCAGTGTAGACACAGCCATAGAATCGAAGGGTACATCTAGACTACATGCCTTTGTCTGCTCAGCGCGATAGTCTGGATGCTCCCCTGCCAACATCAAAGGTATTTGTCAACCACCCAGGTATGCCTCCTGGGATGAGGTTTACCTGGGTGGTTGACAAATACCTTTGATGTCGCCACCCATGCGTCCAGACTATCGCACTGAGCCGACAAACAGCTGATCAGCTGTTTGTCGGCTCAGCATGGCAGCCATGTAAATTTAAATGAAGCGGCAATTATTTAAATCGCCGCTTCATTTTACTATGTCGGGTAGCCTAATCTACATGCCTCTGGCGACAGAGGCATGTAGTCTAGACGTACCCTTAGAATCACAGAACACAAGAGCTCGAAGGGACCTCGAGAGGTCATCGAGTCCAGCCCCCCGCCCTCACGGCAGGACCAAGCACCGTCTAGATCATGGGTTCCCAAACTGAGGGGCGTGCCCCCCTGGGGGGGCGTGAAGAAATTCCAGAGGGGGAGCGAAGCAACCCAGCCTCCCGCGCCCCCCTCCCCCAGTCAAGTTTTGTTGCCCTGGTCAGTTCCTTTTTCTTTTTGTTTTTGTTCAACAAGTTTTGCTGCTATTTTGGGGGCGGGGGGATATGAGGGTTGTTCAAAAATCAAAAAGGGGGCATGATGCTGAAAAATTTGGGAACCCTGGATCTAGCCCATCCCGGACAGGTGTCTGTCCAACCTGCTCTTCCATATCTCCAGGGATGGAGATTCTACAACCCCCCAGGCAACTTATTCCAGTGTTTGACCACCCGGACAGTTTTTCCTAATGTCCAACCTCAACCTACCTTGTTGCAGTTTAAGGCCATTGCTTATGGCCTATCCTCAGAGGCCAAGGAGAACAATTTTCCTCCCTCCTCCCTGTGACACTCTGTGGCTGGGTAGGGCGGTCCCCACCAGGCTCTGCTAGGGACTCCTCCCACTCTGGGGCAGTGGGCAGCCACTCCGCCCCACTACACACTCTTTTAGGGTATGCCTACACTAGCCCCCTAGTTCGAACTAGGGTGGCTAATGTAGGCATTCGAACTTGCAAATGAAGCCCAGGATTTAAATATCCCAGGCTTTATTTGCATCTTCCCGGGCGCCGCCATTTTTAAATGCCCCGTAGTTCGAACTCCCTGCCCGCGGCTACACGCGGCACGGACTAGGTAGTTCGAATTAAAGCTCCTAATTCAAACTACCGTTACGCCTCCTTGCAGGTGGGATAAGGGGCCTCCCCATGGTAAGAAGGAGTGACAGTAGTTCGAATTAGGAGCTTTAATTCAAACTACCTAGCCCATGCTGCGTGTAGCCACGGGCAGGGAGTTCGAACTACGGGGCATTTAAAAATGGCGGCGCCCGGCAACATGCAAATAAAGCCTGGGATATTTAAATCCCGGGCTTCATTTGCAAGTTCGAATGCCTACATTAGCCACCCTAGTTCGAACTAGGGGACTAGTGTAGACATACCCCTAGATACTCTTGTCATGTCCCCTCTCAGTCTTCCCCTTTCCAAACTAAACAAGCCCAATTCCTTCAGCCTTCCCTCATCGCTCGTGTTCTCTAGCCCTTGCATCATTCTTGTTGCTCTTCTCTGGATCTTCTCCAATGTCTCCACAATCTCTCATGCAGGTACACAAGCTAGCCCGATGAAAGTATGTCCCACCTGCCGCGATCACACCTGAACTCACTGGGACACAACACATGCGCTGTCTGGGCCTGGCCCCTTGGAGGTTTAACCCACGAAAGAGGGGCTGTACCTCTTGAACTCAAGGTGCTGCCCCATAGGTGGTACTAGCAGTATGTTCTTAAGGCAGCCCCTAAAGGAGAGGGATGCTGACTCACCATCTGTCTCTCCCCCTCCCGTGTCCCACCAAGTGCATCAGATTTGGCAGCGTCCCTGGCTTTGGCCCTTTGCGTTCTACTCTGAATGTGTCTGAAATGTCCACATCTGTACTGGGGGGAAGGGTCGCCTGGTAATTCATTAACGCTCTGCTGGCAGGACACTCACCTGGGCAAGTGAACAGATGTTCTCTCGGACGTCAAGCTAGAGGCAGCGGGGGAAAGTTTGCTGCCTTTGAAATCTGTTTAAAAAGGCATCTGCTCTGCCTGCTCCCTGCCTTTCTAATTTCGAAGCATGTGGAGAGGAAGATTAGAGGGCAGCGCAGGGAGAGGTGGGGTGTCGGGACGCGTGGGTTCTATTTCTGAATGCTGTGAGCGAGCCGCCGAATCTCTGTCTTCCCCGCTCTCCCGGACGATGCTTTCTCCTCCTGGGAGTTGAAAGGTTAATGGAGGCTGGTCTTTGAAGTGCTCTCGACGGCTTGCACTCGCTGGCTCGTCCCGGGGCGCTGGTGAGGGGCTGTGCACACTTGTTTGTTATGGTAGCACTGCCCGCAGAGGGCTGGCGGAACAAGCGTGTTTGTTAGTGCACAGCTGTTTTGCGGGAGGGAGGCGAGACAGAGCTGGGTTGGTCGTGACGGCCCCTCCTGCTGGTTGTTTGTTGACACGGAAGAGCATTTTGTTTGGGACAGGGGGAAAGAGGCAGCGGCAAACGAGACTGGGAAAGGTGATGCGACAGACGGCTGGGTTCGGGGACCGGCGAGACCCAGGGGCAGGCAGCGTCCTCGCATCTGGGCACGAGGGTTCCTCGGGAGAGATTTGCAGTCTGGTCCTAATCCTGGTGATGTCCGTTCACTGTGAGCCTCCTCCCTTTCCTGGCACGGACATCTGTCTTTAACGCCTGGCCTGCTGGTGTGTCAAGCAGCTGCCCCTGCAGACTGCGCTGCGCCGGGCCGGCTGTGTGCTGTGGGCTTGGACATCTGCAGAGGGGATGAAATCACTCTAGAGTCCCCCGAGGAGCAGGTTCTGTGTCGGGAGGGAGCCCGCTAGAAATAGGAGCCTGTCCATGCGCAGGGAGAGAGGATGAACAGCGCCTGCCTAAGCCGCCCAGCTGATCACTTGTCTCTTGATTTGCCCTGCCCAAAGCAAGTGGCAGGCGCCCGCAAACCAGGACTGAGTGTGGGCCCGGGCGGTGTATTTCACCCAGCGGTCTCAGGGTGTGGGCCCTGCGGGAAGGGGCTGGCGGTGAGTTCCAGGCACACGGCCCAGTTCCTGCCTCAGCCTGGCAGTTGGCGGGTGCTGGGGCCAGGAATGGGTCTGGCCTGTTTCATAGGTGGTACTAGTAGTGTGTCCTGTCTCGTGTGTCTCCTCCCCACCCCCGCCCCACATCCCTCCAAATACAACAGATTTGGCAGGTTCCCTGGCTTTGGCCCTGTGTGTTCTACCCCGAATGTGACTGAACTAGGCACATCTGTATTGGGGATGGGTGTCTGCCTGCAGATTCAGGAAGGAGGCCCAGCTGCGGCCCGGTTAGCATCACAGCCGGTGGGTTTCCCTTGCAACGTGAGAGATGACAGCTGAGAGGTGGGCAATACTTTTCACGGGCTGGCGGGGGGGCACTTAATGAATTTTGGTATGAAGCCAGGAGCCAGCTCCACTCCCAGAAGGGACGGGGCCTGGGATAGAAGGGGCGGGGCTGAGGACTAGCCTCCACCTAGAGTTATCTGGGGCCAGAGGCTTTGAATTAAACACACACCAAAGGACTCGTGGCTCCCGGCTCTGCTGCTACTGGCAGCCACCCGGGGTAGCTGTGGCTATTTAAAGGCATCGCAGCTCCAGCCCCTGCCGGGGTAGTGCCTTGACGGAGCCATTTAAATAGGATCCTGCTGCCTGAGCCAGCACCTGGAAATTCAGTGGCCCGGGCAGCAGGATATAAATAGAAGGCAGCCAGATGCAGTCCACAGGCCGGATCCGAGTGTTAGGCAGGCCGGATCCGGCCCCTGGGCTGCATCTTGCCCAGCTGTGCTCTAAACGAACGCTTAGAATCTGTAGGAGTTCACCGGCACCCCTGGCGTGACGCTGCTTCCTCTCTGCAGGCGAGGGGCAAGTCGATTTCTCCAGCGCCGGACTTAGCCTGGGAGTAAAATGTGAGTGGAGGAGAAATCTCCAGCTTTGCAACCCGTGACCTTAAAGCACAGAGGAAGTCTGCCGCAGGGAGACGGGAAGAAAACGCTGTCGGATGCACCATCTACTGGAGTTTGAGGGTATGGGCAAGGATTCCCGTCCTCTGAGACCCAGGCAGACAGAGCCGTGCTCAAAGGGGAAACGGGGGCTAGAACCCTGCTCCTGTGGAAGGCAGCAGGAGTTTAGGAGGGGAGCGTGCTCAGTTAAGTAGCAGAAATGCCGTGGAATCTCCTAGCCGTGGAGGAAGCAGGCACCCCCAGCGAAAGCCGTGATGGGGAAGGAGGGTGTCTTTTATGGAGCACCAGGGGCTAGTGCAGGGTTCTCCCACTTCGCTGCACCACGTCCCCTTCTGACGACACAGATTACTACACAGTCCTAGGAAGGGAAGCCAAAGCCCCGGGGAGCAGGGGGAGCAAAGGCCCGAGCCCCACCCCCCCGGTGGAGCACCAGAATTTGAGGGATCCATCCCTGGGAGGTGAGGCTCAGACTTTGGCTCCAAGCCCCAGCAGGTCTAATGCCAGCCCTGGCGACCCCCTTAAAACGGGGCCACCACCCGCTTTGTGGGCCTGGCCCTGAGTGGGAGACCCGCTGGGCTCCAGGCATGTGAGCACAGCCGAATGGGGCAAGTTCACTGATGCCATGTGGCCTCTCCACAAGTGCAATGAATCCTACGAACAGAGGGACGAGATCAGCCTGGAGCCTCACGCCCGCTGGCTCATATTTAAAGGGCTTTAAAAGAGCTTATTCTAAACGGCATCGTTGCTCACTGCTGTTCAGAGACCTCCCTTGGCTCCTTGGAAAGGAACCGTCCTGCCCCACGGCATCTGGAAGGGCCAGAAAATTCACCCTGCCCCGCCCCAGAGGGGAAATACATGGCGGCCTTGTTATTGTTCCTTCTTTGTATTGCAGGGCCACGCAAGAGACCCCATTATTCTTGGTGCTGTAGGAATCCATAACCCCGCTCAGTGTGTAACTATTCGATTCTCTCTCACGACATCGGGTGGTTTTCTAACCAGCCGCCTTTCGCCTGGAAATAGCCCTGATCTCAGACTCCCCTTCGGATCCCAACCCCTCGGCAAATCTCCATGGTGCTGAAAAATATTTCAGACCCAGCTGAGGCTGACGGGGGAGAACGTTGGGATGGGGGTGCAGTCACAGAAGCCTCTGTGGGAGTGGGCCCTGGTGTGTGATCCTTCCACTGACGCCCGCCTTCTTACTCTCCAGGGCTCCCCACCGCCCTGAGCTGCTGGGCCAGATCAGCCGCTCTCCCCCCGACAAGCCACCGAGTTGGGGTTCCCGCCCTTGCTGCAGAGCTGTGCAGAGAAGGAACCGCTTCAGCCAGGGGTGGTGGGTGAAGCTAGGGCCGGGAAAGGCAAGCCTCCAGCCCTCTGCCCAGGCCCCGCCCCTTCTGCCCAGGCCCCGCCCCTAAGGGAGCCCAGCCTCCCTCCCCAGCCCTGAGCACCACAGGGAGGTGGGGCAGCATGCGGCCCCGGCCCAGAACACGGGGAGGATGGGGGCTTGGCAACAGCAACACTCCGCCCTCCATACGCCTACAGCGGGCGTTCTGGGGGCGGAGTCTGGGTGGGGCCAGGCTGGTGGTTGGGAAGGCAACGCCCTCCCTTGCCTATTATATCATGGAATCAGAGAATCCCAGGGCTGGAGACCTCAGGAGTCATCGAGTCCAGCCCCCTGCCCAAAGCAGGACCAACCCCAACTCAATCAGCCCAGCCAGGGCTTTGCTAGCTGGGACTTAAACACCTCTAGGGGTGGAGATTCCAGCCCCTCCCTAGGGAACCCAGCCCAGCGCTTCCCCACCCGCCTAGGGAAAGAGTTTTTCCAAATATCCAACCTAGACCTCCCCCGCAGCAACTTGAGACCTTTGCTCCTTGTTCTGCCATCTGCCCCCACTGAGAACAGCCTCTCTCCATCCTCTTTGGACCCTCCCTGCAGGGAGTTGCAGGCTGCTCTCAAATCCCCCCTCACTCTTCTCTTCTGCAGACTAAACAACCCCAATTCCCTCAGCCTCTCCTCTTAGGTCATGTGCTCCAGCCCCCTCAGCATTCTAGTTGCCCTCCGCTGGACCCTCTCCAATGCATCCACATCCTTTCTGTAGTGGGGGGCCCAGAACTGGACACAATACTCCAGATGTGGCCTCACCAGAGCCGAATAAAGGGGAATAATCACTTCCCTTGATCTGCTGGCAATGCTCCTCCTAATGCACCCCAATATGCCATTGGCCTTCTTGGCTACAAGGGCCCCCTGTTGACTCACATCCAGCTTCTCATCCACTGTAACCCCAGGTCCTTTTCTGCTGAACTGCTACTTAGCCAGTCGATCCCCAGCCTGTAACAAGGCTTGGGATTCTTCCGTCCCAAATGCACAGCTCTGCACTTGTCCTTGTTGAACCTCATCAGATTTCTTTTGGCCCAATCCTCCCATTTGTGTAGGTCACTCTGGATCCTATCCCTACCTCTCCCCTTAGCTTAGTGTCATCCGCAAACTTGCTGAGGGTGCAATCCATCCCCTCATCCAGGTCATTAATAAAGATGATATCCACCATCCCTGCCTTCAGCTCTTGGAGGACACAGCTCTAAGGGCTCAGCAACTAGGGAGCAAGGGGAATCTTTCCGAGCACAGAGATGTCTGAAAAGCACCGTTTTTGCGCCAATACAGGTGCTCAGAGAGGCGGATTGTTCAGTTTGCCAAGCAGATGTACTTGGGCGGTGGCCAAGCTTTCACCCTGAGATGTTGTTGACAAGGATGTTGAAAGCCCCGGAGCAGACGAGGCTGAAGCAATGTATATAATGCGGGTTTGAGGACTCTTGAGAGAAATGCTACTTTTTATATTAAAAGTCGGGCGCCTTGGATGGTTCGGGGAGAGGGAAGCTGAATCGCAACCTGTGTGTGAGTCTAAACGTATCTAGAATGCCAAATGTTTTCCATAACACAGGCCGCTTTGTGTGGGTTCACCTGGGCAGGAAGTTCTGGGGTAAAGCGATACCCCACAAAGCACAGGGATCCTTCTCCCGCACCCCCGTTCCTGAATCCGATAGCTGCAGGCAGTGGCTAATGGGAGAAACAGCCACGTCCCGGCCGCTCTTGTGTGCGGGCCACATGTGCGAAAGTGATCAGTTGTGACGTGGCAGCGGGAGGCATCCTGGGCTGAATCCGGCTCGCAGGGCAAACTCAGAGTCACCCCTCACGCTTCCCAAGAGTTTGCACCAATGTCACCAGGCGCTGAATTTGCTGCTTCCACTGAGACTTCATGGTGTTTTGATACTTGCAGCTTTGTTCCCTGGGGAGAATCAGCAAAGGCAGAGACGCACACAAGAACCAGTGCTCCGGAGCGGTGATGGGGGGGTGGAGGGCGATGTCCGTTCTCTACGGATCTGGGAAAGCTGCGATACCAGGATCTGATGAGAGACCTCGCTGCCAACCCACACCCCGAATAATTCCTTACTGTACAGTCAGGCCCCGATTTTCAAACACCAGGCTCCATTTCTCCAGGTGCAAGTAACTGCAGCTGCAGCCACGGGCCTAATCCAATGTGCACTCACGAGTCCATAAGACTCCGAGGGTATGTCTAGACTGCATCCCTCTGTCGGGATGCAGATTAGGCAGGTCAACATTGCAAATGAGGCAGGATTTAAATATCCCGTGCCTAATTTGCATAAAAATGGCCGCTGCATTTTGTCGACTCAGCACTTTGTTGGCAAAAAGCGGCAGTCTAGAGGGGGATCTGTTGAGAAAGAAAACCTTTTTCGACAGATCCCTTATACCTCCTGCAAGGAAATTTACAAATTAGATGCGGGATATTTAAATCCCTGCCTCATTTGCAATGTCGACCTGCCTAATCTGCATGCTGACAGAGGGATGCAGTCTAGACATACCCCCGGTGACTCCAGTGAACACAGGTTCAAGCAACAGTCAGCAAATCATGGATTTAGGCACCCAGGGGTCCTAATCTGTGGGTGTTAAAAGGCACCCATATATATTTTGCTCTTATTTTTGCACCCCCGAAAAGGCCAACTGAGGCCAGGCTGAAAACTTGCTTCTTAAGAACACCCTTTGGAACAGACCAGGACGAAGGGGATTGAGGGCACTCCACCTGTTGTTTTCCCCCACCTCGGGTGCCTGGGAGATGGGAGACTCGGGGCTGGAGCAGTCCTGGCACCCCCAACCAGGCCCTTTCACACACCTGATGATGCTGTCTCTTTTTTGTCTGGAAAAAAAAAAAAAAGGTGCCAGTACTAGGGTTGCCAGATGTCGAGCAGAGAAAAAAAAACCCACCAGGGCCAAAATGCGGTCGCTGCGCCTTTAATTATCGCGAGTCCCAAGAGGGCTTCCGTCTGGCACAGCGTGAGTGCTCCCAGGCCTGGCTGGGGGCTGTGCCGGGGGAAAGTGGCGAGTGCTCCCAAAAAAGGTGATGGTGCGCCGTACCGGTGGGTACCGTCACAAAAACACTGGTTTTCTGAGAAGCAATCCCATTCCAGGCATTTTGCATTTTCCTGGCACAACCAAACCTTGACCTTGCTTTAAGTTATGATCAGAGGAATCCTGTAACCGAATCTAGTGGTCCCACCTCTTTCCCTTTAAAAGGAGTTCTTGGACAAATAGACAAACTCTCTGAAATATATAATCTAAATCCCAGCCCTTGTTCCTTCACATTTCCTGACAACCTGAGGATGTGTGACATTTCTGGGGCAGGCCATCCACTGGAGTCAGAGGCGTGCCCAGGGGTAAAGTTAGTGCATCCTGTAACCGTTGGTGTCTGTGCAAGCAGACATGTCCTCATGGCTAATACCTGCAGCGACTGTTCTCCTGGGGCACTTGCCTCTTGAAGATAATTGTGCCAAGTTTAAACATCATTGGATTTCCAGGTGTGGTAAAAACCACATTGCGCTGTGAATTCAGGGTCAGTCTCGGCAGGATGGAAGGTGATCGGAAATTCGTGCTGATTCAACAGTGCTAACAGTGGGCCGATAGAAAGTTTCTGGTGTCTATCAGATTAGGAATCGCCCGGGATGCCTTCTTCTGGAGGGAAATTTAACATTTTGGAAATTTTGTTTTTCTGACAAGAGCCAACCATTTAAAAAAATGAACTTTTTCAGAGGGTTTTTTTGTTTGTTTTTTGGGGAGTTTTTTTGGCATTTTCTGTCTTCTGCTGTCTCCTCCTTTTCGGCAGCCAAAGGGAAATGGAAGAGAAGAGGGAGGAAGAGACCCGGCAAACAAATATTTGGAAACCTTTCCATAAAACCTTGTTGAATAAACTTTAAAATGGTCTTTGTTTGTAATCTGTGGAAATGATATTATCACCATGAACTCTCCGCCGTTGTACCGTCAGCGCTAGCAGCGATAGAGGTAGCCAGGACAAATGTCCTCTTGGAATTTGGCAAAACCCACCATCCTCCGATCCTTTCCAGGTCATCTCGGGTCTTCTCGTCCTCTGAGACTCTAAATAACCGATGCATGTGGTTTAGTAGAGTGAAAATCTTGGCAGGGCTGTGTAGATGTGAGAACTCCCTTTGTAATCTCAAGCATCAGCGTTCTTAAGGCAACGTCTGCATGAGGGCCAACATTTTGTACAGCCTTCTGAGATCCCCTGAGTCTGGGGGATGCTGTAGAAAACATTGTTCTAATGTCTTGCATCCTTAGAGCCTGGTCCGGACAAGGAAAAGCAGTAACATTTATTATGCATGCATATGTGAATGCGGTGTGGCTATTAGGGATGTAAAATCCCATGTAATTGGTTAACCAATTAAAACGTAACATTTAACCAGGTAATCAATTAAAGGGGTGGTGTCCCGGAGGGGGGGGGGTCCCATGCCTGTCACGGCTGGGCTAGAACGGCCCCACAACTGTGGACAGGTGCGTCTTTGTCCAGGTTGGCGTGCCCCCGCCCATGGCAGGCTCCACGGGGCTGGAACAGACCCTGCCTGCGGTGGATGAGGAGCTGCTAAGGCCCCCACCAGTCCACCAGAACTGGTGATCCTCACCCGTTAACCAGCTAACCGTTCACCTCCCTAGTAGCTATGTCCTGAGTAGGGCCGGAGGCTGGCACAGGGGACCTGTGATGCATGATGGAGCCTTCCATGGTTCATAGCTACCCTACAGAAGCACCAAGAATGATGGGACAGGTGGGGGGAGGGGTGTTGTTAACCTGTCTCGATTGTAGGCATCTCTTACTCAGTGGACAGACGTCCATCTTACCAGCTTCTGGCACTAATTCTCATCCTTGCTGTCTGTGGTAGTGGAGATATGAATGGCTTGGGGAGGTTCCCGCACACCTAGACGAGTACCCTCCCCAACGGGGCTGGTGTATATTTGTCTGCAGCATGGGGAAGCTTGGGCTGCTGTGCTAAGGAAAGAGGAGGTCGGTCTCCCGAGCTGTTAATCCAACACCGGAGGAGCTGAAGCTGCAGAGACTGTTGCTTTGGGTGCTGGAGGTCCCAAGTTCTTCACACAGTGTATAGTCAACCTGTGGAACTCCTTGCCAGAGGAGGCTGTGAAGGCTAGGACTGTAGCAGAGTTTAAAGAGAAGCTAGATAATTTCATGGAGGTTAGGTCCATAAAAGGCTATTAGCCAGTGGATAGGAATGGTGTCCCTGGCCTCTGTTTGTCAGAGGCTGGAGAGGGATGATGGCAGGAGACAAATCGCTTGATCATTGTCTTCGGTCCACCTCCTCTGGGGCACCTGGTGCTGGCCACTGTCGGCAGACAGGATACTCGGATAGATGGACCTTTAGTCTGACCCAGTACGGCCGTGCTTATGTTCAAGTTCAATTCCTTGGGCTGGCCGATGAAAAAGCCAGCCTGCTGCAGGCCGTTTGGTAGCTGTCCTTGAGGAGAGCGGAAGGGCTTCCAGATCCCTTTGGTTCACCAAAGAGGTGAATTCCAAGGCCAGAAGGTGCCATAACCCTACGGGCAGCCTCGCTTTGCCTATTGGAAGGAAACGGGGGTGCTTGTAGGCAGGCAGCCATTGCAGCAGTATCCTGAGCTCAGCACTGATCTTACTTCATTGATTTCTCTAGCGCAGTGGTCCCCAGCGCGGTGCCCACAGGCGCCATGGTGCCTGCCAGGGCATTTATGTGTGCCCGCCGAGTGACCAGGCCCAGCCCAAGCCATTCTTGCGCCCTGGGCACACAGTGCTGGCCCAGGGCGCGTGGCGCATGCACGGTGCCGGCCTCGGGCGTGTGGCGCATGCGTGGTGCCAGCCTCGGGCGCGTGGCGCATGCGTGGTGCTGGCCTCGGGCGCGTGGCACAGGCACCCCGCCCCGGGCGTCCAGCAGCACCAAAAGGTTGGGGACCAATGCTCTAGAGGATCTTGTCTCTGCCTGAAGGATCCTACTCTGAGGAGACAGGAACATAGAAAGCACTGGTTCATGGCTCCTCTCTTTGCTAGGGGACACATCTTGGGACTATTTTCAGATGAAGAATCGTCTACTTGACCGGGGACAGCGATCTTTAACCGGGCACCTACGTCCCAGCAGGAGTTCGTCGTCCTTACGTATCGCTCGCTGTGCCGGAATAGAGAGACCTTGCTGCATCCAAACTACTTCTCCACCTCGCACAGCAGCGGCCAAAGGAAAATATTTTCCCGAGGCCTTTCTTCTGCCCTCTGAAATATCCCATTTTACTATTTTTGAGCTGACGAAAGAAAAGTCCAGAGGCCTGGGGAAGGCATTTCTCTGGAGAAACGACCTCCTAACCAGACAGACAAGCCGGGCTTGTCTCGTGGATGAATATTGGCATTATTCTATCGCGTGTACTCACGGATGGGGCCTGTGAAAACAAAAATACAAGCGGCCACTGAGTTTCCCTCACCCAGGGTTCATGGGGCCGAGTTGCCTAGTAACCCGCCATTGTTGAGAGATAGCGATCTTATGAAAGGCCTGGTCTATGCTTGCCCGGGCTGGGAGCTGGCAGACCTCGCGGTTTACGAAGTGTGTGCTCGTTCTGCGGTTGCCGTTGCTGTGGGAGATGTTTTCCTTGACACATCTGCCGTCCACACGCTCTGTCATTGAAGAATGAGGTGAGAAGGAGGAGCAGAATCCTTCCCCAAAAGAGGCCAGGGTCTAGTTACCCGCCCAGGGGCCTGCCTGTCGTGTTTGCCGATGGAGACGTTGGCTGCCTTTGTGGTAACGATTGGGATTAGTCCACTGGCAATTGGGTACGTGGCAGCTTGGAGCCCTGGGGCACTCTTCATGTGGCTGCAGCCGTGGCTCCCCGGCTCCCCGTCTTCAGAGCATAGTCCATCCCACAGTGTGGCTGTTGGGCATTTGCAGGGTTCATTTGCGTTCGCCATTGTCACAGGGCAGGACTTACCGCTGCAGCGCCTCCTGCTGGTCGCTCTGGGGAATTAGTTCTTTCATCCACAGTGCGCCTCCTTCTGCCTGGTGTCTCCTCCCACTCCACCCTCACTCCATGCTCCTGTTTTAGACCTGGGTCGCTCCCCGACCCTGGCAGCCTCTACAGGACACTGCCCTCCGGCAGTGCCCACTCTGGGGGGCTTTCACCCACTTCTGGGGTCGGGATGTTCAGTAGCGGTTAGGAAGCTAATTGAGTAGTCGATAGAATTTCCATCGACTACTCGATTAGTCGCTAAGGGGGTTCACTGCGGCTTTGCTTTTTACTCCTGCTCTTACTCCATTGAAAAAGCAGAGGCGCCGCGTCTGGGACCAGGTGCAAGCCGGGACAACTGTGTCCTGGCTCACGCTGTTTCCCCCACTGCCCCTCTGCCTCCCTTGCCCTCCATGGAGACGGTGCTCCCCCCAGCACCGGCTCCTGCTCCCCGCCCTTGCTGCCTCTGATATGAAGCGACTAGTCGAGTAGTGACTCAGCTTACCGGGTCGATTAGTCGCTTACTTCCCTGCTCCGGGGGAGTTTATCAGCTATCCCGTGTCTCTGCTGCCGCAGTGGCTGATTGTGGCCGCCAAGCCTAGCCCCACACTTCAGGGATCAGACATTGTGCAAGGGGGAAGAGGGGAATCCAGGCCCACCCACTACTCTGGGTCCTGACCCAGAGACCCTCTGGCACAGCCTTGTCCTCCCCTCCTCTCCTCCCCTTCACAGCCTCTCGTTCCCTGGGCCACTTCCCCTGTGACCCTTTCTCACCCTCCTGGTCCTTGAAGCAAGGCCACAGCCTGGCAGGCATCAGGCCGGAGCCTGCCTCTTTATCCCTCTCCCCAAGTCTACCCAGTTCTGCTCTCCAGAAGGTGCCTCTCTGGGAGCCAGGTCCTGCACCTTCCCTGGCCAGAACCGAACTGCCAATCCCCTGCTGAGCAGCTCCTTATAAACAGGGCTGCCCCAGCAAGCCCCCCTCTGGTTGGCTCTTTAAAAGCTTCTCCCAGATTGGCCAGGGCTCTGCGCTGGATCCTTCCAGCCTGCATTAACCCCTTCCGGCCAGCATGGGGCAGCCACATCCATATACAAAAAGACATTCCTCCCAATCCCATTGACTTAATTCATCTCCATACATCGGCAGACAAAGGCCTGGGAGGGGAGGAGACTAACTATTCCGCATTGCAAAACGAATAGGGCAGCTGCCCCTTAGGGAGGCTTGTTTTCCAGTTGGCTTGCCACCTCCTAAAGTTCTGAGCCATCACTGAGGCAGCCTGCGTCGCATTATGCAAATGCTTTAAAAGCGCTGGCTTGCTGCCAGCCATCTCTGCATTGTTCTCGTGCTGGTCCCGTCTCGTCCTCCATACTGGAGACAGCGGTTTCCTCCTCTGTGGGGTGTTTACCCCACTGTCTCAGCATGGGGGAATGCCCCAGCCTCCCTCCCCCCCGGCACAGGCTAAAGCATTTTAGCCCAAACAGCACCCACCACGAGATCTAAAAGTCTCTAGAATGCCCGTGGGAACCGGGAAGCATTCACTAGCATGGAGAGTTTCCATAGCACCGTTTGGTTATGTCTACACTGGCGGGTTCTTGCACAAGAACGGCCGTTCTTCCGCAGAGCGTCCACACTGCCCGCCCGCTCTTGCGCAAGATATACAGTACGGCGTCGGAAGAGAGGGCTTCTTGCGCAAGAGCTACGCTGCTTTCTAACAGGTGTGAGCCCTTTTGCGCAGGAGCTCTTGTGCAAGAAGGCAGTGTGGATGTGCGGCAGGGGTTTCTTGCGCAAAAACTTGCGGAGCGTCTACACTGCATGAGCGTTCTTGCGCAAGTATATTTACAGTAAAGCATTGGAACAGAGGGCTTCTTGCACAAGAGTTATTCCTCTCCCCACGAGGAATAAGCCCGCTTGAGCAAGAAGGCAGTATAGACAGGCAACGTGAATTTCTTGCGCGAGAAAGCCCTATGGCTAAAATGGCTATCAGAGCTTTCTTGCACAAGAGAGTGTCCACACTGCCATGGATGCTCTTGTACAAAAGCACATGGCCTTGTGGACGTGTTCTTGTGCAAGAGTTCTTGTGCAAGTTGTTCTTGCGCAAGAACCCACCAGTGTAGACATAACCTTTCTGCTTTGGGGGTCTTGTGACTGGGATGGGAATGAGGCAGTGTTGTTGAGTGTAAGAGGCAGTGTTGTCTAGTGGATAAAGCATAGGGGCTGGAACTCTGCCACTGACCTGCTAGGTGACCTTGGCATACTCCCTTCCTCTCTCTCTAGCTTTTTTAACCTTCTGCCTTTTTACAGTCTGGTCTGTTGTGGAGGGATTGTTTTTAACCAGGTGTGTGTACAGGGCTTCACGCAATGAAGTCCCAATCTCAGCCAGGACCTCTCGATGCCAACATTACATTAGGGGAAGTACCTAGTACAATAGTAACAGTAATTTACAGCAAGCATTGCTCTGGCTAGAGGTGGGGAGAGACTCAGGAGGTTCCAGGGAGAAATGCAAGAGGGGACTGGCAGCCCCCCCCCCCCCCCCCCCAGAAGAGGTTGTCTCATTGGATTTCTGGGACTGCTATACCTGCTTCTGGTTAGACGCCAAGAGTTTTAGGCGCTGACTGTGAAAGGTTGGATGAGAAGGTGCAAGAGCCTCCAATGAAAAGGAAATGGAGCTGTTCTGAACTGGCAAAGAGCCGTGTATTGGGGTCCAGCAAATGGGGGAAAGTTTGAGGCCGTCCTTATATGCTTCCAGCTGGGGTTTCTCTTTCCTTATTTCTAACCTGTGGTACTCTCTCAATGCGTTTTCATTTGATGTGCTGTACTGAAGTGGATAGGGTCTTGCTGCATGGCTAGCCCATCCTGGGTAGAATCAGAATGGCCCACCCGTGTCTCATAGGCCCTATACTGCTAAGAACTCATTCTTTAGCCAGGCAGTTAGGGCATGTCTACACTGCAGCCTTCTGTTGAAATAGCAAAGTGAGCGTCCGCACAGCAAGCCCGTTATTTTGAAATTATTTCGAAATGACAGGTTTCTTATTCTGGAATAATAAACCCTCATTTCCCGAGAAATAACACCTAATCTGAAATAGCTATTTCAAAATAGCAGAAGTGTGGACGCTCCGGTGCTGCTATTTCGAAATCGCTCCTTCCCAGGACCATTCAGAGTAATTACTCCCCAGTGCCTCCTGGGGCTCTACGTCGAGGTAATGTGTCCACATTAGGGGAGCCTGCCTCGGACTCATTTCGAGGCTTCCCTCTAGTATGCACATGCTGTTTCAAAATAGTTATTTGGGGAGTTATTATTCCGAAATAGCTTATTCTGAAAAAGTGTGTAGTGTAGACATACCCAGGGGCTACGTCTGTACTACGGGCTTCTTACGGAAGAGCAAATGCAAATGGAGCGCTCATTTGCATATATTGCGATCTCATTTGCATTTTTTCTTCCTTTCCCTTTTGCACAAGAGGTTTTTGCGCAAAAAAGCGCTGTGCAGACGGCACCCCTTTTTGCGCAAAAAAATCCTTTTGCGCAAGAGCCATGCTTCCTCACAAAGGTTACATCTAAACTACGAGCCTCTTCCGCAAGAGGAAATGCAAATGGAGCCCTCATTTGCATATGTCCCGCTCTCATTTGCATTTCCTCTTTCTTTCCCTTTTGTGCGAGAGGTTTTTGCGCAAAAAAGCGCTGTGTAGATGGCTCCCCTTTGTGCAAAAAATGAGGAAGAACAGCTGTTGCGCAAAAGGGGCGTTTCTGCGACATATGCAAATGAGTGCTCCTTTTGCATTTGCTCTTCTGCAAGAGGCTTGTAGTGTAGACATAGCTTTAGAGTGTAGGCCCTTGAGCCAGGGAGAGCTGGCTTTTAGCCTCAGTGTCACCATGAAGTTCTGAGTGGCCAGACCCAGTACTCCACTGACAACGACAAAGCCCTAGCTAGTCTCGGGAGTGCTATAATATAGTCAAACTTTGGTAATTTGAAGAGAAAACCTGAGGAGATGTGTTTCTTGAAATTAGGAGAAACGGGCACTGCTAGTGAGAACCGTATCTGTGAACGGTGGCCAGCAACATTTAGAACTCCTCCCGCAGCCTGCCACTGTCTTATTGGTGCGACCACCCTCCTGCGCTCACACTGCAGTATGACTGTCCCTCCTAGCAGCTCCCTCCCTTCTGTGCTATGGAAAACAATCTCATTCCAGGCAGATCCCATTTTCCTGACACAACCAAACCCTGACCTTGCTTAAGGTAGGGTAAGAGGAAGCGGCCTACCAAATTCAGTGATCCTCGCTTTTACTGTTTAGGAGGAGTGGACTCACAGACGACAGACACACGTTTCTGAAATATATAGATAGGCTGAAACTTTTCCCTATTGTTCTGTCAATACCACTTGACAATGGCAAGATCTTTTGGTTCCTAAAATGCCACCACCACCTCCAAAGGGGATGAGATGCAGCCAGATGCATGGTTCTGAATTTTGGGATAACTAGGGGCAAGAATAAAATGCAAGATTCCTGGGGACCAGGAACGGTGTGCGATCATTTCGGACAAGATTCAAGTTGGAATATTGTGTGTGTGTGTGTGTGTGTGTTAGTTAAGCTCTGGGAAGGACATATCTGCAGTGAGAACCTGCCGTCTGGGTCGTTTTCTTTGGGTTCTGTCTCCTGGCACGATGCCACAGCAGCTATCAGCAAAGTGCCTGTGCGGCTGGTCTCCTTGTTTACATGCTGCGGTGCTGCAAGCTGGGTGTTCTCCGCTCATTCCGCCGCTCCCTGGATTTGCGGCCTTTCCCAGACAGGTGGGGGGGTAGGAAGGAGCGACGCGTGCTGACTCCGGGGTTAGAGGTGATGGCTGGGAACAGTTCTGTGCTGGCATCAAGCCAATTAGTAAATGCTTTCACTTAGCCGCTATTTGAAGTTTTAATGCATGGGCGTGACCCACGGTTGGGGCCTTGAAGCACATTGAAATAAATAGTTCTCAGTGCGGAGCGGAGCCGTGTGCTTCACGCAGGGAGGTGTTGCTTCCCTGGTGTGTGCTTCTGGCACTTCCTGCTTGGGAACCCCAGGAGCACAGAGAGATCGACTAACGGCTTGGTGGAACTTGGACAGGAGCAGGAAAGGGAGAGATGTTGGCTGAAACCCAGTCGTTTCGCTGGGGCCGTTGGCCGGGAAGCCCCATTAGATGGCACCTTTAAAACTGTGGTTTAGCTTTGCAGGAGGAGGTGACGAAGCCATGACAGAGGGAACGGGGGGCAGCCATCACGGAAACCCAAGGAGTCCCTCAACTCTGTAACTCAGCGCTGTAGAATCATAGACTCACAGAATCCCAGGGCTGGAGGAGACCTCAGGAGCAATCGAGTCCAACCCCCTGCCTGAAGCAGGACCATCCCCAACTAAATCATCCCAGCCAGGGCTTTGTTAAAAAACTCTAGGGATGGAGATTCCACCCCCTCCCTAGGGCACCCATCCCAGTGCTTCCCCACCCTCCTAGGGAAAGAGTTTTCCCTACTATCCAACGTAGACCTCCCCCACTGCAACTTGAGCCCATTGCCCCTCGTTCTGCCATCTGCCCCCACTGAGAACAGCCTCTCTCCATCCTCTTTGGAACCCCCCTTCAGGAAGTTGAAGGCTGCTCTCAAATCCCCTCACTCTTCTCTCCTGCAGACTAAATAGACCCAAGTCCTTCAGCCTCTCCTTGTAGGTCATGTGCTCCAGCCCCCTCATCATTTCTGTTGCCCTCCGCTGGACCCTCTCCAATGTGTCCACATCCTTTCTGTAGTGGGGGGCCCAGAACTGGACACAATACTCCAGATGTGGCCTCACCAGAGCTGAATAAAGGGGAATAATCACTTTGTAACACAGCATATCAGTGTGTTGATATCCCCCTCTGCCAAGAGTGAACTGGGGACAGCCCAAGTGTCCAGTTCTATCTGAAGAGCAAAAGACCATGGAACAGAAGCAAACAGTGATGCTAAAGGCCTGTGCCGTAATTAACCAGGTGTCACAGAGCTGGTCCTGGCTGCTGAGAGCGATCTCTTAGCTCTCCCGCCATAAAATGCTGTGAATCCAGCAGAGAATATTATTTAACACGCTGGCGAGGATGCTGTCTGAGCTATTTACCAAGGGGGATATTTTTTTTCCAAACAAAGGGACCAATTCTTAGCCGGGTTGCAGGAAACTAAGCCTGGTTGTTCTTTGAGTTGCCGGATAGAAGGTGGGGAGTAGCCATGGGCCACAAGGAGAAGGTACTGCCTCCCACACCTCATCAGACAGAATTCCCTTTCTTCCAGGGCTGGATTATGAGGCTGCTGCAGATATGCCCTTCCCTTTTAACCCAGGGCTTCTCTCTCTCTCTCTCGCTCTCTCTCTCTCTCTCTCTCACACACACACACCTCTCTCTCACACACACACACACACACACACTCTCTCTCACACACACACACACACACACACACCTCTCTCACACACACACACAAACACACCCCTCTCTCTCTCACACACACACACACACAAACACACCCCTCTCTCTCTCTCACACACACACACACCCCTCTCTCTCTCACACACACACACCTCTCACGCACACACACACCTCTCTCTCACACACACACATGCACACACACACCTTTGTCTCTCTCTCTCACACACACACTCTCTCACACAAACACTCTCTCTCTCTCTTTCTCTCACACACACACACACACACACACTCTCCGCTCTCTCGCTCTCTCTCACACACACACTCTCACTCTCTCACACACATTCTCTCTCACTCTCTCTCACACACACACTCTCACACACACTCTCTCACTCTCTCTCTCACACACACACACTCTCACTCTCTCACACACACACTCTCTCACTCTCTCTCTCTCACACACACACACACACACACACACACACACACACACACACACACACACACACATATGCTGGCCCGGGCCAGAAGTTGCCAGGCAGCCTGTAGGCCCCCTCCCACCATGGGCAAGTCTTCAAGTACAGATATAAACGGGGGAACTGGGGAAGGGAGTCCTATTTTCAATTCACAGTCAATTAAGTGTCCAGACAGAAGCAGCATTAAAAAGCTCTCTCTGCAAGCTGTGAAAGTTGGCAAGGGTCCCCGTTTTCCAGCAGTGACGTGCGGGTTGGCTTTGGGTGGGGGGAGTTGTGAGCACGGAGGGTTTTTATCAGAAAGTCTGTGTTCCAGTTACAGGTCACCGAGAGTCTAGGCTGTCTGGAAGGGCCTATCCATAGGCTGGAGTCATCTTGGCTCCTGTAAGGGGGGAAGAGATTTCATCTTTTCTGTCTAAATCAGGGGTCTCCAACTAAGCATGAGATCACTTTTTGAATTTAAGTGCAGTCCAGGATCTACCTCAAACCCAAACACTCTGGCCCCGCCTCCTTCATGCCCCTTCTCCAAGCCCCGCCCCTGCTCACTCCGTCCTCCCTCCCCCATCCTCACTCACTTTTATCAAGCTGGGGGCAGGAGTTTGGGGTGCAGGAGGGGTTCAGAATGCAGGCTTCAGCTGGGCACTGCTTACCCCAGGTGGCTTCTGGGTGATGGTGCAGGGGGCTAAGGCCGGCTCACCCCTGCCCTGGCCCTGCATCACCCCCAAAAGCAGCCAGAAAATTCTCTCCATCCTTTGCCCCCCCTCTGCTCTGTGGAGATGGGGTACAGGGTGGAGGGAGGGACACCCTGACATCAGCACCCCCCTCCTTCCTCTTCTTCCCATGCCCTGCACAGGAAGCAGGAGGCTCCCAGGTATGAGGGGCACCTCCAAGGCAAAGGGCAGGAGCAGCATGGCAGTGCTGAGAGGGGCAGATCAAGTGCCGGCACTTGACAGCCTCATGGCCAGACCTGTCAGGATCCCCTGTCAGAGGTTCCAAGATCTACCAGTAGATCCCCATCGACTACTTGGTGATCGCTGGTCTAAATGCTGGAAAGGAGACTAACAACGCCTTGCCGGGCCCTCTCTGCCCTGTTCTAGGAGTAAAAAGCTGCCCCCTGCTCCCCATAAACCCTGCTAAATACTTTTGTAGCAAGAGCAGTTTCCACTCCAGTCTCAGAGAGGTAGCCCCGATAGCCTGTTTCAGCAACACTGACTAGTTTGTTACAATAAATAATTTCCCCCTTTCGGTATTGTCACCTTCTTATCACTGTCGGAAGCAGGCCACATCCACCCTGTTGCCACCGGACTCCCCATTGGATTTTGTTTGTTTTGTTCCAGCATTTGCACTAGAAACATTAGGTCTTTGCAGGGGGGCTATTAGAATATCGTGTGTGTGTGTGTGTGTGTGTGTGTGTGTGTGTGTGTGTGTGAGAAAGAAAGAAAGAAAGAAAGAAAGAAAGAAAGAAAGAAAGAAAGAAAGAAAGAAAGAAAGAAAGAAAGAAAGAAAGAAAGAAAGAAAGAAAGAAAGAAAGAAAGAAAGAAAGAAAGAAAGAAAGAAAGAAAGAAAAAGAAACTGGCTCTTTTGCTCAAGCTGTACAGACCCACGCTCAGCTCCGCATGTCCCTGGGTGTGCTGGCCAAGATAACAGCTGTGGCACATGGATTCGGTTGCTGAAGTCGGTGGAGTTAGGCCGGTGTACATTTGTGAGACGGCAGTTGTGCCCCATACAATATATCACACATGCACAGGCTTATATGTATGTATCACAGATCCAGCCTCCATAATGGAACGGATTACACATAGTACAACGCATCGTAAGACACAGCCCCTCGTCCGATGGTTTACAGTCTTTGCAGGCAAAACAAGGAGCAGAAAAGGGTGGAAAACAGAGGGGCAGTGTCTTGCCCCAGCGGCACATAGGATATTAGCAGCAAAGTCTGGCTAGGAGCCATGTCTCTTGAACTGCGGACCAGTGTGCTCTCCACTCTAGTGTTTTCCCACCTTTTCAGTAACTGGGACCAGTTTGTTGCCTTCTTAAAATGAGAGGGGGAGAGATCTCGGGGGAAACCCCAGAGCGCCCTGCCCTCTAATCTACTTTAATCCACCCCGTCTCCAAGCCGCTGCTCCCCTTGCATAGTGACGCTTGACTTTACTCTGGCACCATCTACGCTGCTTCCAAAGTGTGTCCCTTTCCTTCCCCTTCTAGGCCAGGTGGAGCTGCAGTTTGGAACCTCGGGGGCTCTGGAATGGCGGGGGGAGCTCCATCTGTCTCCATCAGATCTGCCTCCTCCTTGGAGCATGACATAGATTCAGAAGGGACCCAGGCAACTGGACTGAATGAGTCCCTGCCAGAAAGCACAGTCTGTGGGGACGCAGGACTCCTTTGGAAATGCAGCCTGCAGACGGGACCGGCAGCTGTGGTGGGTTCCCATGTGCTTCCTCCTCCGTTGGTGGGCAACCGAGGCAGGACGCCGCTCGGCACTGCCGCTGTCGGGATGCGGCCGAGACCGCACTAAAAGCGCCACAGCACCCACGCCGCTGTGAGCGCAGACGCTGTACGCCGGCAGAGGGAGAGCACGCCCCTCCACTTCATTACGGCAGCCCCCCTGCCAGCCAGCTCGCTCGGTGGGAGGGAGACCCACACTCGCTGTCCACGCCGGCACGTCAATATAGCTTACGTCACTCGAGGAGTGGCTTATTCACCCCCCTGAGGGACACACCTTGTCCCAGCATGAGTGGCAGCGTGTCCAACCCCTCCCCCCTGCTCCTCCGGACGGTTGAAGTGTTCATTGGGAAGTTGCTGCTAGATGGAAATGAAGTGGTTTGGATCTGGGGTGTAAGAGCAATCGGAAGTAGGGACATGAACAAGTAAATGGGTGATGAGACCGGTAACCAGTTAACCAGCACCCGGGAGCAGCACCGTAGGGCGGGGCTGGCAGCCCTGCAGGCTGGGGGCTGCTTCTTCCAGACTGCCCCCCCACCCACCCACAGGATCTCACTTGCCCAGTTAAACATAACATAGAACTCATTAAAGGGGATTGTACATCCCGAATCGGAAGCCAACAGCATCCCATCATCTCCGAGCCCCGATGTCCTGGAAGGCGTGACAGCAGCTAACTCTCCCCTCATGCTGTTCATCCATAGAGCGCAAAGCGCTCAGGTCAGTTTCGTCATTCCTGGTTTACAGATGGGGAAACTGAGGCACGGAGCAGCTGAAGCGACTGGCCCGGGATCACCCCGCAGGCCCATGGCAGAGCTGGGACTAGCACACAGCTTTCCAGAGGGCCTGTCTAGGGAACGCATTCCTCTAGGCCGCGGTGCAGCCCCTCCCAAAGAGGTGTAGCGAGGTCATGTACCAGCCGGCAGTGTTATTTCATTTCCCCCCGTTCCTGCTATCTTCCTCGCCGTTGTGCAATGACAAGTAGCAAAGCAGTAGCTCTCTAAATAGGACAAGTATAATCTAGGGAGGGGGCAGGACTCCTAGGGTACAGCCACCCTAGACAGAAAAGTCGCGGCACTGAGACTCAGAGCCCAAGGCCACTGTCAAGCTGGTAGTGTGGACATACCCTCATGGACAGCAGCATGAGCTCTGAAACCTGGCAAGGGAGGAACATCCGCAACTCCACGGCTATTTTTAGCCCCCAAGTCCAAGCCCCACAAGCTTGGGTCAGTTGGCACAGCTGGGCCTGGCTGTTCCGCTAGGGTGCTGTGTAATTTGGTGTGAACCTGAGTTACTCTGAGTAGTGGGGGGCGGGGGAAAGGGGTGAGAATAGAATAGCTCTCATCTGGCTCCTAAGGAACATGTGTACCACACATGGAGATCGTCTGTCTGAAGGGGCTGGGGAAGTGCGACCAGGGATTGTCACGGCCCGGTCTTTAAAATGGGCATTTTTCAGACTGAATCGCAGCAGCTTTCGGCTGCCTAGAGAGAGCAGTCATGGGGAGAGTGCAAACCCTGGAGGGAACGTCTTTTTGTAACGGAAACCCCAAATCGTGAGCCCTTGGGCTGAGCCGGCCCGTGCCCTGGCGTACTCGGGCGCCGTCGGTATCTTCCTGCTTTCTACGCGGGCTTAGCGAAGTAGGAATGGCGATGCCCCGTAAAAGAGATCTTGGTGTCAGTGTCTGGAACAGCAATTCCCTTTAGAGTGGGGATGGGGAACCCTTCCTGGGTCGGGAGGGGGCACTGACCCACAGCAAAATCAGTTACGGGGGAGGGGAGTGTCACACAAAAGTGAGACGCAAAAAAAAATAACCCCCCTCACTGACGTGGCCCCCGATTGAGGAGAAAGGCACTCGCCACCTTCCCCGCACACACCAGAGCCGGAGGAGGGGGCAAGCTCGTGGATTCTGTAGGGCCAAACACGAGGGGTTCGATGAGGGTTGCCCGGTGTCCGGTTTTGAAGCGGACAGTCCGGTATTTGAGCTTTCTCTTCGGGAAACAAACTGAGAAAATAGCAATGAGAAAATAGGAATGTCGGGTATTTTCTAACGAAGCTGGAATGTCGATTGTGATGTCATGGCAAGTGTGTCCGGTATTTTTGTGGAAACCATCTGGCAGCCCTAGGTTCCATGTGTGGGAGGGGGCTGCCTGGAAGCAGGCGTGGGGGCTGCGTGGGAGGGAGAGCGCAGGAGCGGGGTGGGAGGGGAGCCCCGATCATCGGGGGCCGGATCCAGGAAACTGGAGGCTGCATCCGGCCCTTGGGCCTGAGGTTCCCACCCTGCTTTAGAGTGACAGAGCGGATAGCCCACTTGATCCGAACGGCTTGAAATGAAGGAAGGGGCTAGTGCCTGAGTGAAGGGGCCAATCTGAGGAAAGGCACTGGATCCTGTCGACAAGGCTATTTGCCTTCACTAGGAAGTGCCTAGTGTGTGGGTTCCCAAACTAGGGGGTGTGCCCCTCTGGGGGGGCGCGAAGAAATTCAAGGGGGGGCGCGAGGCAACCCAGCCCCTCGCCCCCCATCAACTCCTCCCCCCCTAAGTTTTGCTGCTATTTTTGTTTTTCGGCCCTGGTCAGTTCCCCCCTTTTGCTGCTGGGGTGGGGTGGGGGGGCATGAGGGTTTCTCAAAAATCAAAAAGGATGCCGAAAAGTTTGGGAACCACTGTCCAGGGCCGGATTAAGGCATGGGCTAGCCAGGCAGCCCTACTGGGGGCACCTGATGGCAGCTGTAAGGGGCGCGCAGCTGTAAAGGGCATGCACCCTCTCCCAACCCGAGGCGCAATTAACCTGTCTGCCCGAGGCGCCGGAATGGCTCGGTCCAGCCCTGCCACGGTCTGGCCTAGTGGCTCCCAGACAGTCTCCTCCTTATATGTTTCCTCCTTTTATAAAGTTGTCTTGGGAGGGGACTCCATATTTAGACAACTTTGGCTCCCTCTTCAGGAAGTCTGAATAAACTGCATCCCCGTCCACCTGTGAATTTATTTAAGCAGCCACCTGGATTTAGCAGAAGAACATACAGGTGGGAAGGGAGCGGATTTGAGGGCAACATCAGTATAGGTGGCCTAGTTGGAATCTAAGCAGTTCGTTCTGCAGGGGCCACTAGCTAGCTTTATCTCGGCCGTTCTGCTATTATACTCCATCAGGAAGGGAGTTTTATTTTTTTAAAATCTATTTTTCTTTTATATGGACCCAAGTTATAATCACTTTTAATTGAAAAAAAAGGCTGATAATATTCTGAACCAAATTTCTGGGAGATTAATTAACAGTGCAATAAATCCCCAAAGGAACTGCTCATTAATCTTGCCTTTCAGAAGCAAATTTCAGAAGAGAGCTGATTTAAAACATGGTTAATAATTAGAGGAAAGTTGACAGCTGAACCCCCTCTGCCCCACCCCCAAATCTAGCAAAAGTCTCCTATCAGATCCTGATTTAAACTAGTTCACACTAAAAGAAATGTCTTGGTCGCTGCTGATCAGAGAGGGCCAGGATGCGAGGAGGAGCCCTGGCATGAAGTGTGTGTCACCTCGAACAAGACAGGGCATCTCTGACTTATTTATTCCCTGGTGGCTCGTCCCTGGACTCTTTGAGGGCCCCTTGGAACCAGAAAAGGAGGAACAACCTGACCCAGATCAGAAGTCCTACCCTGGACACGCTCGGGAGAGGGCGCTGTCGGGACGGACTTTCAGCACATGGCAGAATTCCGGCCCAATTGGACGAATTCCGTGTGGCTGCGAGTTTTGTCCCAGGATACGGAATCTCACTGTGTTAATGACAGATCCCTGCTGCCGCACGGCACGGTGGGAGGTGTAAGGATTCAGTGAGACCCACGGTTGCTCATACGCCCCCTCTGGGCCCATCTGTGGCACTTAGACAGCCCCGGCAGGCAATCTGCTGTAAATATGCTGTTTCCCTTGTTCCCAGGGCACATCCGTTCCATGTGTCACTGGAGTCCCAGGGTGGCTATTTGCAGGTGGCTTGGGTAAGGGGCTTTGGACTGTACCAGCCCATTGCTTGGGGGTAAAAATCCTGCATGGACAAATCATTTTATTCCCATTTGCCCCTGGACTGATCTAATCTCTTTCCCTCACTAATAGACTATGTCTACACTCACGGCTTCTTGTGTCAGAAGTATGCAAATGAGGCCAAGCGTGGAATATCGCCGAGCCTCATTTGCATACCTAATGAACCGCCATTTTTGCAGAAGAGGCTCTTGTGCCAGAAGGAACTGTCTACACGGCCCCTTCTTGCGCAAGAAAACCCTCTTGCGCAATGCCGTTATGCCTGAAAATAATCGGCATAGCGGCATTGCGCACGAGGGTTTTTCTTGCGCAAGAAGGGGCAGTGTAGACAGCTCCTTCTGGCGCAAGAGCCTCTTCTGCAAAATTGGCGGTTCATTAGGTATGCAAATGAGGCTCGGCGATATTCCACGCTTAGCCTCGTTTGCATACTTCTGATGCAAGAAGCTGCGAGTGTAGACATAGCCATAGTGTCCCGTTGACACTTCCCCGCCCTTCCTAGCCCAGTAGTAATCTCTCACCTTTCCATGTGACCGCAAACAAGCGCTTTGTCTGTGGCTGCACAGGCGACCTGCATCAGGTTTCCCTGCTGGGCGCAGCTGGATTTTATCTTCTCTCTGCGTGCTGGTGATGTGGGATTTATTACTGTGCAAATGGGCCAGGGCATTAGCAAGCCTGAAAGTGTTAAGAAATAGACAGAGATGCACAGGGGTGACATGGTCAAGGCAGCTTCAGACTGAACTGGGGGGAGGGAGGGACGTGCCATTTGAAGCTGGCAAGGGCCAAACTGTTGCACCAACAGGTGTTGACTGCAGGTGACGGGCAAGGGAAAGAAGAGCCCAGGTCAAAATTGGTGTGACCCCACCCACTGAGTCCAGTGCAGAGCAAGGCACAAGAATCAGAGAATCCCAGGGCTGGCCAAGCCCTCCGGAGGTATCGAGTCCAGCCCCCTCCCAAAGCAGGACCAACCCCAACTAAGTCAGCCCAGCCAGGGCTCTTCCAAGCCGGGACTTTAAAACCTCTAGGGGTGGAGATTCCACCCCCTCCCTAAGGAACCCATCCCAGCGCTTCCCCACCCGCCTAGGGAAATGGTTTTTCCTGATCTCCAACCTAGATCTCCCCCATTGCAACGTGAGACCATTGCTCCTCGTTCTGCCCCCACTGAGAACAGCCTCTCGCCAGTCTCTTTGGAACCCCCCTTCAGGGAGTTGAAGGCTGCTCTCAAATCCCCCCTCACTCTTCCGTAGACTAACTAAGACCAACTCGCTCAGCCTCTCCTCATAAGTCATGTGCCTCAGCCCTCTGTTCATTTTGGTTGCCCTCCGCTGGACCCTCTCCAGTGCGTCCACTTTCTGTAGTGAGGGGCCCAGAACTGGATGCAATAGGACTAGGAGCAGCTCTGTGTCTGTTTCCTTTGCAATCAGCGAATCTCCTGGTGCTCTTTCCCTACTGGTGTCGCTGCAGAAACTTACCGATCATGGTTTGCAATCAGTGTGATAATCGCACAGCAAGCTTCGGTTACAGAGCCTAGCAACGCACCAGCTGGCTCTCAAATGTCTCCCGAGCCAGCCCCAAATCAGGCAGCAGACGGCTAATCTTACCCAGGCACAGAGCGGACCGCAAGATTTTCATGCCACTCTCTCCACCTGGGACGGCCGGGGAAGGCGTCAACGGCATCACAGCTGGGAGTCCATACGGCAGGCTGGCTCTTGTCTCCGTGGCAGCCTCCAGGGCTGGAACTCTGCAGTGCGGGAGGAATGGCTCTGCACAGGCCCAGTGCAGAGCTTTGATAAATATTTCAAAACAGCCACCGGTCTGTTCCCCCACCCATCCCCCGGCACTTCCCCCGGGAGGCTGAAGCTCTCAGACCCCAGGGCTCCGGAAATACTCCATGAGAGTTTAAGCCTGGGCAGTGGAGTAGGAGGTTTAGACCAGGGGTGGGGAACCCAGGGGCCAGATCCGGCCCCCAAGAGTCAGGGCTCCCGACTCCCTCAGTATTGGGGAGCCTGTGCTGGACCACACACACAGAGAGAGTTCTGGAGCGCACAAAATCTACGAGCCTGGGCCCCTCTAGGCTCTGGTGCGCGAGGGGAATGTGGGGGTGTCTTCCTCCTCCTCAGCTCGGGTTTTTGTGTTTTGCTTCTCACCTGTGGGCGGCCCCCCTCACTGATTTTTCTGTGGGTCAGTGACCCCCGATCCGAAAATGGTTCCTTACCGCTGGCGTAGGCCTGGCGAGGGGAAGGGCCCAGTGAGGCCTGCAGTTGGGAAGCGCTGAGGGAGATGGGCTGGTGAGCCACGGAGGTGACGCTGAGAGGGCAGAATCAAGGTCCTATAGCCTTGCTGGCCAAAACCAAAGCCCTTCGGTGTTGC
Source organism: Pelodiscus sinensis (assembly GCF_052426305.1). Classification (NCBI taxonomy): domain Eukaryota; kingdom Metazoa; phylum Chordata; order Testudines; family Trionychidae; genus Pelodiscus; species Pelodiscus sinensis. The sequence continues at coordinate 47,612,318 of NC_143063.1, forward strand.
AAGCCCATTGACTCCGAGCAGGATGCGCTGTCGTGCTCCTCTGTAGGCGGCAAACCCGCGTGCTGCGCCGGGGGGCCTGTTTGACAGCCTGGCGGGAGAGAGGCCTAAAAACCAGGCGCCCGCGCTCTGGGGATGTCCGGAAGGGGCACTGTTTAAAGCACTTGGAGTGGTGGCGATTAATGTCCCTGTCGTGACCCATGGGCCCTGGACGCTGGCGGTGCGTATCTGAGGCAATGCCTTCCCAAACTGCCTGGCTAGCCCCACCCCCACTCTTCCCCTAAGGCCCCCCCGATTTGGCTCAGCCCCCTCCCCAGCTCCCAGGGTTGCAGCCCTGTGCTACCAGCTCTTCCTGTGCATAAGGGCCGGAGAGGTGGGGAGGGGAGGGGCGGGGGCACCCACCTGCCCTCTGGGAGGACTTTAGCCATTCGCCACCTGCCCTCCCTGTGCTTGGAGGGGAGAGGGGTGTGGGGAAGGCCAAGGCCATGCTCCAGAGGGGCAGGACCAGGGCCACCCATGCTGCGGCCGGGAAGGGTGGGGTTGGGGCCTCATATACTCAGGGTGGGGGCATCAGTAAGTTCACCCACTTCCCACGGTTTCAAACCCAGGTCTGCAGGACCGATCACACTCCCACCCACCACCTACGGCCAATGAAGGCCAGCCCCAGTACAAGGCTCCACCCCCGATGCCTGATTGGTGGTGCCCTGAAGCAGCCGATTGGCCTGCTGGTCTTACTTAAGCCAAGCAGGGAGCTGGCTGAGCAACTGGGCTCTGGCCTGCTCCAAGCTGTGTGTCTCCTGCCTCCTGCTCCAGGCGTCTGTCCTGCCATTCTGGGCCTCCAGGGTGTTTTCTGCCTCTGACCTCCTGCTGGCCTGTCTCAGCGAGGCTCTGGCTCCGACTGCTAGGCCCATGACCCAGCCGTGACACCCGGAGACTCAGTCATGGACCCCGTTGTGCTCGGTGCTGTACAAACACAGGCACAACGGCAATCCCTGCGTGTTGAACTCACACCCCAGGACAAGAAACAGCCACAGGACGCAGACGGATGCGGGAGCACAAGGGAAAGAGGTGCTGCTCCTGGCTGGCATGAGAGGCTGTGGCTTCTGGGCGTTCCCCCCCCCTCCCCCCGCCCCCCAAAAAAGGCCTACCTCCTTTTTCAAATACTCCATGTCTAATAAGTTGTGTTAAGTGAGGACTGTGCACGCCCTTGTAAGCGTGACTGTGCCGTGGAGATTTCACTGGGGAAGAGGGGGGGGTCTGCTTTCACTGTCTTCTACCTCTAGATGGGTGGGGAGCCTTGCTTGGCTCAGAGGACGCTGACCCACAGAAAAATCAGTCGGGGGCTGCAAAAAAAAAAAAAAAAAAGAAAAAGAAAAACAAACTGATGTGGCCCTGACTGAGAAGGGGAAAGATGCTCCCCACATTCCCCTCCCACACCAGAGCCTGGGGGGTAGGCCGAGGCTAGTAGATTTTGTGTGCTCCAGCCCCATGGAGGGCTGGCTGGGGAGGGTGTGAAGCACCAGCACGGGCTCCCCAATGCTGGGGAGGGGGCTGAACCTCAGCGGCTGGATCCCAGGCAAGCGGGGGGCCGCATCTGGCCTCCAGGCCTGGGGTTCCCCACCCCTGCCCTAGATCAATGCTTGTGTCCAGTAAAAGGGGCGGCGGGTTGCAGAAATCAGCCGGGCCAATCTGAACCCAGCTCCAGAAGGCAGGAAGGGGCCAGTTCATGGCGGGAAACTTAAGAAACGTGCCAATGAGGCCGGCAGCGGCCTTCTTGTTGCCGGCTGCAAGCCTCCTACACCGTGTCCCTACATGACCAGATCTTAAACTGGAACGGAGGGGAGGCCGCCTGGGACGGACCCAGCCTCAGGTAGACAGGGGGAGGAAACGTGAGCCTGCTCTGGGAATCCTTTCACTGCCCTTTTTATATTGGTGTTTAAAGCCAGGAGATAATCGGAGGTGTGGAAGAAAAGGAGCCTTCACTCTGCGTTGTGTTTAAGCAACAAGTAGCCAGAGGCCACCTAAATCCCCTTTCCCTTAGTCTTGCTTCCACAGAGGGAAGCGAGTGTCAAAACCGGGACCGTATCTGGCGAAAGCGGGACAGCCACTGATATGGCACCGCAACAGTCATATTCAGCCACTTGGCTGTTTCAGCTATACACAGGCACACACACACATATGCACACTCACACACACACACATACGCACCCAGACACGCACACACACACACACACAAGACGCACACACACATACGCACACACACATACGCACAGACACGCACACACACACGCACACACAGACACACACCCCCACAGACGCAAACACACATGCACACACACAGACACACACCCCCACAGACGCAAACACACATGCACACACACAGACACACACAGACACACACACACATACGCGCACACACACACATACGCACACACGCGCACACACACACAAAGACATACACACACATACGCACCCAGACACGCACACACACCCACAGAGACGCACACACACATACGCACACACACATACGCACACACACACACACGCACGCACAGATACACACGCACACAGACACACATCCCCACAGACGCAAACACACATGCACACACACAGACACACCCACCCACAGACACACACACACATACACACACATACGCACCCAGACACACACACACACACAGACACGCACACACACACACAGACACGCACACACATGCGCACACACAGATACACACGCACACAGACACACACCCCCACACGCACACACACGCACACACACAGACACACCCAGACACACACACAGACAGACACCCACACACACACACGCACACACACACACATACGCACACAGACACACACACACACACACATACACACACGCACACAGACACACACCCCCACAGACGCAAACACACATGCACACACACACACACACCCACCCACATACACACACACACATAGACACACACCCACACACACACACACATACGCACACACACAGACACACCCACCCACAGACACACACACATATACGCACAGAGACTCACGCACGCACGCACACAGACACACACATACACACAGACACACACACACACACACCGAACGGATTTTGTGTGGCCGACATGAATAACTCGGTCACACGCACAAATGACTTCACTTGGCGTTGCTCTCAACCCTTCTAGCTGCACCTCCTCTGCCACCTCGACATCCAGAAATGTGGCACCTGGGTGAGTGAGGAGTTGGTTGCCGACCTGGGACCCTGCGCTGACTCAGGGCAGAGCTGTATGTAGGTCAGCTAACACGGGTTGGTTTTCCACCTTGATGTGTTTCCCGGTGACACCCCTCCCCTCCTCCAGTCTCTATGTAAATCCGAAATAGCAGGCGTCCATCCCCTCAGCTGGAAGACTTTCCCGCACATTTCTACGTCTCCCCATCAGGAGTGAGCTGCTGATGTTCCTCGTAAATATTCCCTTTTGCCGTGTCATGCTCCGCGACCCAGTTTCCGCCCTTCCTGGTGCCTTAGCAAATCATTAAATCGATGAAACCATACGGTGACACATGGCGGGGAGAGGGAGGGTGCGAACACACTCCCACATAGTCCCCAAGTAACCGTGCTCCGGGAAGGCAGGAGTGACACACCACCTGAGTCTCCCTCCCCCATGCTCCAGCCGGCCGGGGGAAGGCTAAAGCTGATTTCCCCCCACCCCCAGAAGTGAGGCTGGGGGCAGGGCTGGACCTTGCTTTTGGGAATGGGGCGGGGGGGAATCAGCCTCAGCCTTCCCCCAGAGCATGGGGGAGGAAGGCGCAGGCCGGCCAGAGCACAATTCCTTGGGGGACTATGAGGGGCGGTGCGTTTGCATCCTAGTGGTCCACATTTACAAAAAAAGCCTCCCCCCCACAGAAATTCCTGCGTCCGGGCCTGAATTGCCCCCCTTTGTAGTGTCACGGTCCCTTCAAACATCTGTTGACAGATGTCATGACCCACCTCCCCTATCCCCACCACGTGCCGCTGTATGATTTCATCGAATCATAGACGCATGTGATTAGAAGAACTACATCCAGAATTTTGCAAGTGCAAAGAACCTTTAGAAACGTTGGTCTGTTCCATTTAACTCCATTCTGATCAAGAAACCTCCCCGATGGCACAGCCCCGGATAGGTTAGGAGACCTCTCAGCATCAGAACTATGTAATGCTTCCCCTACACTCCAGTTCCCCAAAGCATTTTAGCGTTCGCTTAAGGCCACCTCTGCAGCAAAATGTGGAAGAACGTGCTGATCTTTAAGCCAGTGCCTACGGCTCCCTGAAGCTGCGAGACTCGTAAAGCCGGGAACCAAAATAGCAAGTAGTTGTTGGCATGTGAGCAGAATTGTTTAACCTGAGGCTCAGTGGAAGAAAGCGTCAGGCATGGATCCCGCTTCCAAGTGTAAATTCTGCGGGTTATTTTTGAGACGTTCATACACAGGCATAAGATGCTGATGTTCCTGCCAAACAATTGCATCCTTGTGGGATGCAGTGAACACTCCAGCAGGGTGCAAGGGGTTAAAATTCCTGGCTGTGCTCTGGAAGATGAGCTAGGCGTCTTTCGCAAGAGGGAGACTGCTTCCCTTGCTGGAGAGTGAATGGGAGCGGTTAAAAGAGCGGCTCTTGGAAACAGAGGAAGGCGATTATCATCCCCTACTATTGATACAAGTCGAGGTTGCCCGGCAGCAATCGTGTCTAATTAGCTGGAATGAAGATCTGGTGCCACGCTGCTTCTAATTGCAGGTCACGCAGCCAGTCGGAACAGGGCAGGCGGGCTGGGAGGGGTCACACACTTTATAGGGGGAGACCTCAAAGGCTGGAGTGTTTTAGTGCAAATCTAATTGTCTCAGCTGCCTGTAAGCATGCCTGCCTGTAACCGCAGGGCCCTGTAACCGGCTTTAGTTTTGAAAATCGGAGACATTATCAGCAGTGTTATTCATGGCTCCCCTCAATGAGCCAATCTTTGTCTTTCAGGCAAGGAAACCTTTCCAGCATGGCTGAGGGTGTGGAGCCTAGCAGTTAGAGCAGAAGACTGGGTGTTGGGACTCCTGGGTTCTAGTTTAGTTTGTTAGTACAGGGGCCTACGAGTCAGGACACCTAGGATCTGTACCTCCCTCTACAAACAAACTAAAGGACGTTTTTCTTCATGCAGCACACAGTCAATCTGTGGAACTCCTTGCCAGAGGATGTTGTGAAGACCATGATTTTAACAGGGCACAGGGTTCAAAAAATAACTAGATAAATTCATCAAGGTTAAGTCCATCAATGGCTATTAGCCAGGCTGGGCAGGAATGGTGTCCCTAGTTTCTGTTTGTCAGGGACTGGAAATGGGTGACAGGAGAGGGACCACTTGATGATTCCCTGTTCTATTCACTCCCTCTGGGGCATCCGGCATTGGCCGCTGTCAGCAGACAGGACACTGGGCTAGATGGACCTTTGGTCTGACCCAGTCTGGCCGTTCTTATGTTATGTACCACTCACCCACAGGGTGATGAGCAAGTTAAGCTGGATCTTCCTATGTCATTTCACCCCTGTTCAAATGGGGATATTGGTGCATCCCAACAAGGCAGAAAGGTTATGAGGCCCGTGGAGTTAATATTTGTAAAACACTTGGAGATCCTCAGATGACGTGGGATCTGGCCCTCCTCCTCGTTGCCGCCAAACAGACTTGCCATCAGCAAGCCAAGAGCATCTGCTTTCATCCTACACACTCTGGAGCTTGTAATTAACGAGTTAATTTTTCTTTCTTTTTCCGTGCAGCAGTAAAAACGGCACCTTCCTGGTTCTATCCTGAGCTGCGTGATTCCAGCTCATGCGAACGGCGCCCCCTTGGTGGCAAGGCTGCGGCTTTGTGAACCCCAGGGGTTCTTCTGTCCCCCTCTGTCTGTTCTTTGTCCTTTGTAAACCAGCGTTTTCATTAGGAAGCCAGCTCGCTGCCTTCTTGCCCCGTGCTCCTCTTATCGCTGTTCTGTGAAATGATCTCAAATATGTGATATGATAAAGACAAACAAACACCCGTTCAATTTAGTTCGCCCTAATGCCAGACTCTACTTTTACCCAAGTAATTAAGATTAATGCAGTTGATAATTTGGGAAGCATTCTTAAATGTACGCTTCTGGCAGCATCTAACATATAATTTTACCTTCGAAGATTTATCGGAGCACTCAGGTAACAGATAGTTCCTTAGCAAACAGGAGCATTTAGAAGCCAAAGGAAAGATTAATATTCTTAAATAAGTGTCAAAATAAGTCATTCTTTATTACAATCGCACAAAGAGGCTGCTGTCAATCCCAGGCCCACCGATTCACAGAGCAGATTAAACCCACTGCAGGCTTGGGGGAGGGGAGAGGAGGTAATTGTTGTACAATTTTAGGTGTAGTTAATGCTGTTGAAAAGATACTGTTGAAAAAATTCCTACCTTTCAGGGTGGTGAAACACTGGAATAAGTTGCCTAGGGAGGTTGTGGAATCTCCGTCACTGGAGATGTTTGAGAGCAGGTTGGACAGACACCTGTCAGGGATGATCTAGATGGTGCTTGGTCCTGCCGTGAGGGCAGGGGACTGGCTCTGATGACTCTCGAGGTCCCTTCCAGCTCTAGGATTCTATGCCAGACTGACAGCCCTGAAGGGAAACCTGCTAACGTGCAGTAAAACGGACCGGAACCAGATCCCGGACCTGCACAACCCCCTGCGTCATGAATGTTTGAAATCTGACTCCAGAATCAGTGTCAGCCCTTCTCTTCCTAATGGGCTGTCCCTTCCCCAGCTCTGGGGTGGGCCTAAAACTCTGCGACCTAACTCTGATCCACCAGATCTGGAGAGCAGCATCACGAGCTCCCCCCACGCTTCACTTTCCATGGTCCGTTCCATCCGTCCATCTAGGCTCCTTTGTGGCCCACCATCACGAGAGTATGGGCGCGCCTCCCGCGCGGAAAGGCCACCAGCAACGTGCCTCCCTCCCACCCGGCTGACAAGGAGCGGGCTTGGTCCTTTCATTTTCATTTTTCTATCGGGGCGTCTCTGTGAGAGCACCCCCAGGGCACTGCCACAGGAAAGGCTGGGTGTCCAGGTGGGTTTCCGCTCCAGGATCTACAGCAAAGCACACCGGCTGGGACGTGGCTCTTGGGATATTGGCTGGGGCCCCTCTAGGAAGAAACCCTCCCCCAAAATTGCCTTCCTTGCGTCATTCCTCATATGTGCAGCCGGGTCTGCTTCCTCCCCCGAGCGCCATGTCTCTCCGAAACGGGATATTCATCCCCGCAAAGATATACTGGGGACAAAGGGAAATGTATCGCCCCTGGAACGACGGGATGCAATGGATGGCCATGGGCAGGACTCCATACTCAGAGCCATGGACTGCCATTGCGCTAGGTGTGGTTGCCCATAGTTCCCGCGAAGGGGCGCACCTGTGCGGCCGCGCACAAGAAATGCTTCCCCCGCCCACCTCCTCTGGGGAGCCATGCGGCAGGCAGCTGCTCCGGTGGGCAGGGCCAGCTGAGACCGTGTGGTGAGGGAGACGTTGGGGCGAGGGGCCGGGACCTGCCGCAGCCACAGGGAGGCCTGCTCCAGTGGCCGGGGCTGCCGTGTGGCAGGGAGGGCAGGGGCCTGTTCTGGTGGCTGGAGCCGGGAATGGGACCTGCAGCATCATGGGGGGTGTCTGCTCCAGCAGCTGGGAACGGGACATGCCACATGGCTGGCGGGGGGGGGGGGGGAATGTCTGCTCCAGCGGCTGGGAACGGGACCTGCCACATGGCTGGCGGGGGGGGGGCAATGTCTGCTCCAGCGGCCGGGAATGAGACATGCTGCATGGCGGGGGGGCAGGGTCTGCTCTGGCAGCCAGGAACAGAACCTGCCGCATGGCAAGGGAGGGGGTGTTTCTTCTCCGGCAGCTGGGAGCATGTGTGTATCAATAAATTGGGTGTCACGGTGGCACACATCCAAGCCAGCACATATGTCCTCACTATTGGTGCACCTGCCAAAATTCTCTCCTCTCATGGTTGGAAAATCCTAGAGGGACACTGAAGTTGACTCTTTCCATCTTGGCCAGTTAAAGATTGTTCTCATCTTGTTTTGTGCCAGTGGTTCCTGGCCTGGCATATGCCCACTTGGCAGATTTCAAATTGGTTTCTTGGCAAGAAATTGTCAAAAACCTGTTGTGAATCTCTCAGCATCTCCCTCATCTTACTTATTGGTCTCAGAGGGGTCGCCGTGTTCATTTCTTGTTTTTAAAAAACAACAAGTAATCCTATAGCACCGTAGAGACTAACACAAATATATGTGTAGTGTCATGAGCTTTCGTGGGCAAACCCCACCTCTTCAGATAAGATGGTCTTACTTATTGACCAGAGGGGCTATTTTTATTTCCTTGAAAAAGTTGGCTGACACTAAAGATGTGAACAGGGTGAGCGTCTGTGATTGATTTTTTCCCCAGCGTCAAGGAGTTCCGAAAGTAAATTACGGGAATTATAGGATTTGCCTTCCTGGGTCGCCTTGCCCAAGGCAATCATTTTAAAGCAGGCATTGGGATGGGTAACTTTCAGAGCTGGAGTGGGCAGGGCCAATTAAAGGGCAGGGGTAGGATGGCCATTTGGCCTGGACCTCAAGCTCAGAAGGGCCTCAAATCTAGACACTTGTTAATTTTGTTGGCATTTGATAAGTTTTGCCGCTTGTTTTTATGCCCGTCCCTATTGGGCCAAATGGTGACCCAGGCTCTCAGCTTACAGTTGCAAATTTAAGCAAAGAAGAGATGTGGTTTGGTAAAAAACAGCCTTTTTTTTTTAACCTGATATAGCTTTTGTCATATTAAAGCATTTAAAATGTTCATAAATATTGAGAAAAGTGTATCGGTTCTGATGGCACAAGATTAGACCATGATGAACGTGTCCTCTCAGAAGTTTCAGAGGGGGATCCGTGTTGATCTGTAAAGTTGCGTCTATACAACAAAGTAATTTTGGAATAACGTCTTTTATTCCAAAATATCGATGTGAGCGTCTACACAGCAATTCTGTTATTTTGAAAGAATTTTGAAATAACGGACGGCTTATTCCGCCTTCTGTAAACCTCATTCTATGGGGAATAACGCCTATTCCAAAATAGCTATTTTAGTGTAGACGCTCCACTGCTGCTATTTTGAAATAGCCTCTCACTACGGCCATTCTAAGTTATTCCTCCTGGGGCTCTAAATCGAGCTAGCACGTCTACATTAGGGAAGCCTGCCTCGGACTCATTTTGAGGCTTCCCTGCAGTGTAGACATAATACAGGCAGTCCCCGGGTTACGTACAAGATAGGGACTGTAGGTTTGTTCTTAAGTTGAATTTGTATGTAAGTCGGAACTGGTACATATTGTAGGGGAAACTCTAGCCAAACATTTCTCCAGAGCTCAGTTTTATTCTCCCACACCTCACTTCCCTCAGTCCTTTATTCTCAAGCTGAGGTGTCTGCTGAGAAAAGCCGCTCCGCGTCTCCCTGGTCTGCTGGGGGGGAGGAGGGGCGCTAGCTTCGTGTCTCCCTGGTCTGCTGGGGGGGAAGCAGCTAGTGCGGGGTTGCCTCACCCCGTTTGTAAGTAGGGATCCGATGTAAGTCGGATCCATGTAACCCGGGGACTGCCTGTATTTCAAAATAAGCTATTTCACAATAACTATTCCAGAAATAACTGGGCAGTGTAGATGTAGCCCCACTGAAAAAACAGCAAGTAGTCCTGCAGCATCTTAAAGACTATCAAAACAGATGGAATCATGGGCTTTCATGGGCACAACCCACTTCTTCCGATGATTGTATAAACAAACCACTACTAGGCTACGTCTACACTGGCATGAATTTCCGAAAATGCATTTAACGGAAAAGTTTTCCGTTAAAAGCATTTTCGGAAAAGCACGTCTAGATTGGCAGGATGTTTTTCCGCAAAAGCACTTTTTGTGGAAAAGCGTCTGTGCCAATCTAGACGCGGTTTTCCGCAAAAAAGCCCCGACTGCCATTTTCGCGATTGGGGCTTTTTCGCGGAAAACAATACTATGCTGTCTACACTGGCCCTTTCGCACAAAAGTCTTTCGGAAAAAGACTTTTGCCCAAACGGGAGCAGCATAGTATTTCCGGAAAAGCACTGATGATTTTACATGAGATCCTCAGTGCTCTTCCGGAAATTCAAGCGGCCAGTGTAGACAGCGATTTTGCGGAAAAACTTGCCAGTCTAGACACAGCCCTAGTGTCTAGTGCTGGATGAGCATCATCAATTTTTATTTTTATTATGACGAGAGGTCCCAAAAGCTTGAAGTGGCCCGGGCGTCTCTGGATCTTTGGGAGGGCCTGCTGGTGAAAGCGACATTCCCTATCTTCCTCCTGTTTCCATCCTGACCGACAACCTCCTTCTCATTCCCTGAAAATCATGGCTTCTCCCAGAAAGTGCAGCTAACCCTACAGTCTGCGCTTGTTTTACCAGGCAGGTGCCTCTCTTGGCAAAAATCGCACAAGCTGGAATGAGGAGCAAAGCTCAGAACGTCTGGGGGATCGACCGGTCCTATTTGCACGATCACCCAAAAGTGCAAATTCTTCTCTCGCCCTTTTCTGAACTACCAGTTTACCAGTTGGAAACACCAGAGTAGAGATCCAGATTTCAGACCTTCTATAGGCAACTGTGTTCTCTCTTAATAGTTACAGTTGAAACTTGGCTTCCCTCTGGAAGCCTGATACAGATAAATGCCAAGTGTCAAATCCAGATGTGGACCCGAGTTTGGATTCCAAACATGTCCTAAGACAGGATTTGGGATTTGGACCAATGGTCGCTAGAAGGAATCACCTGGAAACAGCCTTTCAAAGTGCTTCTGTTCCCAGGAGCGTTCAGAAGCAGCCCAAGCAAAAAACCAAACAACCCTTGAAACACCTTTTCCAAACCTCTCAAAGGCTGTGTCTAGACTGGCAAGTTTTTCCACAAAAGCAAGTGCTTTTCTGGGAAAACTTGCCAGCTGTCTACACTGGCCGCTTGAATTTCCACAAGAACACTGACTTCCTACTGTCTGAAATCAGTGTTTCTTGTGGAAATACTATGCTGCTCCCGTTCGGGCAAAAGTCCCTTTTGAGCAAAGCTTTTGCACAACAGGGCCAGTGTAGACAGCTCAGATTTGTTTTGCGCAAAAAAGCCCCGATCGCGAAAATTGCTCCCCAGTTCCCCACCAGAGCTCAGCACTGCCTGCCTTAGAGAGCCTGTCTTGCTTTCTCAGCACGTGCATTTTGGGTACCTTACCAAACCGCCTCTCATCTCCGGTCCCCATCACGGATTATTTGGATGTCGTGCTAGTTACCATCTACGGGTGCATCTGCCCCGCTTATTCCAGGCTAACGGCCATTATTCTGGAACAATACTAGCACCCACATGGCAATTTAATTACTTGGAAAGAAAATCGAAATAACGGAGAGCTTTTTCCGACGTTGGACAACCGCATTCCACGAGGAAGAAGGTCTCTTTTCCGAAAAAGCTCCTTCGGAAGAGGGGGGTTGTGGACACTCCACTGCTGCTATATCGAAATAGCTCCTTCCCAGGGACATTCTAACATTATTCGTCCCCAGGGCCTCCTGGGGTTCTACATCGAGATAGCGCATTCACATTAGGGGAGCCTGCCTTGGACTAATTTTGCAGTTTCCCTGTAGTGTGGATGCTCTATTTTGAAATAAGCTATTCCAGAAGATATCTTCCGGAATGGCTTTTTCCAAAATAAGCTTGCTGTGTAGATGTACTATATCTACCTGAAGGATTTCTCCTCATTCCATCCCACAGGACAGCAGCCGTAGAAGGAGAGGGTAGTTTTGAAACTAACTAGTCAGGAGAAGTTTCAGAGGGGGAGCCATGTGACTCTGTAACCGAAAAAACAAAACAAACGAATAGTCTTGCATGCTGTGTTAGCTTAGAGGCTAACCAAACATGTAAATGGCACAGCCCACTTCTTCAGATGTATGCCTTTGCTTCCCAGCATGGAGGCAGGTAAAGGGAGTTCTGAAAGCGCTAATTGTTAAATACTGTCCTTGTTTTTGTTGGTCCCAGACTGGACTTTCTCTGAACTCCGCTTTGCAAAGGGTGATGCAGAGGCCAGACGCGCCGATTCTGCTTTTTGTTTATTTGACCAGGAAATGGAGTAATGTCAAAAAGGGATTAAGAAATGTTTCTGAGTTTGACCGTGTGATTCATAGTCTTCTGGGGGAACTCAAATGCCTGTTAACTCTGTGCAGGAGAAATTTAGAACTAGAGAATTGCCCTCAGTCTTTTTGGAAGGAGGATGAAAATTTAAAAAAAAAAAGTGCCTTGCCTTTGAATGGCAGCTTTCTTCCCCACTCGTTCCAGCGCAAGCTAGCGTGCATTGGAATTGCTTCCTCCTCCACTGGAATGCAGCCAGTTCTGGGGTGGGATGGTGTGGCTCTTTAACAGCACACAGTAACGCTACATACCCATGCAAGACAGGGAATGAAGATGAAGCTTGTACTGAATTGAAATGAAAAAGGAATGTCACAGCCAGGGTGGAATTACCAAAATGCAGATTCAGCCGGGACACCAGAGTTAACACTCCTATTCCTGCGAAACATACCATTGGATCTTTGCTGGGGATCTTGGTTTCACATCTGATCTAAAGACTACATCTCCAGCAGCACTGTGCTTCTTGGCGCCGTACTCAGGACAGTTTGGGGAAGTAGACAGTTACCTATTGAATCATTAACTACCTTCATTCAGCAGCTTGGGTTCTTCTTTATGATCAAGTCTTCCATCCAAATACTGCCCAGACCCACCTAGCTTGAGGGTCTGGTAAGATAACAACATGAGAGACTCTGGCTGCAGGATCACAACAGGGAGGAGTAAGGCCTGGATGATCCAGAAGAGACTTCTTCCAACCGAAATTAGTCTGTGGGTCTTTGAGGGCTTGTCTACACTATGGAGAAGATCGACCCTCCGGAGTCGATCTTCTAGCATTTGATATAGCGGGTCTAGTGTAGACCCCCCCAAAACGAACGCTGAGGGTAGCCCCCGCCAGCGTTGTGTACTCATCCTGTGAGGGGTACGGGAAGCCGTTGGGAACATGTGCTCCCTTCAGCCTACCCCAGTGTAGACGCCTCGGTGGCTCGGCTTAAGCTAACCGGAATCCAGCTACGCGTTTTGCCTAGCCGGCTAGCGCACCTCAACCCAACCTGCCTGGTCTCGTGCAGTGTTTCTCAGCCAGTGGTACAAGTACTCTCAGGGGTACTGGAGAGAAGACTGGGGGGTACGTCAACCCAACTAAAATGTGAAGAAAACTGAATTTTTGTTTAAAGTTGTACAGCGCTTTATTACTTTTGTACTTTTTACACCCAAAATTTCATTGCCCGCCCGGCTACGATTAAGTTATTTAAACAAATGTGTGGCAATGATAGAAAAAAAATTGTGTGTCTGAAAACTGTAGGTACTGGGGGTTCTTACAATTTTTTTTAAAGGAGCACTTTATAAAAAAAATGTTGGCTACATCTAGACTGGCATGATATTCTGGAAATGCTTTTAACGGAAAAGTTTTCCGTTAAAAGAATTTTCGGAAAAGAGCGTCTAGATTGGCACAGACACTTTTCCACAAAAGCACTTTTTGCGGAAAAGCGTCCGTGCCAATCTAGACGCGCTTTTCCGCAAAAAAGCCCCAATCACCATTATCGCGATTGGGGCTTTTTTGCGGAAAACAAATCTGAGCTGTCTACACTGGCCCTTTTGCCCGAACGGGAGCAGCATAGTATTTCTGCAAGAAGCACTGATTTCTTACAGTAGGAAGTCAGTGCTTTTGCGGAAATTCAAGCGGCCAGTGTAGACAGCTGGCAAGTTTTCCCGGAAAAGCGGCTGATTTTCCGGAAAAACTGGCCAGTATAGACACAGCCGTTGAGAAACACTGGTCTAGTGTAGACTAGGCCTGAGGTACAGAAGCCCAGCTGCTGGAAGCCTTGTGATTCGGGGTTCGATGGAAACGGGCGCTCGACACACCCTTGAAGGGGCAGTTGTAGTCTGATTTCCGTTCACAGCTAACAGTGGCACTCAGTCGTGGCTGTACAGATGGGCCTGACCCCTGTTCTCGGCGCTCCCACTGGTTTCTGTATAAGGAGTTTAGAAATAAAGGCCTTAGGGGTTCTTCTGTGGATTCGCTCTTCATCGCCATGTGGGGAGACTTGAATGCCATAGCTAGCCCTGTTGTCCAACCCCGCAAACTCCGCCGTGGTGGCAGCCGCTTGTGAGAAGAAAGCACCGTGTCTGTCTTCAGCGATCCCTCCGGTTAGCGAGCAGCGTTGATGGGCTCTTCCCAGGGCTGTTTGGCTGACAGAGGGGTCTTCTCAGCCTAGGGATTCTAGGGGAGCGGTGGTGGCTGGAATACCACTATAGAAGGGTCCCAGGAAGGATAGCACATCCAGGAGAGAAGGAGAAATACCTTGAGATGTGGGGCTCAGAAAGAATACAGGTTGAACCTCACTGGTCCGGCACTCTCTGGTCTGGCAACATCCCTGGTCCGGCATGATTTCAGTTAGCCGGATGTCCTCATCGCATGACTGGTGTGAAGAAAGTGAATAAGGAAAAGTTATTTACTTGTTCCCACAATATAAGAACGAGGGGCCACCCAATGAAATGAATAGGCAGCAGGTTTAAAACAAACCAAAGGAAGGTTTGCTTTACTCAGCACACAGTCAACCTGTGGAACTCCTTGCCAGAGGATGTGGTGAAGACTAGGACTTTAACAGGGTTCAGAAAAGAGCTAGATAGATTCCTGGAGGTTAGGTCCATCAATAGCTATTAGCCAGGTTGGGTAGGAATGGTATCCCTATCTACTGTTTGGAAAGGGATGACTAGAGAGGGATCACGTGAGGATTACCTGTTGTGTTCACTCCCTCTGGGGCATCTGGCATTGGCCACTGTCAGCAGACAGGACACTGGGATAGATGAACCTTGGATCTGACCCAGTATGGTCATGCTTATGTTCTTATGTGGCCAAGTTTCCCGCAGTCCCCATAAAGTTTGTTTCCAGCCACCAGGCCTGGCTCTCGGTGTTCTGTGCTGTTCTTTAGCTCGAATTCTACCAAACAGTGGAAGTGTTGGTGATGCCACTAACAATATTGACCTTCCTTGGGTCAGCAAATTCGCTGGTTCAGCACCAGTCAGGTCCCGAGGGGGCCAGACTAGAGAGATTCCCCCTGTATTGCAAATGCCACAAAGAGTGTCTGCACAGCTGGGTCTGCTGTCCCCGAGAATTATGTGTGTGCGTATCGGCCCCAATATTGCTCCAGCTGCAAACGTCCAGCCACCTGCCCGGGGCACACTAAACTCCCCAGCTACGGAGAGCCGGCAGGGATGCGCTAGTTTGGAATCCCTGAGCTCCTTCGACCATCACGTTAGTTTCATAAAGCAAGAGGAGCTGCATTTTGATGTCAGCAGCGTGGGCGTACACCTGGAACAACTCGACGGGGAGGCGCCAGATTTATGCCCATGCAGCTGAGAGCAGAATCTTGCCTGTGGGGTTGCATGATGGGAGCAGAGAACAGGAGACAGGACTCCTGGGCCCTATTCCTGTTTCTCCTACGGAGATGTGGAGCAAGCCTCTTGGCCGACCCGTGCCTCAGTTTCCCCCCCTGTGGAATGGGGCTCGTGCTGCATGCCTAAGGGGCCTCGGGAAGGTTGCAGGGATTCATTAGTTCATGCTTACCCAGGGCTTTGAGACGATGCTGTGCCTGCGCGGTGTATTGTGGTTTGGCAAACGTCCAGCACGAGCCATAAAACTGACAAGCCGGACAAGGCTGTAAGTTCTTGCAGCCGGTGCCTTGCTGGCAGCCCCCGGCAGGTCCAGTGTCTCTGACCCCCAGCATGGAGCATGCACTGGAAACCGGCTCGCTTGAGTCACTTGGCGGCGGCGGGGTGGGGGTGGGGACTGTCTGTACATGAGTCCTGCGGGAGCCCCCGCTCTCGCACGTCCGGCAGCACGGCGTACCTTGCCACGGGCGCAGCGCACTCCCCGCACGTCAAAGCCGGCTCCGACGCATGGAGGCTGCGAGCCACCGTGCCGGCCGCCAAGCCAAACACACATTCCTGACATATTTTCCCCTCTCTTTGCAGCCAAGAAAGTCACATTTCACGGGAGGTTCAACGCGGCCCCAGCAGTAGCTGAGCAGCGGCAAGGTGCCAAGGTATGGCCAGCTGGCAAGGCGGGATTTGGGGCTAGCGCTGTCATCCAGGCATTCTGCTCTTTCTCCCCGGACGCCTCCCCTCCCTGCTCCCCCTTGGCCCGTTTCCCTTTGCTTTCCCACTGCCCCAGCCAACAGCCCCCGGCACTCCGCCCACCCTCCCTGGCGGGGGACCTTCCGCCCCTCGTCAGGTGGCCTCGCCAGCTCCCTCGTGAGCCACACTTTCACACGGAGCTGCAGCCTCGCAGGAAGAGACAGAAACTTTGCACAGGCCCGGCCCTGAGAAAGGGTCAGTTGACAAGAGGAAGTGATTTTTCACAGCTCCGGCCAAAGACTTGGCTTCAGAGGCTTCTGTTTAACCTGCCGGGGTCTCCGTTCAATCTGGAAGCCGCTGGTTAAAGAGCCTTCTGTGTATTCACAGGGGACAACATAGAAGCGTGTTCCTCGCTCCCCCTCTTCCTCCCCCAGCAAGCAAGGCCATGGGGGCAGGGGGGCGAGCCCAGAGGCTGCCTTTCTAACTGTAGCCCAATATTTCCTGCACCGAGGGCAGGGGTCATGTTTACACCCTGTGAAGGGGCATCTGCTCCTCACTGGCCCTTTAAGGGTAAAACCGAGCCCTGGGGGAGGCCTGAGAGCGCAAAGCCCACAGCTGAGGCAGATACAGCTCATTAGGGCCCAGCTGAGGGCAGTATAAATAAAGGCTCTGGGAGAGGTGGCGAGACTGACTCACTCTTGTCCTGGGTGGGGAGCAGGAGGGTTCTGGCTGCCAGAGAACTGGAGGCTTCCTGACACAGAGGTGGGCTGGGGAAAGGCAGGTGGAGCTGGGGGGTTTCTGGCCAGGCAAGCTCCCAGTCTGCAGGGCCTGAGGTAAGGCCTCAGGGAACTAGGGCTGCAGGGAGGCAGCCAGGATAGGCAAAGGCAGCAGGTCCACACTTTGCCGGTGCTGAGTGGCCATATCAGACGGCAGTGTGCCCCTGAGGGAAGCGGCTAGATGAGGACTGGCCGTAGGTCACTGAGGCAACACGGGTACTGGGGGAATTCGCTGAATGGGCTACTTCCTGAGTCCCACAGGAGGGCCCCATGGCGGTGAGGCATGCCTGGTTATACACCCCTTCCTCTTTCTCTGGGGGGCACTAGGGGTGGGTAGAAGAAAGCACTCTGGGGCCTGCTGACCAGCCATATGGCTTAGCTGAATGTTTCTCAACCTTTTTTGATAAAGTACCCCCTTTTCACACAAAAAAAAGTACCCCTACTACTTACAGTTTTCAGATACACACATTTTTTCTCTACCATTGCAATACATTTGTTTAAACAACTTAGTGGTAGCGGGGTGGGTGATGACATTTTTGGGTGTAATAATGAGAGAGCGCTGTAAAACTTCAAACAAATTCAGTTTTCTCCACATTTCAGTTGTGCTGACGTACCCCCTGGATTTCTCTCAAGTACCCCTCAGGGTACTCAGACCACTGATTGAGAAACACTGGCTCAGCTCGTCTGTTTGGCATTTCTCTGGCCCGCATCAGTAAATGGGATTTGCCTGAAAAAACACGCACTGGGTCTTTTTTTTTTTCTGTCCACTTCCTCTGCCTATTCCTCACCATGAGCATTGCGGGGGATGGGGTTGCCAAACGCGCTCGGTTCATCGTCCGTGGCTTTGGCAGCTCCCCATGCTCTGACAAGGGTAATAACCTGACTTACAATGAGCATGTGTGTTACGTAGCAGCAGTAGGCCCTGTGGCACCGTCCCCACCCCCAACTGAAATCAGGCCCCCCTTGCACCGGAAGCTGCATAGGCTTCAGCAAAACCCAGCATTGAGCAAAAGGGTTTTTCTTGTGCAAGAAGGGGCAGTGTAGACAGTTCCTTCTGGCGCAAGAGCCTCTTCCCCAAAATTGCAGCTCATTAGATATGCAAATGAGGCTCAGCAATATTCCACACTTAGCCTCATTTGCATATTTCTGGCACTAGAACCCGCCAGTGTAGACATAGTCCTAGTGTGGTTCACTGTCCCATGCAGTGGCACTTAGACCACTTACAGCTGTGTGTGAGCAGTGTGTGCCGGCTCTATGGGTGGGCTGGAAGCAGGGTTGGGAGTCCCTGAAGCTCCACGCTGACCGTGGCCAGACGCATCAGGAGGCTCCAAAATCTAAGCATCCGGATTAACTTTTAAAATAAAATCCACGGTGATTGCAGGACTGGCTGGAGTGGGGGGGGGGGGGCATTGTTAAGATCCTGGCGGTATCTCGAGGTTCCAAGCAGCTCCAGGGCCCAAGGTGCTGGGGGCTGTATGGACACTGAGGGAGAAACAGTTCCGAGCTTGCCCCCTACACCAGTGGTCCTCAGCCTTTCCAGGTGATTGTGCCTTGGAGCCCGAGTGCCACGCCCGGGGGCTGAGCATGTAAACTTCGCTTTGCCAGGCCTCCTGTGGTACGGAGCCCTAGGCATTTGCTATATTTGCCAGCTCTAGTGCCAGCCCTGCATTTGCAACCAGTTAGCGCACTCATTTTTGTCTGTCCTGGGGTGGAATAAATTTTGTTCTGTGCATTGAGGCATGTGCGGAGGTGCACCACCAATAGAAACACCTGCTGCCAGCAGCTGTGGGCGCTCTGCTAATCAGCGGGGCGACACCTTCGTCTCTCCTGCATGGCCACCCAAGCGCTCTGCTTACCGGGAACCCTGCTGGTCACCCCTTCTAAATCCATCCCATGGGGCCTCCCTGGGGGTTTGCCACCACTGGGTTGGGAAACTCAGATCTAGATGAGGCAACGTCCCCCCTAGAAGCCCTCTGTGTACCCCCACATCACTGCTTGAGAACCATGGACCCATGTGGGCAAGACAGGGGCAGACTAGACATTCTTCTACGGGACGGGGGAAACTGAGGCACGGAGAGACCTGCATGACTTTCGGAAATTAAATGCAGCTCTCCCAGGGCCCATCCTCCGCCCCTTCCTGCGATGAGGCAGCAGCTCACTCCGGGCCCCTTGCAAACACAGCGTTTCTACAGACTCTGCCTCCTTCCTGAGCATGTTGATTTCGTGGGGGGATTTTTCCCCTTCTTAATAGGACAGTTCCACACGCCACTGGCTTTGTTTTTTTAAACTGCTAGACCTTTGAGTCCTGGTGCCAGGGCAGGAAGCGGGGCAGTTATTTACCCTGGCTCCCAGCAATAATGCAGCAGTTACCTCCGGCCAGGCTGTGCCAATGTTGCAGTTTTTAGGCTTCACAAAGAGCCTTTCCTTCGAAAATGGCTCCTTTATGTGGCTGACTGAGCGCGACTGTGATAATGTAACTCGCTCTGGCCTGGGCTGTTTTCTCTTGGCAAGGGGCCTTTGCAAATGTAAACACCAGTAAACAGGCTTCATGGCTGTGGCTTGAGTCCGCATAAGTGGCACATTGTTGTGAAGGCCGGATCCGTGCGTGCCGGAGGGCTGCGTGTTAACTTTGGCGGCTCCGACGAGCGCCGTCCGTATCAGTCGGGGATTCATGTGGCTCAGCGGGGTGTGAAACCACAGGGGAGTTCTAGAATGTCGGCAGGTCGGTAAACAGCTGGCTGGATCGAAAGGCCGAGCGGTCCATAGGGAGGGGCAGCCCACCTCGGTGGGGCTCTGAGACTCCTCCTCCAGCCGCGGGGTAGGGCTGATTCTCTCGTCCTTGGCGAAGCAAATCATTTGATCCTGTCGGATCGCTTGGCACATCTCTGGCATCTTCCAATCTAGATGCGCACTGGACCTCTGAGAAGAATTCCCCATGTGCCACTCTGTGTCAGCACGCACAGCTCTCAGTTAGGGATGTGAAAGGTTAGCCGGTTAACCAGAACAGGGAAGGTGTACTAGTGAAGGTTAACCGGTGGGGGAGGGAGCTGCTCCCCCGCCTGCTGCATGCAAGGGGCTGCTGCAGCCCTGCAGGGCCCACCATGGACGGGGCTGCTCCAGTTCAACATAGTTCCCATGAAGGGGCGGGCTGCGCACCAAAAATTCTTCCCCCGCCCACCTCCTCTGGAGAGCCGTGTAGCAGCACTCACATGGCAGGCGGCTGCTTGGACGGGCAGGGCCGGCTGAGAGTGGTGAGGGAGCCGTTGAGGCAGGGGGGCCGGTACCTGCCGCAGCCGTGTAGTGTAGGGGAGGCCAGGGCCTGTTCTGGCCGGGAACGGGGCCTGCCACACGCCGGGGGGGAGAGGTGTCTGCTCTGGCATCCGGGTACACATGTGTGTTAATAAATTGGGTGGCACACATCCACACCAGCGCACGTGACCTCAAAATTGGTGCACAAGGCAAAACTCCCTCCGCTCATGGTTGGAAAATCGTAGCGGGACACTGGCAGGCAGG
Organism: Pelodiscus sinensis; assembly: GCF_052426305.1. Classification (NCBI taxonomy): domain Eukaryota; kingdom Metazoa; phylum Chordata; order Testudines; family Trionychidae; genus Pelodiscus; species Pelodiscus sinensis. The sequence goes on from NC_143063.1 coordinate 47,632,815, forward strand.
GCCGCTCCAGCCAGGCCGCAGTGAGCAAGGGAGCCAGTCCCGCCCAGCCAGGCTGGAGTCGCCCCCCGCCCGCCCCACCTTTAATCGGTTAACCGTACGTTGAACGGAATCACCAATTAAACGGGATTTTACATCCCTGCTGTCAATGGGGGACCAGAAGGATCTTGCCCTACAGCTTGTCTCCTTGGCAACTGCTCTGACCAAGGCTGCTGGGGCCTTCCCCCATTGCCTGGGCAGATCAGGCTTGGTCTTAGGTTCCTTCCTCTTAGCCGGGCTGCTCTGTAATGCGCCTAGCTGGAGAGGATGGGGGCGTTCCCCCTCCCCACACCTGTGGGCTGCAGGGCTAAGGGATTATACCTGTGGATTGTTTTTATCTTCAATCAGTTTGGGGAGGTCAAAGTGCTACCCCACAGCTGCGTACGCCCCCAGGTGGTAAATACCCTGGAAAGGCGCCTGTCTGCCACGGTGTTTACCCCTTGACTTCTGAGCCACACCTGGACCCTTGGCGATAGCATCCTGTTGCGGAGCTGTGTGTGGGATGGGTTGTGTTCTAGAGCATGGGTTCCCAAACTGGGGGGCATGAAGAAATTCCAGGGGGGGTGCAAGGCGACCCAGCCTTCCCCTCTCCCCATCAAGTTTTGCTGCCCTGGTCAGTTCCCCTTTATTTTTTCTCAACACGTTTTGCTGCTATTTGGGGGGAGGGGGCGGAGTGAGGGTTTTTCAAAAATCAAAAAAGGAGCGTGATGCCAAAAAGTTTGGGAACCGCTGATCTAGAGGGCGAGGTCTGCTCCCTTTAGGGACAGCCGGAGTGTAGGCAGGGCAGGCTTTGGGGCAGACAGGCTGAGGGTTTGTGCAGAAGAGAGGCCTGGGTGAAAAGCGAGGATGTGCCTGCAGCCGGAGGGGTGCGGCTCTCTCGATCGTTATTATAATTAATTTCCACTATCGCGGCACCTGAGCATCCCAGTGCTGGACTTAGCTCTTTTCTGTTAGCGGTTGTAGGTGCAAATTTTCTTCCTCTTCCTCCACAGAGGAGTCCCTGTGGAATTTAACAGGGAGCAAACCACCAGGCTTCGATGGACATGACTCTGAAACCCTGCAGGAATTGAAATTCCCTCCGGGAGGCTGTTTGGACCCACTGAGGCTATGTCTAGACTGCAGGCTTCTTTCGGAAGAACCTTTTCTTGGAAGAGATCTTCCGAAAAAACTTCTTCCAAAAGAGTGCATCCACACTGCCAAAGCGCATCGAAAAAGCGATCTGCTTTTTTGAAAAACAGCGTCTACACTGAATGGACGCTATCTCACATTTCAGCTGTGATTACTATGGACGGAGTGGCCACCAGGGCACCTGTGCTTTTTCCTCTTTCCTCTTCTTTCGAAAGAACTCCCTCTTCCTCGTCCACACACGCCTTTTTCCGAAAGAGCTCTTTCAGAAAAAGGCTTCTTCCTCGTAGAAAGAGGGTTACCAACCCGGAAAAAACCCTCTGTTCTTTCAATTTACTTTTGGAAGAACGCGATTGCAGTATGGACATGACTCAGGTTTTGTTGGGAAAATGGCCATTTTTCTGGCAAAACCCTGTAGGGTTGACATACCCCGAGCAAGCAGAATTCTATCAGCGGATTATTCACAAGGCATGGATTTTAAGAGCGGAAGGAACCACTCTACTCATGTTGTCTGACCTCCTGCATAACATGGGCCATAGAACTTCGCCCACCGGGTTGCTTGTATCTAGCCCATCATTTCTGGTTGTGTTTGTGGAAAGATAGCCGCTCTACATTTAAAATTCTCAAGTGATGGAATGGGTATGTAGCTGATATCCCCACGGTTAAAATCTGCACTTTTAATATTTGATTGTTTCAATGAAACTGGCTACCGGGGTCTAAAGATGCCGCAGATGTGCTCATTTTCTATTCAGAACTCTTCCATATAGGACTGTCTATTTGGTGCAGTATAGGGGATAGGTTTGTGACTCAGTGATCTATTTGGTGCAGTATAGGGGATAGGTTTGTGACTCAGTGATCTATTTGGTGCAGTATAGGGGATAGGTTTGTGACTCAGTGATCAATTTGGTGCAGTATAGGGAATAGGTTTGTGACTCAGTGATCTATTTGGCACAGTATAGGGGATAGGTTTGTGACTCTGATCTATTTGGCACAGTATAGGGAATAGGTTTGTGACTAGGTGGTCTATTTTGCACAGTATAGGGGTAAGAGACGTGACTCAGTGGTCTATTTTGCACAGTATAGGGGAAAAGGATGTGACCTAGTGGTGTACAAAAATCCTGGCAAGTCAAATCCAAAGTTTATAAACATCTAATACCCTCCCCAACATTGCCATTAACATCCGGGGTTATTAAAGTTGAAAGAAAACTAAAAGGCTACTTTACTTTTCAGTAATTTTTGGTTTCCTTTTCTCCTTTTTGTTCCCTTGGCCTCTGACTGTAAACTGATCAGTTTCACGGCCCTCCTTCCAGCTGGCCAGTTTGTTGTCAGTTTCCCTTGAGAGATCCCCTGCACTCTCTCCATGCTGCGATGTTTGCAAAGACTTCAGCAGAAGGTTTACTTCAAGAAAATGTGTTTCCAGTGGGATTTAAAAAGAAATGGTTGGAAATCTCTGTGTTGAAATGACAGAACCTATTTGGTTTTGTAACACCTCCACTTGGGGCCCAATTGAGCTCACGGTTTCTCTTTAAAATGCATGTTTGAGTCTCGATTCATGCTTCGTGTCTTGCTGTTTTGTATTATGTGAAGTCTTGACTCGTTTTTAGGCCCTGGCTTACTCTGCTAAAAGGTAGGAGGTGGCCCAAAAACATGGGGGGAAAATGTTCTTGGGAAGTTGGCCCTTCATGAGATGACAGTGGGAAAAGATGATACAGAAAAGCAATTCCTGACAAAGTCCAATTCTGGTGCAAACTGTGAGATATAAGCACATAGTCTTGCCAGGCACCTGTCTTACGTGCAGTCCAGCTGTCCTCAAGTCTGAAGGACGGGCAGCAGAATAAAAGGGCCTCTAAGAGTCAAGGAAACCTGGAAAGTCCGAGTAATACTGAATGAAATGTTTGCTGAGTTAGGCTGGAATTCAAAGACGTCCCTAGAGCCATCGCCAGGCTGTGGTAGAGACAGAAGCCCTCTTCTGGCTAGTTGGTGTAATTTCAGGTGAAGTTAAAGATGCTCACGGGAATCCCTTCACCTCGCCGGTGAGTTGCTTGGTCTTTCTGGGGAAAAGCGTTAGTCCCATGGCACGTCCCTTCCGCTCCACACAACCGCTTGCAATGTGGCTGGGTTCCTGCTGCGCTCCCTTTCCAAGGAGCTGCGTGGGAGGCTGGGTGAATCGGATCCGTGTGGCAGAGGGACATGGGATGCTTGCCGGCAAAAGGAAACGCTACCAAAAATGCCAGTGGGGTAAAACTGCCACCCTCAGCTCAAAGGCTTTGAGAATCCAAAGTGGCCGACTGAGATAGTCTCCCTGGCAAATATAACGGGCCTTGCCGCTCAAACGCCGTCTGCGATCTGGATTATTACAGGTTTAGACAGTACTAGGTTCTTTCCAAGCACGTGTAAGGACGTACCGAGCGCCCAGGAGTAGAGACTGTCTCCAGGCTGCCATCCATGTGGCTGAGGCGCCGTTCCTGACCGACGTAGCGGCGCCGGCGGAATGGCCTCGTGCAGACGCAGCGGGATCGGGGTGGGGCGGCTTTCTGGTCCGGGTCCCACCGGCCTAGCTGCGTCCCTGCAAGGAGTGCTTTGCCAGAGATCCCCGTCTGTGCGCATATCGGACAGAACCCCAACTAAACCGCAAAGGGATGTAGAAAATAACGTACAGCGAGGCGCTCCCCCCACCGTGGCGGCAGCCACTGCTCCTGTCCCACGGGGCTGGGCAGAGCCACTAGAACGGGGGGGGGGGGGAGTCTGCAGCACCCGCTAGCGCAAAGTGGTTCAGTGGCTCTCAGCACCCCCACTGTACAAATTATTCCAGCCTCCCAGAGCTGGGCCCATCTCCCCATTCTGGCTTTGCGACCTGGGGCACAGGGCTGCAGTGCCGCTCACTCAAATGTAACCTGCCCGCCCCTCTGTTGTCCAGGCCAAATCTGAGCAGCCCGGGCCCATGGAGCTACTGCTGTGGGAGGGGGGGTTCACCAAACCCGCCCAGAGGCAGGATCAGATGAAGTTATACAACCCCCCCGCCCCGTGAAAAAATATAAAAAAATGAAAAGAAAGTCACACTCATTCCCATCCCCGTAATGCTCTCAGTGTAGACATTGTCTGAGGCTCCAGATGTCTGGAGTGTACACCTGGCCTTTGAAAGCTCTTGATCATGGCTAGTTGCTGAAGGCAGGGCTGGGGAAGGCAAGGCCCTAGGCCCACCACCAGCCCCGCCCCTTCTGTTGAGGCCCCGCCCCCCACAGGAGCCAAGCCACTTCCCCAATCCCCCACACACCACGGGGAGGGCGGGTAGCATGTGGCCCCAGCCTCCCCGGCCTGGAACACGGAGAGGGCAGGCGCTTGGCAACAGCAACCACAATACGCCTACAGCGGGCGTTCTGGGGGCGGAGTGTGGGCGGGGCCAGGCTGGCCGTTTGGGAAGGCAATTCCTTCCCCTGCCTCGCACACCCGCTGCCCGTGATCTTGATGCTGGTTTTCCAGCTCAGAGGGTATTTTACTTCACTTTGGTGGTTGGGCTTCCCCTGGCCTCAGGAGCTGGCTCCCTCTGGGTTCAGGAAACGGGCCTGGCAGGTCCAAAAGCTCTGATCTGGCTTGGCAAACTCTCTCTTCTGCAGTGAATCCGGCTTGACTCACTTGCTTGTCCCTTTGAACAGTCTCATACCTGGTCCTTGCTTCCCTGCGCCAGCCCTCTCCATCCCATCATGTTAGATCTTTGTTCGGCACATATCAGTTCCTGGCCTTTGTTCCCTGTGCATGGCGGGATGCCTTCCGGGCCATCTGTGGTGGCCCCAGCTGCATCTTTCCTGATGTGCTGCTACCTGGGACAGTGAAGCACACTAGGACTATGCCTACGCAGCAGAGTTTTTGTGCAAAAACTGACGGAGTGTCCATATCTCAAGCAGGTTTTTGCACAAAAAAATTGACAGTGAATCGACAGAACAGAGGGGCTTTTGCAGTGTGGGTATTCCTCTTTTGGCGAGGAATAACTCCTTTTTGCGCAACAGCTCTTGCGCAAAGAGATGTGTGTGGACGGGAACCAGGCTTTTTTTGCGCCAAAACAGCCTTTCGGAAGACACACAGGTGCCCTGGTGGCCATTCTGTGAACAGCAAGCAGAGCTTTCTTGCGAGAGAGCGTCCATGCAGTCTGGACGCTCTCTTGAGCAAAAGCAAATTGCTTTTCCGAGGCGCTTTTGCAGCGTGGACACGCTCTTGCGCAAGACGTTTTTGCGGACATTCTCTTCCACAAAAAGCTTCTTGTGCAAGAAGCCTGCAGTGTAGATGTAGCCGAGGTGTGTGGGTTCCATGAACTGAACTAGAACTAGCACGGGGATGTCTCTAGGAACTGGAAATTACCCCTCTGGCTCCAGTACAGACATGCCTTGAGTTGGGCCTTAGGGTTGGCAACTACAGGTTTTGGGCAGGGGCATTTGTGCCCCATCCCCTGCTTCCAGCTACATCGGGGACACAGGGCTGATCCAATGGATTTAGTATATAAGCTCTTCGGGGCAAGGGCTGATCTTCAATGCATGTGTCATAGAATCATAGAATACTAGGACTGGAAGGGACCTCGAGAGGTCATCGAGTCCAGTCCCCTGCCCTCATGGCAGGACCAAATACTGTCTAGACCATCCCTGATAGACATTTATCTAACCTACTCTTAAATATCTCCAGAGATGGGGATTCCACAACCTCCCTGGGCAATTTATTCCAGTGTTTGACCACCCTGACAGTTAGGAACTTTTTCCTAATGTCCAACCTAGACCTCCCTTGCTGCAGTTTAAGCCCATTGCTTCTTGTCCTATCCTCAGAGGCCAAGATGAACAAGTTTTCTCCCTCCTCCTTATGACACCCTTTTAGATACCTGAAAACGGCTATCATGTCTCCCCCTCAATCTTCTCTTTTCTAAACTAAATAAACCCAATTCTTTCAGTCTTCCCTCATAGCTCTTGTTCTCTAGACCTTTAATCATTCTCGTTGCTCTTCTCTGGACCCTTTCCAATTTCTCCACATCTTTCTTGAAATGCAGTGCCCAGAACTGGACACAATACTCCAATTGAGGCCTAACCAGCGCAGAATAGTGCGGAAGAATGACTTCTCGTGTCTTGCTCACAACACACCTGTTAATACATCCCAGAATCATGTTTGCTTTCTTTGCAACAGCATCACGCTGCTGACTCATATTTAACTTGTGGTCCACTATAACCCCTAGATCCCTTTCTGCCGGACTCCTTCCCAGACCGTTGCTTCCCATTCTGTATGTGTGAAACTGATTGTTCCTTCCTAAGTGGAGCACTTTGCATTTGTCTTTATTAAACTTCATCCTATTTACCTCAGACCATTTCTCCAATTTGTCCAGGTCATTTTGATTTATGATCCTATCCTAAAAAGCAGTCGCAACCCCTCCCAGCTTGGTATCATCTGCAAACTTAATAAGCGTACTTTCTATGCCAATATTTAAATCGCTGATGAAGATATTGAACAGAGCCGGTCCCAAAACAGACCCCTGCGGAACCCCACTTGTTATGCCTTTCCAGCAGGATTGTGAACCATTAATAACTACTCTCTGAGGGTATGTCTACACTAGAAAGTTAGTTCGAACTAACGGACGTTAGTTCGAACTAACTTTCCTATGCGCTACACTAGCGCTCCGCTAGTTCGAATTTGAATCGAACTAGCGGAGCGCTTAGTTCGAACTAGGAAAACCTCATTTTACGAGGACTAACGCCTAGTTCGAACTAGCTAGTTCGAACTAAGGGCTGTGTAGCCCTTTAGTTCGAACTAGTGGGAGGCTAGCCCTCCCCAGGTTTCCCTGGTGGCCACTCTGGCCAACACCAGGGAAACTCTATGCCCCCCTCCCGGCCCCGGACCCCTTAAAGGGGCACGGGCTGGCTACGGTGCCCGTGCCAGGTGCAAGCCTGCCAGCACCCAGCTAGCAGACCCTGCACCTGGCACGGCACAGAGCCACCCACCCGATGCCTCCCAGCCCACCCCCTCTTGCCGGGACCAGGCTGGCGGCTCCCGGGAGCTTGCCCTGGACCGCAAGAGGCGGGCACCTTCCTGGGCTAGTGCGGACATCGTGGACCTCGTCCACGATCTCCGCACTAGGCACAGGAAAGTGGCCGTCTAGGGCAGGAGAGCTGCCAGCCTGGCCACCCAGGAGCAGGTGTGCATGAAAATCAAGGGGGTCCACTGAGACCCCCGACCCTGAGCCCTGAGCTTACAATGGCCGTCCTGGGTCAGACCAAAGGTCCATCTAGCCCAGTAGCCTCTCTGCCAACAGCGGCCAACCCTAGGGACCCTGGAGGGGATGGACCGAAGACAATGACCAAGCCATTTGTCTCGTGCCATCCCTCTCCAGCCTTCCACAAACTTTGGGCAGGGACACCACTCCTACCCTCTGGCTAATAGGACTCCATGGACCCAACCTCCATCACTTGATCTCACTTCCCTTTAAACTCTGTTCTAGTTCTAGCCTTCACAGCCTCCTGCAGCAAGGAGTTCCACAGGTTAACTATTTGCTTTGGGAAGAAGAACAACTTTCTCTTACTAGTTTCAAGCCTGCTACCCATTCCTTTCCTTTGGTGTCCTCTAGTCCTTCTTTATGGGAACTCAGGAAGAACTTTTCTGAATGCACCCTCTCCACCCAACCCCTGCTTTTAGAGACCTCTATCCTGTCCCCCCTCCGTCTCCTCTTTTCTAAGCTGAACAGTCCCAGTCTCTGTAGCCTCTCTTCATCTGGGACCTGTTCCCAACCCCTGATCATGTTAGTTGCCCTCCCCTCTCCCAGCCTTTCTCTTCCCCTCTCCCACCTCCTTTTCCCAGTCTCCCCCAGTTTTTTTCAATAAAGACAGAGTCAATGTTGGAAGAAACATTAGCTTTATTTTGTACATCAATAAGAAGGGGGGCTAGGGAAGGGCAAGTGGAAGAAGGTGAGGGAGGAATGGGGCACGAGCCCCCGATGGGGAGGACTGGGCTGGCTCTGCGGGCTTCTGGGGGTGGAAGCTCTCCTGCAGCCCCCCAATTACTCCCTCTCCCCAGATGGCAGCCTGCGGCAAGTGCAGCCGGGCTGATGGCCGAGTGGTGTGATGTGCCCAGTGTGGGCACTCAGGGCACTCCAAGCCAGAACTTCTTTGCAAGCGGGGCACCCCTTAGAACTGTGTGTCCGGGGTGGGGGTCGGGACCCTTTAAGCGCAGCCCTCGGTTAGCCTGAGACAGTATCTCCACGCTCTAAGTCCTCCTTTTATGCCCTGCCGGCACTGCTTCCGGCCATCATTAAGCCCTGTTCAGAGTCCACTCAATGTGGACTTACTAGTTCGAACTAGCAAAACGCTAGTTCGAACTAGTTTTTAGTTCTAGATGCGTTAGTTCGAACTAGCTTAGTTCGAATTAACTAATTCGAACTAAGTTAGTTCGAACTAGCGCTGTAGTGTAGACGTACCCTGAGTTCAGTTATCCAGCCAGTTATGCACCCACCTTATAGTAGCCGCATCTAAGTTGTATTTACCTAGTTTATCGATAAGAATATCATGCGAGACCGTATCAAGCGCCTTACTAAAGTCTAGGTATACCACATCCACCGCTTCTCCCTAATCCACAACACTCGTTATCCTATCAAAGAAAGCTATCAGTTTGGTTTGACATGATTTGTTCTTTACAAATCCATGCTGTCTGTTCCCTATCACCTTGCCACTTTCCAAGTGTTTACAGATGATTTCCTTAATCACTTGCTCCATTATCTTCCCTGGCACAGAAGTTAAACTAACTGGTCTGTAGTTTCCTGGGTTGTTCTTATTTCCCTTTTTATAGATGGGCACTATATTTGCCCTTTTCCAGTCCTCTGGAATCTCTCCTGTCTTCCATGATTTTCCAAAGATGATCGCTAGAGGCTCAGATACCTCCTCTATCAGCTCCTTGAGTATTCGAGGATGCATTTCATCAGGCCCTGGTGACTTGCAGGCATCTAACTTTTCGAGGTGATTTTTAACTCGTTCTTTTTTAATTTTACCTTCTAAAATTACCCCCTTTCCACTAGCATTCATTCCAGCACCAAGCGGCCCTGCCTGGCAGTGGCTACTAGACACCACCACAGAGTCCAGCAGACCTAGGCCTAATACAGCCCTGGCATCAGGCTGTATTATCAGTGAGTCACTGAGCACACAGTTGGGACTCAAGAAGGCTTTGCATGCGACAGTCATTGATGCCCCCAGAGCCTGGCTAATCTTCTTTGCTGTTCCAGGGATTTCCGCCGCAGGTGAAGCAGAGCCCTGGAAATGCTGGTCAGTGTGACACAGAATGTGTCGCCCTCCGTGCTTATTTTGACTTGACCGGTGATAAGAGGTTTCCCCGCCCCCCTCCCCCCTCGTAACATCGCGTACCAGCCTCTCTAGCTCTCCTAAGCTGAGCAAGGTCAGAGCGGGACGGTGCTCGCGGGGGAGAGCGCCGGGGTTGCTGCCCACGGTGCGTTTCTCTGAGTCAGCACTCCCATGCCCCGCCCCCCCCCCCCCCCGGGAGTATCAGCGGGCTGCTGCATGCTTTTCATCATGTCCTGGGTGGTTAAGGGGTGCTGGGGGGGGCTCATATTCTGCCCCAGAAGCAGATGCTGCCTTACAGACTTTACATCCGGGTGGGACCCTCATGCTCCTCTAGTCTAGCCAGTCTCAGTCTTTTGGGTGCCTGGAGCTGGTGGGCTTTCTTCCTAAATTGTGTCAGGGAAATCTCCAGAACCGGCCTATGGACCGGTTGTTCAGGAATCACTGCTCTAAGCCATGGTGGGGGAAGCAATTTTAGTGGAAAGCACCAGATCCATAAGAACATAAGAGCGGCCAGACTGGGTCAGACCAAAGCTCCTTCCAGCCCAACGTCCTGTCTGCCCACAGTGGCCAATGCCAAGTACCCCAGAGGGAGGGAACACAACAGGGAATCCTCACGTGATCCCTCCCCATCATCCATTTCCAGAGAAACAGAGGCTAGGGACTCATAGCCATGGATGGACCTAACCTCCAGGAATCTCTCTAGCTCTTTTTTGAACCCTGTTAAAGTCCTAGTCTTCACCACATCCTCTGGCAAGGAGTTCCACAGGTTGTACGCTGAGTGAAGAAAAACTTCCTTTGGTTTGCTTTAAACCTGCTGCCTATTCATTTCATTGGGTGACCCCTAGTTCTTGAATTGTGGGAATAAGTAAATAACTTTTCCTTATCCACTTTCTCCACCCCGTTCATGATTTTATAGGCGTCTAGCCTATCCCCCCTTTGTCTCTTCTTTTCTACGCTGAAAAGTCCAAATCTTTTTCATCTCTCTTCATATGGGACCTGTTCCAAACCCCTCATCATTTTTGTTGCCCTTTTCTCGACCTTTTGTTTGTGACGTGGCAGGGGGTGCTTTAGAAGCGGTGGCTTTGTGATGTAGCACGCCTGGCTCTCAGTTCATGGTTCTCATCACAGCAGAAGCCAGAGCATGTGGTCCTTTGTGGGGGGGTTCTTAGATTAATTTTTGGATCCGGTCCCTGCCAGCTCGGTGATGGTCTGCGTTAAGGTGTCGGTCTAGCTAAGCTGGGGCGACTGTGCTTGATGAGCTGCGGGGGGGTGGAGCAGCATGGGCGTCAGAGGCCGGAGAAGCTAAACCGTGCCACACCCCTCGCCTGCCACGTTGGGAGCATGACGCTGCTGAAAGTGTCTTGTGCTGCCTTAGGGGCTGCCCTCACACCACATCTTCCCATCCCTGCTCGGGGGCCTGGGGGAGGGGGACGGGCTGAAGAGACACACGCGAGCAGCGAGCAGCTGGTGGGCAGGCAGGAGAGCCTTGTGGGAAGGGGCCGAGAGGTGCGTGTGAGTGGGGAGCAGCCGGCTGGGAGGCAGGTTCTTGGGGGAGGGGGCGACAAGTGATGGGTGGGGACTCAGGGGAAGAGGCACAAGTGGGGGGGGGGGGCACCTGAGGGGGAGGGGCCAAGCAGCTGCAGGCCTCAGGGCGGGGCCGCAGTCCAGGCACAACCACCCTCTCTCGGAGGAGTCACCCGCCGCTCAGGGGGAGCTGAGGCAGTCACCTCCTCGGGGAAACCCCACCCTCCTGTCGCACAGGCCGGGCAGCGGGATGAGGGGCAGCCCCGTGCCGTGGGGAGAGCTGGAGAGAAGGGTCTGGGACAGATGCCGGGGGAGGGGTGTTCCCTTTCTCCAGGACACTGCTCATGCCCGAGGGGCTTTTGCAATGTGGAGAGGAGACCCTCTGAGGAATTTCTCTCCTGCCCTGTGTGAGGTTCTTCCCCCAGGCCCTGCTCTGGGCGCTCCGCTCCCCGTGGATGAGCCAGACGCCTTTCTTCCTGTCGCAGAAAAGCCGTCGCTCTCCTGTGCGCGAGACGTCACGGCGCCCGAGCGCTGCCGTGGAAAGACGGATGTGAAACACCCTCCCCCGCGGGGGCCCGGTCCATCCCGCCCGGACCGTCCATCCTCCCAGCTGTGCAAAGCTGGGCAGGCCAGGAGAGTAGCATTCAACATCCGTTCTGGGCAAAGGCGTGGCTTGCTTTGAATGGTGCGGGATGGCAGGGGGCAGAGACCGAAGGCCCAGTTTGGAGAAGGCAAGCCCCAACCCCGCCCCTTCCACCTGAAGCCCCACCCCTAGAGCCAAGCCCCGCCCACCCCATCCTGATCCTTCCTGGAGGCCTGAGGCTGCCACTGCGGCTAGGGAGCTCTCCCAGGCGGCCGGGGTGTGTGGGCAGTTGTGGGAAGGCAATGCCTTCCCTTGCCTCCATTACCCACCGCCCATGCACAGGGGCAGATGACCGTTTTGCGGGGCCCCGGGCAGCATAATTCCGAGGGGCCCCCCTTTGCCACGGCGCATGCGCGGGGCTTTCTGAAGCGCGGGGCCCGGGGCGGCCACCCTGTTCGCCCTGCCATATATCTGCCTCCGCCCATGCGGGACAGCCCCCATTGAGTGGTGGTTCCATGAGGTTAGACACGCGCGTGTCCTTTGTCCTCCTTAGACTCACTGTGTTTGTTTTTTCTATTGTAGGTCCCATCTGGAAGCATGAGGCGAATCTCAGGGGCTCTTTGCAAGCGAGACCTGCCCGGGAACCAGCATAGATGCTGGGTACCACTGCCTCTTTAAGCAACCCTCGGCCTACCTGCCTACCCTCCCGAGACCATGCCCGTGAAGGAAGGATCTAATCCCACAGACGTCAGGGACATGAGAGCCTTCTAGCCCTGCCCCCGGGTATCATGACCGAAGAGACCCAGCATGGTTACGCCATCAGTGATACCGAGTCCAGCTCCAAAGACCAAGACAAGGGTTTTGCCTTTGAGCGGTTCAGTGGGAAAGGCGGGGGGGAGTTTAACGGCAGCTTGCTGGAGACCTCAGAGCTGGGCTTGCACAACGGGACCGAGAGCGAGTCCCACGTCCCCGGCGCCAAGGAGAAAGAACCCCCCAGCCAGCGGGAGGCTGTGATCCGACCGCAGCAAGCAGGCAAGATCGACTTCAAGTCCCTCCACCACAAGCCAGCCTTTCCCAGCGACGGCCCGTGGGGCAGCGCGACAGGGAGCCCGCCGTCTCCCCCGGGGAAGGGCCGTGTGAGGGAGAAGAACAGGCGGGCCGGGAAAGGGGAGCGCAGTCACCACCAGCTCTACAGGCTCAGCATCACCAACTCTCGGTCCCACCCCACCATCGGCATCGCCTACCCCCAGCAGAAGGTCACCCCGCCCAAGAAGCCGGAAGCCAACCGAGAAGCCAGCGCGGGGAACTACCGGTTCCAGGTGCCTGGCATCGCCGAAAGGGAGGCAGAGCTCCAGCAAGAGGACCTGAGCTTCCACCAGTCCTTCCCCGAGGCCTCCTCCGGCCTCACCTCTGCCAACTTTACCTCACACCCGCCGGCCACAGTGTGCCAGAACCACGGCGGGAAAGGACAGCCGGCGCTTGGCCTGCCCCACAAGAGTCCTGGCACCAATGGGCAGTTACACTATGTAGAGTTCCAAGCGAATGGGATTAAGTCTTGGCCTTCGCCGGACAAAACCTTCCCGGGGGCTAGCTATGCTGTCTCGGCTCCAAAACCAGGCCCCTTCCCTGAGAGCAGCAAAGCCAGCACGCACTGTCTGGGCACCTTGCCGTTTCAATACCCCTTCCCGCCACTGCCGGACCTAGCCAAGGAGCCTTTCCACAATGACACGAACAGCCAAGATTATATGGACGTTTCCCTGGCCACCAACCAGGTGATTCATGGTGCTTTCGGCTTCCATTCCTCCTCCAGAGACTGGCAAGAGGGGGCGCTGAGCAATGGCGCCTACGACAGCGTCGCCCCCGAAGGCAGGACGTATGGCCTGTCTTCTCAGCCCACCCAATTCCTACATTCGCCAGCCCCGGGGGTCCAGCAGCCACCCCCCTTGCCGGTCTACAAAGGAAGGCATGAGCATTCCGGGGAGCTGAATGGTGCTATCTCTTCTTCTGGTGCTATCGACCAAACTCCAAGCACTTTCCAAGAAAACCAGTCCGTTTTCCCACCTAGTTTACACGTGGCGGCTCCGCCCAAGCCAGTGGGCAAGGGGCAGTCGTCCCTGAAAGACAGTGGACCTAGTCAAAGGAGACTGACCCAAGGCAGCGCTCTGCGAAGGAATATGCCACAGACCTCTCTCGCCCAAGTGCACTTTCCGAACAAAGTTTATGGCAGCTCCCCTGCGAGCGGCGTCAGCGCAGGATCGGTGCCTTTCGAGAAAAGTGGGCCCACTACTGCGCACGCCCACCCCAGGCTCGCGCAAGCCTGGGAGGGGGCCAGTAAGGCGTTCTCTCCCATGGAGCAGCCTTCAGCACCTTATTCAAACCCTGTTGGAAGTCAGTTCTCATTCGAGCGCCAGGCCAGCCCCGAGCAGAGGCAGCCCATGCAGAAAAACGCCAGGATGCCTTGGCAGCAAATCCACCTCCCCGGCACAGTGCCCAGCCCGCACAGGGGAGACGTTTCCAGACAGCTCACCAGCCAGAAAGTCCCATTCCCCCTGGGCGTCTCGCCGTGGCAAGGGGGCAGCAGTCTGCAGAAAGGCCCCCCCAGGTATCACAGCCAAAAGCTGCCGGCCGGGGAGGGGCTGGTGGTGCAGAGGAGGGACCCCACCCGGCAGAGCAGCTGCCCAGCGAGTGCGTTCTCCTTTGAAGGTGGGACAGACGCCGGGCCTCCTGCATGCGACTCCAGGAGCAAAGCCCTCTTCTACGCCATGAACCAGACGGTGCTACCGGCCACCTCCCGGAGCTCTCCCAATGCCTCCGCCTTGGTGGCAGCTTCGCCGTGTGAGTCTCCTCTCCCGTCGCCTGTCCCCAACCCCACCTGCAGCAGCACGTGTTCTTCCCTCTCACCTATGTCCAGCAGTCCCGTCAACCACCCCTTCGAAGACAGCCAGCTGCCTGCAGCACTTACCTCGGCCCACTTCTTCCACCATCCCTGCCTCCCCTCGGACATCCTGAGCCCCAGCTCCCTCCACTACCACCCACCAGACTCCATCAAGCCCTTCCACTTCCCCCTGGACGCCCCAAAGGATGAGCACCTGCTCAAATGCCTTCCGGAGAGCCAGTTCCACAAGCCGGACATCGACGTGGCCAAGGGCTGCCTGGATGGCTTTGAGGGGGATCCGCCTCCCCCGCCTTACTCCTCCCACCACCTGCTGGCGAACTCGCTGAGCAGTGCCAGCCTCGACCAGCTGGACGTGCTCTTGACCTGCAAGCAGTGTGACCAGAACTACAGCAACCTCTCCTCCTTCCTCGAGCACCGCCAGTTCTGCGGCTCGCACGTCATTGTCCAGGGTGAAGTCAGAGACGCTGCCCGGGGAGCGGAGACCAGGAAGCAGCTCCCTCCAGAATCTACAAAGCACTCCCAAGCCAGGCCAGGGCCCTCGCTTTCTCCCGACGCTCCTTCGCACCTGCTCACGTTAAACAAGTCTGTCCATTTCCTGTTAGATGGGGAAGGCAAAGGGGAGGCCAAGGAGGACCCACTGAAAGGTCATCTATTTAACGGGCTAACCACAAATTCCTTGCCACTTACGGCTTCCGACTTAGACATTGATGATGCCAAACTGGACAGCCTGATCACAGAAGCGCTGAATGGGATGGAGTATCAGTCTGACAACCCCGAGATTGACAGTAGCTTCATCGATGTGTTTGCCGATGAGGAACTCACATTGGTGAAGGGCGCGGGCAACGGGGTGCCGCAGAAGGCGAAGGATGGCCCATCCTTGGAGACCAAGCTGAAGCACACGGGGAAGGACGAGAAACCGGTGAGTCAGTCAAAAGCTGCCTCTTGCCACAAAGAGGATTGTCCGGGTGGAGAGCAGGCCAAGAGCAGAATGTCAGGGATGCAGCATGTTCCTAAGGGGAGACATTCCCAGGACAAGAGGCTGGAGAAATCCAGCATCCAGGAGTTGGCTCAGAGCAAGGCTGACAATCAGAGGAGGATTGAGAAAGCACAGCCTGACAAGAATACTAAGCTGAAGACGGGGAGGAAGAGTGATGGCAATTCTGGTACCCCAGGGACTAAAACCCAGCTCAGAAGCTCTAGCCAGGATCCGCAGAGTGAAATCAGAGCGAACGGTACCACCCCAGCCCCTGCCAGTAAGAACCCCAAGCTGCCGAGGTTCTCAATGAAGGAGGTGAAAAAGCGGAAGCCGAGGAGTGGCACCTGGAGCAAGGAGCTCATTCATAAAATCGTGCAGCAGAAAAACAAACTCCACAAGCAGCAGGAGAAGAGCGATAGGAACACGCAGGTCTCCATAGCCACCAGCAGGCTGCCACCAGCAGCCCAGGACAGTAAATTCGGCGAGTATGACTACGTTTCGGACTCCGATGACGAAGGGGTGGCGTATGCCAAGCTGCATGGTAGAAAGACGCTGGGGGCGGCGTTCAATGGGGCACCCAAGCACAGCTTTAGCAAGAGGCGCTCAGGGAGAGGCGAGAGGGCCAAAGAGAAGGAGTCAGCCTGGACTTACAGCCACAAGAGAGATGGCCAGGCACACAGACGGGCTCCAAGCAATGAGGCAACAAAGAAAGATGGCTTGGCAGCCAGAATCCGAAGGCGAAGCAGCCGCTCGTCCACCGGCAGCAATTGTAGCACTAGTCTGTCCAGTGAAACCGGCACCACCCCCCCAAGCACTGAAAGGGCCAACTCTGACCACGAGAAGGAAAGCCACCCGACGAGAAGGAGCCCAGCGAGTCCCCGGCACATCATACCACTTCCAAGGAACCCGCTGCACGTTCCCGAGGAAGAGACTCTAAAGACGAGCCGTAAGACCAAAGCTGGCTTCTCCAGACGGACAAGACAGTTTGGCTCAGCCAAATTTTTGCTGGCTGGCTTCCAGGCCCCTGAGAACAATAGGTCACATATTTCTTTTGTCAACGAGGCGAGCTCCCCAGAAAGCAAAGAGAAACCACATCCCAGCAAAGACGCCGTGGGCAAGGAGGACGCAGAAGGGCCAAAAGGAGTCACTCGCCATGCAGGTGAGGTGGCCCGACCTATGCCAGACGCTCAAGATGCCACTGATTCGACCATGACCAGTCATAGGCGTCCATTTGCTGCTTACAATGAGGACACCCTCGCTTACCCTGCAGAAGAGTTCATTCCTCCTTCTCACGTGGGCCCTGATGCCAGCCCTGGACTTGTGAGCGCTGCCTATGCCACAGCTGGCATCAAATACTTAAAGGAACATGGACTTTGTGATGACCACAAAGATTATGCTGCTCCCGTTAGCTGTTACAGTGGGAATTCTGTTGACATGATGCTCACCATCAAAGGATCCGATACCTACGTAAGCACTGACGCCCCACTTTATGACCATAAAGACCTGTCCAGTCACTATGATCAGAACCTTTTCTCAAAACCTCCCGCCAGGGGGGCCTCCCGCATTGACGATATCTACTTATGCCCGGATGACATTAGCACCAGTTCATTTGAGCAGAAACACGCTGATTTCCCCTCCTTTGCACCAGAAAATCAGCAGGCCAAAGTGTCTTCCCCTCTCGGCTTTGACTCCTCTTCGATATTCGGAGAGCTGCCCGTGGTGGAGTTTGAGACTCCGTTATACAACAGCGTTGCCACAAGTAAAGACAGTTATGTTGGTTTTGGATGCCACCTCCCCAGCAAAATGGTGCCATTTGAGCAGCAGTATCCTCCATTTCTTCAAGAGAAGGACTGGGGTTTAATGGAGGAGGTGTCTCCGATTTTGTCAGAGGACATTGGTCAGTTCCATCCCCTTTCGGTGGAAAAGCCATTAGCTAAGAAATTCCCAGACGAGGGAACCCTTCCGCCCAGTCCAATGTCTTTACCTTTGTCCGATAGAATCGGAGATTACAATGCAGCTTTTATGAACAATATCCCGGACAACGAGCTGGAGATCAAGCGCTTAGTGACGGAACTGGAAAGCCAGCTGCAAACCAGCAAACTGAATAACGAGACATCCGGCGTCCATCAGAAATCTGAGCAAGACGTTGGCGCACAGCTGAGAAAAGCACCTGGCCAGTTTTCACCTGTACACATGGACCAGGAGACAGAGAATGAAAAGGGCTTGTTCTTGACAGATGCTTTTGGGGATGCAAACCTCCTCTCCACAAAAGTCTGTGTGGGCCATAAGGTAGCAAATGAGAAGCCTGCACTTCCCAGGGTAGATGGCATCTACAAGAACCACCAAGACTCTTGGCCCAGCCCAGTGGAGTTTAATTCTTTGGACTCAAGCTTGTGTTCACCAGCTGCTGAAGATTCCATCTCTGTAGATCATTTCTGTTCCAAAGAGGCCTGCGATCAGTTCCCAGTGGCTCTAAAGGATGCTGAAACGTCCAAGGAACGTGACTGCAGAGAGATGGAGAATGGATCTCCCCAGGTAATCTCTGATTCATGCATATCAGACAAATTAGAGGCTCCAGTCTACACAAATCATTTGATAGAAAGCCCTGCCATTGTTACCGATTCCTTGTTCCCTAAAACTCTAGAGACGGCTGAACTAAGCAAACACACTATTTTGCCACCCCTGCCAACTAAACACAGAGCGGACGGGTTTTCGGAGCCAGGAAAAGTGGCTAAAACCTTTGATGACCCTCCAAAGCTGGAATCTTTCAACAGCCCCATGCCGAATCTGAAATCTGAATTTGGGTTTCAGGAAGATCGGGTCCCCACCTTGGATCTCGCTTTGTCGTCTTATGCCAAAAATGACACTGACTCAGAAGTAAGATCTCCAGGCAAAGCTGAGTCACCTAAAGTGCTAGGAGACTCGGTGCACTTTGAAGACGATGACGATGGATCTGCATTCCTGGGAGAGACAGAAAGGAAGGATCCTGCAGGCTGCCAGACCCCAGGGCCCTGTGACAAGGCTAGCAACCAGAAAGTGTTATTATTTGATATACTGAGTGTGTCCAAAGAGACTGATTGTGGTACAGAAAAGGGGCTCACCACCAAAGAAACAACAGCCAACCCATTACAGCAGCTCCAATTATTTGTTGCCCGGACAGTCAAGAATAATGAAGAAGAGCTCCTGATGCCAAGCTTCCCGACCCTGCTCTCTGCCAACCACCACCCTTCCAACACCAATATCCAGGCTGAGCAACGAGAGGAAGGCCTGGGCAGCGTGGGAGGTGAGAATTCAGCATGTCGTCAGGCATGTGGAGAGGGGGGCGTGCCCGCGGGAGGAGACACAGCTGGCACGGCTCCCACATCAGAAGCGACTGGATTTTTTCCAGAGGCAGGCGAACATCTGGGCTCATTCAAAGAACCAGACTCCGCGACTGCCGCCCGACCCGCGTCTACGGCCCACAAACTGCACAATAATGTAACAGAGCCGCCGCACTTAGCAGATGAATGTTCAGAGCCAAGGGACATTAATATCTGTGCAGATGGCGTATCACGAGAACATAATAACCTCCCACCATGCGGCAGCACAGCGGTCACCCCGTCGCGAGGGCAGGGAAGGAAAGATGATCAGATTGTGGAGGAGCAGCAGCAAGATAAAACCAAAGCAACCTTGGCATTTAAAAACCACAGCCAATCCTATTTAAGCCCCGGTTTGTTTGAGACGGAATCGTTAGGCAGCACGCTTGCAGCGGCAGTAAAAGTAAGCAATGCTGAATGTGATGCTTGGTCTGATGGAGTTAGTCCTCACACACAGTTGTCATGCACCATAAAAACCAAAGGCATAATATCAACCCATAACCAGGAGGGACATGAGACACGGCCTCCTTGCCACACGCCTTTGGGTCCAGCTTGCTCTTCGAATCTTTCTGAAGATCTTCACCAGGAACATCATTTCTTGCATAAAACTGACCTCTACTCAGTAAAAGCTCAGCCACCCGAAGAAAAGGAAAAGCAGGGCCCGGACACTTGTCCCTCAAAGGAGGGCTCTCTGGCTGGTTTGTCTTTGCAAACTGGCTTTTCCCCCCGCAAATATTTGCAGAACAGTAACAATGAAAATGTCGATTTCTCGGGCTTCCACACACAGCTATCGGAAGAGGAAACATTTCATGCCCCTGGGCTTGCCCCAGAGACTCAGTCAAGTTCACTCCTGGCAAAAAGGTTTGCCTCCGACTCGGAGGAAAATCTCGTTGGCTGTCCCACCCAAAATCCTTTAGAGCAAGGAACATGGAAAGACACGCGTGTCTTTCCCCCCACCTCTCAGCAATGCAACCTCACTACTTCCACACCGTTGGATGCCTTTGGAAACCTTCATCACCGTCTTGCCAAAGACATTGAACATCATTTTGAGCTGTCTGAAAAAGAAGGGCTAGCAAGACCTCGCAGTCCACAGTGCCCCAAGGAGCTGGCAGCTTCTGCCTTGGAGATGGAACACCCCCAAAACTTGCAAATGAACAATTGTACTCTTTCCTGTGGGCCACCGTTGGATCGACAAGACATTGGTGGTGGGTTGCCAGAAAGCCCTTGTGCTGAGCTGTTGTGCCCTCTTTATAAAGGAAACAAGGAATGTGCCATCACGGACATGATTATTAATTCTCAGTCAGGGCCTCTGCAGGGCATCCTTGCTTGTCAGCCCACCCCCGAAACCAAAGATCACTCAATGCAGCTCACGAGTCTTCCGCCCGTTACAGAAAGAGAGGTGGAGGTAAACGGACAACATGAAAGCGAGCTCGAAAAGTGCCATTATCATGGAAAGAAACATCAAAATGAGCCAGAGGCCTTATGCAATACTTGTGGCACTCAGCAGATCCCGACTGCTGTAAATACTGCCTTGGCAAGAATAGCAGATTCTGGTCATGTTGATCAAGAAGTCCACCAGTTCACAGAGGGGCCAGAGATGAGAGCCGGTTACCCCTCCAAAAATGTGACTAATAGAGAAAATCGTTCAAAAGGAGATGACTCAGCAGGCCATGGAGGTGAGAGTCCAGGAGGAGATAGCAGTTGTGTGCTAACTAACAAAGAGCAAGAAGAAGAGTGTGGCATGTTTAAAAGTATCCCAAATGCAGCCAGAAACAGACATCCGAAAGAAAAGAAGCCAAATGGCCTCCAAGTCACTTGTGATATCTGCTCAGCGTCTTTTAGATCCAAACCAGGATTAACCAGGCACAAAGCTGTCAAGCATCCGCCGAAGAACGACGGCCCATGGCTGCCCAGCAAAACTTCCAAGTTCAGTTTGAATCTGCTGGAGAAAACATCGAAGATGTCCAAGAAAGTCGCTAGGAAAGGCAGAAAGGCTACTGCCAAAAAGAGAGTGCATAACTCATTAACACCACCCAGTCCTGTGGGACACCTCTCCAAGAACACCTGTGCTGGTCAAGAGAAGGAGCCCCATGCACAAATGCAAGAAGTAGTGAGTAGAGTCCTCAGTGACCTCAGCGTCATCTCGCTTGAAATGTCCCACAAGGGTCCTCACACAGATATGCTGAGTAAAGAAACAAAGACAAAGCCCCATAGTTCAGTGTCAGAGGGACTGGAGGATTCGGTGACAGAAAAGCCCAGTCCTAGAAAGCAAGCACATAAAGAGGAAAAAAGCAGAATACGCCAAAGCAAAGAGCCTGGGGGATTCAACAGAAATTTAGAGAAGAAACTCAGTAGAAAAGCAAGAAGAAGGAAAGTGTTTCCTAATGGAAGTGAAGTCAATGGGTTGTCTGGTCTTGAGAAGGATGATACTGATGGTCCTTCCCATGCAGTTGCCAGAAGAATCAACTCCGGTCTGTCAAATGTGATGGAAGAGCTGGCTGAGCCGGACTACTGCATCTCAGCAGAGGAACAAGACGGGCTATGCTCACGCCAACAGTATCCCCCAGCAAAGCAGTCACCTTGCAGAGCTAAGCATGCAGATGAAGTGGGTGATTGGGTGCTCTCCTCCAAAGAGACAGACAGGCAAGAGTCACTAACGGCCCCCGTAAGTCAAGGCAAAGAGGCAGAGGCCAAAGAGAAATGGGCAAGTGGGTTCCTGAAGCAAGTGGAGAAGGAGTTGATCAAGGTCGGCAAAGAACAGCAGGATGATCGTGATGGCACAAACGCGAAGGAACGTGAGAGAGAAGAGAGCAATCCCGGGAAGGAACATAGCACCTTCCGGGGTCCCTTGAGTCCTGCCCCACCAAACCGGTCTGTAGAAACCTGCGATTCTGAAGCAGCCCACGAGGATCCCATTGAAGCCATGCTGGAAAATGCTTCTGAAGACAGCCCTTGCTCTGCAGAGTCAAAGCACTGGGGGAAGGGAGCGTTGCAGCAGAGAAAGGAGACCCACTCTGGGGATGTGGCTGCGTCAGACCTGCAGAGTTTCATTGATGATGACCTCACATTCTCACAGCTGTTTCCACGGGACAGCCAGTTCACCCGCAGGAAGTGCACACGTGTGTACGGGAAACGGACCAAGAAACCCAGACCTGCCATGGACGCAAATGTCATGCCTGGGGGCACCCTAGACTTCATTCCCATTCGCCTAGCTTCTGACCTCAGTGAAACTAGCTCTTTCTGTGTCACCAGGGATGATCCTTGTGAGTATGAAACCATCTCTATCGATGATGCCTTGATGCTAAATATGTGCCACAGTGGAAAGCCAAAGGGGTGTGAAGCCAGCTCTGACACTTCCAAAGATATTGCACTGCCGCCAGATTATGAGGAAACCAACCAAAGAAAGGAGGTCATTGATCTGGAGGAAGAGGACAACATGTTAACCTTCCTGTGCCACAACAACCAGATGGAAAACATTCCAAACTTGAACATTTGGGGAAGTCTTGAAAAGGAAGTAGGAAACATTCCGGCTGATGAAATGCTGTTCAAGCCCCCTCCCGAGCTTGAAAGTGAACATTCAATAGTGGAAACTAGCTCAGAGCCCCCAGAGCTAGAAGAGGAACCCTTCGGTCACAAGTTAAACAAGGAGCAAGGTTCACCCGAGTGTCAGACGATCGACATTGATTTGTTGAATGCCAAGTTCAAGATGCGGGACGTGCGCTTTTTCAGCCCTTGCGAAGACACTCCTGGCCCTTTGGACGAAAGCGTGGTGAGTTTCAAGCAGAAGTCAAGCCAGCATAACAAACACGGCAAAAATAAGCTAGAAGATGGGAAACTGGGCAAAAACCGCGGTGATATGAACATCAAGACTAAAGATAAACAATACAAATGCAAAGTGTGTTTCCAGTGGTTTCTCACCTTAGGGGAACTGGACTTTCACAAACTCACCCATAACCCTTCCCCTCCGCCGACCTGCTATATGTGTGTCCAGCGCAAATTCAGCTCAAGGGAGCAGTTGAGGGACCATTTAAAGGAGAAGCATGCAAAAAACAAAGCGGGCCTGTGGGCCTGCGGCATGTGCCTCAAGGAGATTTCTGACGTCTGGATGTACAACGAGCACCTTCGAGAGCACGCCACACAGTTCGCTCGGAAGGGCCAGGCTCAGAAGTCTGTGCTGGGTCTGCCCTCCTGCTTTGGCGAGGACAGCGCTGCCGTCACCCACTTCCTGAACACCATCATGTATCGGAAGCCCAGCAAGTCCTCCAGGCTGGTGGAGTCCACCAGCAAACACCTGGCCAGCAAAGAGAACAAGAGCCTAAAAGAGCCAGCCCCTGACCCAGAGGCAAAGGTAACGAAAGACGTATTGGAAGGCGGCATCAGGATGAAACCGGCTTCCAGCTCTTCCAAAAGGTCTGCCAGTCCATCTTCAGACAACACGCCGAAAGGCGACAGCGTGCCGAAAGCTGTCCCCATGCATCCAGACTGCAAGGACCCTTCCCGAGATTGCCACCACTGCGGGAAACAATTTCCCAAGCCCTTCAAGCTCCAGCGCCACTTAGTGGTGCACAGCTTGCAGAAGATTTACTTGTGCCACAAGTGTCCCATGTTCTACCCGGACACCAAGGAGCTGCGGAGCCACCTGAGTCAAGACCACGGGATAGTGGAGGAGGTGGAGATCAAGCACACCACCCTCTATGCGTGCGAGCTCTGTGCAGACGTTATGCACGTCATCAAGAAGTCCTTCATCTGCAGCATGTGTAACTACACCTTCTCCAAGAAAGAACAGTACGACCGGCACATGGAGAAGCACCTCGCAGGCAGCAGCAGGACTTTCAAATTCAGAGGTGTCCTGCGGCCAGGTATGTCCTCCAAGGATGGCAGTGAGAAAATCAAAGAGGAACACTATCCACAGGAGGGCGGGCCAGCCCCCCGCAAAAAAAGGAAGATCATGCACCATGGCAGCTTGGAGCCACACCGCTCCCCTGTGCACCTTAGCTGCCGGAATGACCTACAGCTGGATGATCCGCCTGTACCACCTCCCAGCGAGTCCTGCCCTGGAAGAGCTGGTGACCCTGGAGCGACATTGCCCCAAACCTCTGAGAAAACAGAAGATCTTGTGGGTGACTTCTCTGACCTCCTGGCTGAAATGGAAAAATCTCCGTTCAGTGCCCTCCCGCCACCTCCTTGCCTGTCTCCTTCTCTGCCCCAGGCTGTCGTGAGTGATCCAGAGCTCAGTCACACCCTGCCACTTTCCCCTGAAGAACAAGACAAAGGAGCCTTTGATGGGAAGCCGCTTCCTTTCCTGGACTCTTCTGAATTTGGCATGGACCTGAATAGCTTAGCAATGGATGAGACACGATCTCCCCCTCATCTCACTGAGAAACACGGCCAGGCAGACGGCCAAGGGAAAACAACCGTCAGCAATCAAAGAGAACATGCGGTGGGGATATTGGACCAACCCAGTTCACAAGAAGAGCCTGTTGACAAGATCTCTTCCCTCAAACCAGCTAAAGCAATCCCAGAAATGTTTGCCCTCAAAGTAGATGCTCCCCAGGCCAAGGACACTCCTAAAACATGGTGGAGCAGCCCGCATGGCGAGGAGACAGCTCCTAGGGACATGGCATTCAAGTCCCAATATTCAGAGCCCACCTACCCCTCTCTGCCGCTGAAGGACAAAACAGCATCCCCTGTTCTCAACAGGGCTGCCAAAGATTCTGCCCCTCCGAAGAAAATGGCATGCAATCCAGGGAGTGGTGACGTTGCCGTGGCCACAATGGGTAATCTGGGCAGGACAGAGACCCCCAAACCCTGCTCGCTCAAAGAAAAAGCTGTGCCTGAGATGGGTGTCTGTGCCAAAGACAGCAATGCCAATGCCAGCGTCAGAGAAACAGGCGCCAATAAACCCGTAAATCACCTCAAAGCTGAAGGAGCGGCCAACCCTGTAAAACATGGCCACGCGGATCCAGGTAAATCTTTGGACAAGCCGGCTCCTCACGGGCCCGGCAAGCTGCACCCGAAGAAGAGAAAAGAGCACAAGTCTTCAAGTCACAAAGGCTGCTCGGCCTCCCGGGAGAACATGGAGGGGGACGGAAAGAAGAAGAAAGCCCGAACGCCGGGCCCTGGCAAGAGCGATGGGGCGGGAGAGTTCAAAAGGGCAGACTGGACCCACAATGAGGCTTCGGCCCTTTCACCCGGAAAGAGGGACACGCACTCCAACAAACTGATCCCCAAGTCCAGAACGGCAGGCATGGGCAACCAGCTGAAAAAGATGGCCCTGGACACCTACAAGCAGAAGAAGGTGACCAACCATCCTTCCAATGGAGATCTGAAGCGGAAAAAGGACATCCTGGGGAAAACCTTCCACCATCTCCTGGCCAAAAGCCCCACTGCCTCCCTGCATGGTTCTTTACACAGGAACAGAGCTGTCCAAGGTGCTAAACCTGCTGACTCGCACAATTACAGGACAGCCGAATCCCAGAACAATCTGCTAAGCCAACTGTTTGGACAGAAATTAACAAGCTTTAAAATTCCTTTAAGAAGAGATACTTCCGAGTAATTTATGAAAGTGACTTATAGTGATCCTCGGCTGCTTTCAAGGGGTTTGCAAGGGAAAAAATTATCAAAGCATTACATTCGTTTGTGTAGCATGATTTTTTTTTCTGTCTCGTTTAAATGAACTTGCACTGCAGCCTCTGTGAAATAGTTTGCTTTGTGTCTACTAATCTACTTTAATTCACCTGATTTATCATGCAAATGCTAGAACTTTGATGTGGCTGATGATTTTCATGAACTGAAATTGTAATCGCTTTGGGCAGACTGAATCCGTCAAGAGCAATTGCTTTATTGCAGAAGTGCTGAGGTTATAAGGAGACTTGCAAATCTCAGACCCTTTTGAGACTGCTTCTCTGTTATCTTTGTACAAAGTACTTGAAGAGATGAACTTCATTCCACAGACGTCTTGTTCAGAAGGTGCAGTACACTGTAGAAAGCAATTTTTTAAAAAGATTTTTGCACAAATAACCCTATACAATTCGTTCATTTGGGAGCTGGCCTACAACGTGATAAATTAACAACAAAATTAAATTAAGAATCCAGTGCCACATATTGTGACAGACATTCCTAAGAATTTGTTTCTACGTTGCCAAGAAAATAATGAACTCACTTGCATGCTGCGTGGGCCTATTAGAGTATTTCAAACACCAATGCCATTATTTGACCACTGTAGATTATGTACATACATGAAAAATGAGAATAACGCTAGCGAACTGCACCTGGACATTTGTGACTTCTTTTGTTTCACGGATAAAACTGTGCCAACTTACCAGACCAGAATAGTACTGTCCAAGTGACCGTAATGGTATAACTTCTAAACTATCTTACTGTATTGACTTCGTAGCTATATAGGTATCAGCTTTTTACTATGCAGTTACTGGTGCTATTTTTATTTTGTAATGTGAATACAGACTTCCTTGATTTAAAAAATAAAAGGGAACAAATAGGAAGTAGCAGTGACCTGTAAAAGAAATCAAAGCAGGAAAATAAAACTTTTTAAAACATCCTGAATGCTGGTACTCCATAGTGGTAAAAAAAGGTTATGTCATGTTATCAAGTAGGTATACAACTGAACTTTGAACCAGAAAGAAATCTCAGGTGCAAATGAGGACACGGAAGATACTTAAATACTATTGAAATACTCCCAGGTCAAGGAGGTGAAGTTATGCACTGATGTGATATGAACAAATAGAGTACTTTGCGTCTATCCTGCAAAAAAAAAATTTTTTTTAGTTTTAAAAGGAAAAAAAGAGGCTTTATCCTGTTAATATGTATCTTTACAGTCCTTTGTATTGTATAAAAAAACTATTTAGGTAATTTACCTTGGGTGCAATGTGTTATGTCAAAAGTTTTTATTTTGATATTTTGTCAAGAGAGCAAAGCGAGAGCGGGAAATGCCTTTTTATTATGTCGTTATGTGTGCTATTAAAGTGCCTCTTTAATATTGTTAAATAAAGTATGAGATGAAAATATGGGGTGGTACTGTAAAATCATACCTAATTCATCTTTTCAAATATATTCCAATATTTTCACAGAAACTCCCAGGCTCTGTGGAATTTGTCAGATGTTTTGCTGTCTTAGTTCTTCGATCCCATACCGCAGAAACACACCCGCGCCTCACATTTGCTGGGAGTTGGAGGCTGTGCATTACTCTCTGTGCATGTACATGGATAGATACACACACAATAAGATCTGGTATGCTCACAGCCACTACAATAATAAATAAATAACTTGCCAGGTTAGGTGACATCTATCTATCTAAGGTGCTTAGCTGGCCCCATTACCACAATATCTGTCCTCACAGCACCACATGGTAATATGCTGGTAGAGCCGCCATCTGGCTTTAACTGATTTTGAAATGAAGGTGTGGAGAGATGAGGGACTTGGCTAAGAACAGGAGGCATTGTAGGGTGGAGCATGGAATTAAGGCTCTAAGGAAATCAGGACTTAAAGTAGCTAAGATGTCCTGAGAAGCAGGTGGGGAGAATGCGGAGGGGGGCAGTCCTCCGGAGGAGCCCATCACTGATTGGCTGGAGGCTAGTGAGGGCGGGGTTAAAAGGTTATACAACTTTAAAAGAGTCAGTGTCGCATGGGAGCTTGACTAGGCCGGAGGCCTGTGTGACATGCTCCAGGCAAGAAGCCGAGTTCAGAGAGACGCTGGCTGTAGCTGTCAAAGATGGAGGTCAGTTAAAAAGCTGCCTTGGGTTGAAGCCTGCTCCAATGACTTGGTTAACCCAGGAGGCGAACATAGGCAAAGTCTTGCTGGGAAAACTTGATTTTTAGACAGAGCCCTCTACCCGCCTGAACTAGATTTCCTCTACTTGGACAAGGGCTTGGTCTAGTTCTGAGAGGGAGGGTTGCTTTAGCTGGCAGCTATATTATCCTAAAGGGATTACCGAAATTATTGCTAAAACATCTCGGGGATGGGGGCATGTTAGTCTGTAATTTTAAAAATAATGAATAGTCCTGGGGCACCTTAGAGATTAACCGAAATATACAGACTCATGAGCGCTCGTGGGTAAAACCCACTTCCTCAGATGAACTGGAGTGGAAATCAAAGAAACCGAGAGAGAGAGGGAGAACAGCAGAAGCAGCACCTGTCAATGGTAGGTCACATGTTAAAGAGGCTAATTTAGTGGGCTGGGTGTGTCCCATATATAGCTTTGATGTGGCAAAGCAGGTGTTAAAGGTGAAAGAAATTGGCTTTGTAATGTGCCAATCGCTTAATGTCTTTGTTCAAGCCCAGAGTAACAGTGTTAAATCTGTAGATGAATTCCAGTTCTGCAGATTCTGTCTGTATTTGGATAGTGAGATTACTTTGTAGAAGGATAGCTACTTTGAAATCCATGAACAAGCGCCCAGGCAGGTTAAAATGCTCCCCTATGGGTTTGTGTGTTAGCATTTCTGATGTCTGGTTTGTATCCATTTATCCGTGGTTGTAGAAGCTGTCTGGTTTGGCCAATACACATAGCAGAGAGGCAGTGCTACCACTAAATTATTTCTGTTTTATAGGACTTAAAAGAAAGACTATTTTGTCCGATGTTTTTAATTATCCTGGGTCTTTTTTGTTCCCTGCCTTCTTCACCTCCGTGGGACTTGAGAATACAGCCCACAGTTTACATGCGCTAAATCGCTGTGCAACATGGCCCAATTTATCTCGATAGGTTTATATACTCCCCACCTCCACTCATGAGCATGGTACCGGAACAGATCAAAGATTCATCTATTGGGTATCTTATTTCCTGCAATGGCAGCGGCTTCAGGAAAAATCCCCCATCATGCACCTGGGTCTGAAATACCAGAAGGGGCACAAGAAAATGTCTGCCTGAGCCACAGCTAATGTCCTGAAACATGAGGGTTTTGACTGTCCTTGTCGTTTTCGCAGGTGGCCAGACTGGGCTAGAGCAGAGAGGTGAGAGAATTTTTGGCTCACTTATTCTATCATTGTCGCACTCTGAAATGCAGCAAGAGGAGAATACGTTCCCACAGGTCACCCAGCTGCACTGGAATCTCGTGAGATGACATGATCGTCTCAGGCCAGTTTTACAGACCCAGTGAGT
This sequence comes from Pelodiscus sinensis, assembly GCF_052426305.1. Lineage (NCBI taxonomy): Eukaryota > Metazoa > Chordata > Testudines > Trionychidae > Pelodiscus > Pelodiscus sinensis. Next base: position 47,661,735 of record NC_143063.1, read on the forward strand.
TGGAATAAGCAGCAGCGAAACTTCTGGGAGCTTTCTCTTCCCTGACTAAGCACCTAGTGACGGCTGCCACAAAATGAAGTCAAGCAGACCCGCGGTGCTAGTTAATGACTTGCCTGAAGGAGCAGGCTAATCAAACACCTGCAGCCAATTAAAGCCTGTGGGTCTGCTTTAGAAATTTCCCCCAGGTAATGGAGGGGGAAGACAAAGAGTGACGGGCTGGAAGGAGGAAGTGAGGTACAGAAAAGGGGTATGTGTGTGTGTATGTGTATGTGGAGGAAGGGACGTGCGTGTGCATGTGTGTGTGGAGGAAGATGTGTATGTGTAGAGGAGGGGATGTGCGTGTGCATATGTGTGTGGAGGAAGATGTGTGTGTGTGTGTGCGTGTGTGTGTGTCAAGGAGGGGGTGTGCGTGTGCATGTGTGTGTGTGTGTGTGTGTGTGTGTGTGTGTGTGTAAAGAGCTGCCAGCTTGTAAGTAAAATAAGGAGTGTGTGTTGTTGCTGCCTTAGGCTACATCTACATGATGGAGCTATTTCAGGATACCGGAAGTATCCCGAAATTGCTATTCCGTATCTTTTGGGCAAGCCTGTCATTTCAAAATCTAATGGGCTCGCTATTCCGACATCCCTGTAAACCTCATTCCACGAGGATTAAAGGACGTTTCGAAATAGCGCTCTGTTTCAAAATAAGCTTATTTTGAAATTAACTCGAAATAAGCTACGCAATTTGCATAGCTCAAATTGTGTAGCTTATTTCGAGATAAGGGTGCGGTGTAGACACACCCTTAGGGTCCTGGGGCCAGAACCCAGAGTAGCGGGCGGGCCCGGGTTCCCCCAAACCTCCCCCATGCCAACTCAGAGACCGCCCCTGAGAAGGGAGACCAGGACTACAGAGAGATTCTCACCAGGAAACCATGAACTAGCGTGTGATGAGTCTAGCGCAGCGAGCTCTGGTCCCTGCCTCTTGTAAACAGAAAGGGGCCGTGTGGAGGGCCACAGGGAGCCTCTGAGGCAAACACCATCCGCCTGTAGCACGAGGACTAGACGTCTTGTAACTGTGATCTACTGTGGACACGGAATGAAACCTGGGTCCTCTCTCGGCTAGGGAAGTGATAGCTTCTCCAACTCTCTGGCTGTCTTCAAGCCTAGACCAGTTGCTTTTCTGGGAGGTACATTTTGGGCAAACTCAAGTGACAGGGCTGGAGCAGGAAGAAGGGGATGAAATTCGCAGACTTCTGGTACCCAGGCAATCAGACAAGATCATCCTACGAGGTGAGTTGGCTTTCAAGTCTATGAACCATTCGCAGGGAGCCGCCCCAATGTCTTTCGCCTGCTTTCTGAGGGCTAGTGCTAGGCCAATGACCAAGATGCGGCTGCCTGTCCGAGCGTGGAAGGTAAGAAAGCAGAGTGGTGCCGGTGAGCGGCGCACGGTGCGTGTGTCACCAGTGGGTCACGATTGGCTTTGTCCTCCAGGTGACCCCTGTCTGCACAGCACTGAGGTCTGAGGTAGGAGGCTGGCACAAAGCGGCGCACATTATAGTCTTTAATTACTGTTGCAATCACAACATTTAAACGCTGTCAACGAGAGATAGCTCATAACCGCAGGCTAGCAGCCCTGCCACTGGGGGCTTGTAACTAAAACTGCAGGATTAATTTGATTAATTGATAGAATTATTTTCCAAACCACGCTTTTGTTTATGGAGGCTTAAAATGCTCGCCGCCCGCACCCTCCTGGTGTGTTGCAGAGCGGAGATAAAGCCTGCTGAAAATAATTAGTATGGCTTAATTTAAGGGGGAAATAACCTCAGATGAATTTTGCGGAAAATTTAGAGCAGCGAGCTTTGGTGGGTTTGGGCAGGAAATATTGCAGAGCTGGAAATGGGACTTTTTATGCTTTGGCTCGACTATATTTCACCAGGGCTACCACCCTGTCGGAGAGAGGAATATTTCAAGCCTGTCTGAGCCTGCGGCGTTCTTCCTCCTCCAGATTCAGCATGGCAGTGCCTCCAAGTCAGCGTGGCAGAAAGCAACAGGTTTAGCTGGAGGGCAGGTAAGCGCCAGGGTTTTATGTTGTTGATCAGTCGGTCCGATTGTCTCCAAGGGGATAGTTTGTTCAGACTCCGGGAAGCCACCGTGATTTAGGCCAGGGGGTCCTTTAGTCTGCTGAAATCCGTGGCGCTTATGTGCAGAGCCTAGTGGCACCCGGTGTCAGTGCGGGCTGCAAAATCTGGCTCTGAATGCAGCTGGCCTAACCAACTGTGGGCTGTTGTTAGCTTCCCCTTGTCTTCCCTTCCACAGTCTGCCCCCACCTCAAATCTTGTCCTGGGGGAGGGAAGGCAGGAGTTCTTCCTTCCTGGATCTCTTAGAACTGGGAGTCTTTGAGGCAAAAAGAACATCCATCCCTCCGCCTTCTTCACCAGACGGCTGCTGCTGCTAACCCCCAAGGGGGCCAACAGAATTGCAGGGCCCCTGGGCTGGGGGGGCAGCTCTGTGCTCCCAGAAGGGGCGGGGCTGGGGCAGCCAGTCCTCCGCACCGCACGGAGCACACCTCAAAGCTGCATGGAGCACGCTGCACGGTAGCATTTGCTACCAGAGACCCCCATCTCCCAGGACAAAATAAGTCAAAGGGCCCCAAGAGAAGACCGTGAAGGCCAACCTGTACATCGCTGATTTCAGTGGAATTGCATGTGTCCCGACGTACCGGCGCTGGCCCCCATCCTGCTGGGCGCAAGAGTCTGTCTCTGGAGGGGTAGGAGGGATGGTGGGGGGTGATGGGACCCTCCCATGATTGCCCCCCCCCCACAAGGGTGAGTCGCCAAGGGCCCGGTTTTCAAAGGCACTGAGGTATTGCTGCAGTCGGCGTTGCAATGCCTAAGGGATTTAGGGGCCCAAACCGTGGACAGGATCGGATCACTTCTGAAAAGTGAGAGGCAGGCTCCTGCATCCGAGGGGCGTTGCAGCGACCATAGAATCATGGAACACCAGAGCTGGAAGGGACCTCGAGGGGGCATCATGTCCCGGCAGGACCGAGCCCCTATGCCACGCCGAAATGCTGAACAAAACTGGACCCAGGCAGGAATGGGGAACTCCCTTCGCTGCAGTGGCAGGTGCCTGCGGGTTATGGTGCGTGCCCAGGTGTGAAACTGACGTGGTAACACTGTGATCGGCAGCACATGGTTCCATTGCAGTGCGTACCTGAGAGAGATCCGCACCCCTAGGCTATGTCTACACTCGCCGCTTCTTGTGGGAGAAATATGCAAATGAGGCTAAGCGTGGAATATCATTGAGCCTCATTTGCATACCTAATAAGCCGCCATTTTTGCAGAAGAGGCTCTTGCACCAGAAGGAGCTGTCTACACTGCCTCTTCTTGAGCGAGAAAAACCCTCTTGCGCAATGCTGTTATTCCTGAAAATAATCGGCGTAATGGCATTGCGCAAGAGGGTTTTTCTTGTGCAAGAAGGGACAGTGTAGACAGCTCTTCCTGGCGCAAGAACCTCTTCTGCAAAAATGGCAGCTCATTAGGTATGCAAATGAGGCTCGGCGATATTTCACGCTTAGCCTCATTTGCCTATTTCTTGTACAAGAAGCCACGAGTGTAGACATAGTCTAGTGACTTCCAGGCAGGGTAGCATTAGCAGCGCGTAAATCGGATCTTTGTTACCTCTTTCTCTGTCCCCTCCCTTTCATAATTCTGATCCCTGTCATGCCCCAGGGACAGACACGCTCTAATGCTAGCACTGGCTTGGGGTCCCTGCCCTGGCTTTGGGGCAAGAGACCGGGAAGTATTTACCAATGGGGAGAGACTCGATTTCCTGCGTTCCCTCGTGCAGACCAAAATGTGTCATTTTTCTTTTTCTCCTCTCTGATCCATGCAACCGGAGCGGCTCCCTTCTTCCCCCCACATTTCAGCACATGGGGCAGAAAACGGTTTGTGCCTATTAAGATGCACCACGGGACCCCAATGGAGCGGGTGAGCCTCCCAGATCAATGTGTGGGGGAAAAGAAACCGCCCCCGCCCCTTTGCCCATCAGTCAGACTCAGCTCCCTAAAGCCCTTGAGTTTGCTGAGACCTCCATTATCGCAGGGCAGCTCCGGCACATTTGACACTGAGAAGATTGCAAGCTGGCACCAGGGTAATTCCAACGAGAAAGGAAAAGCTGGCTGCTCGCGGCAGCCTCAGATTAACTTCGGCTGCATGGCGGATACCTGGGGAGAAGAGAGAATTGTGGCGGGGAAGGCGGGCGAGGGACCATGTCTGGGAATAACTGGGGAGTCAGAATCGGTTCAGATCTGAGCAGGCATCAGAGACGCTGAACCAGCAGCCTCCATAACCAGGGGCAGATCTGCTCTTGTGAATGAGTGGCGTTGCATTGAACCGCGGCTGGGTGAATGGATGTATCTCCATTGACTCCAATATACACAGCTGGGAATCTCCTCCATTGACTACAATGCAGCCTCACGCCCCTTGGGGATCTGCCCCCGCACCCAGCTCCACCGATGCTCCACTGCTTTACACCAGCTGAGCAGCCAGCTCAGGATGTCACATGCTAGGAATAATTTAAAAAAGGTTAGAGAATAAGACAGAATATCTTACTGCTGCTGTATAAATCCATGGCACGCCCACACCTTGAATACTGCACACGGATGTGGTCGTCTCATCTCAAAAAAGGTTTCTCGGCATTGGAAAAGGTTCAGAAAAGGGCAACAAAAATGATTAGAGGTTTGGAATGGCTGCCCTCTGAAGAGAGATGAAAAAACGTGGACTTTTCCACTTAGAAAAGAGGGGACTAAGGGGCGATATGATCAAGGTCTAAAAAATCACGACAGATGTGGAGAAAGTGAATAAGGAAAAGTTATATACTTGTTCCCATAACGTAAGAACTAGGGGGCACCAAATGAAATGAATAGGCAGCAGGTTTAAAACAAACAAACAGACCTTTTTCTTCATGCAGTGCACAGTCAACCTGTGGAACTCCTTGCCAGAGGATGTGGTGAAGGTCAGGATTGGAACAGGGTTCAAAGAAGAGCTGGATAAATCCATGGAGGTTAGATCTATCAATACTTATTAGCCAGGATGGGTAGGGAGGGTGTCCCTTGCCTCTGTTTGTCAGAGGCTGGGAGTGGATGACAGGAGAGGGATCACTCGATTCCCTGTTCTGTTCACTCGCTCTGGCATTGGCCACTGTGGGCAGACAGGACACTGGGCTAGATGGACCTTTGGTCTGACCCAGTCTGGCCGCCCTTATGTTCTTATGCTCTATTGTTTGTGGAGACAGCATGCCAGCACTGAAGGGGGAGGGGCTGTGTCCCCGTAGCTTCGTCATGGCTGATTGCCACGTGCTGAATTTGCATTGAGAGCCTTTCCTGGCCATCCTCTTGCTACGGGTAAGTGGGTGCCACCCGCTCCAGGCCCTGCGGGGACAGGAATTCAAGCTGAGTCCCCCTAAGACTGAGCAAGGCCCTGGTCGGTCTCTGGAGGAGACCCGTACTTCCACGTGGCCTCAGCCCCTCTCGTTCCAAGGCCGCCAGGCAGCCGAGAGAGTCCCTAAATCCCAGTCTCAGAGGGGTGGCTGTGTGAGTCTGTTCTTGCACAAACCCCGAGGAGCCCCAGGACACCCTAGAGACGTGCAGACGGGTGAGAGTACTCCTCAACCCCTCCTCCAGGGGGAGCTGCAGTGCACGGGGCTGGGGACTTGGCGGGAGTCAATGCTGCTCCGTCAGCGCTAACTCACCCTGGGATTTCTCACAGCTCGGTCACTGCAGGGCCTACAAGGCGTGGGGAGGACACGTAGCCAGCGTTTTCAGTGCCCCCAGGCTGGGATCCAGCTGTCTCGCAGGACGTGTGAGCCCCTCGCTGCTTTTCCTTTCTAGAAGACAAACGCAAGCGCACGCCAGCGGGGAAAGGAGCTTACAGTGTCTTACCGGTGCTGCCCTAGCGCAACCCACGCCCCAGCCAGCTTTCAATAGCGCCCTGCCGGCTTTTGCCTCAGCTCAGCTGGAGCTGTGCACCGGGGTGCGCCCGTGTCCTTCCACCTCTAGTGCACGTCGAAAGTTACATTCCTTGCACCAAGGCCTCAGAAAAGCTGCCAGAGACGTTTTCTGCCTGCGCAAATTCTGCCCGGCGAGTCGATTTTGTGCCCCGCTTTTCCGTCCACAGCCCCATTGGGATTTTGATGGGGGCAGGTTGTTGCTGTTCCTAAGCGTTGTGTGAAATATTTGGCGCAGGTGAACGCTCTGGTTCTGTTGGGAGCTGGTTGCTGTTCGTTCACACTGGGCACCCCCCATGTGTGTGATGCTGGGTAGCTATTGTTTGCGCTAAGCCAGGGGTGGAGGACTGTTTTTGGGGTGGGGGCCGCTGACCCACTGGCAAGTGAGAAGCAAAACAGACAACCAGACTCTCACTGGCATGGTCCCCGACTGAGACGGAGAAAGACCCTACCTTCCCCTCGCACACCAGAGCCTCGGGGGGAGGGGAGCAGGCTAGTAGATTTTGTGTGCTCCAGCCCCACGGGGGGGGGGGGAGCCTGGAGTGTCAGTGTGGGCTGCCCCATGCTGGGATGGGAACCCCAGGTCTCATGGGCTGTCTCCAGCCCCCAGGCCTTAGGTTCCCCACCCCTGATCTAAGCTGAAAATGGACAGGCTCTGTTCACGCACCATTGGCCGATATTTGTGCAAAGAGTCCACCAAAAAAAAAAAGTCAAAATAGTTCGCTGAACATTTTGGGTGCCAAATGCTCCCGTAGCTTTTCCTTTCCAGCCGTCCTGGTGCATGGGGCCTTGCTCAGCACAGCCATGTGTTTGCAAACCCAGGACGGAAAGAGCCCCTAAGAGGCACCCACACACGCTGGCCAGGGTTTTGCTGTGCGGATGTTCGTTGGGGGGTTGTTTGTCTCTGTGTGCTCGGCTCCCCTCCCTTGCAAACCCACTGCTTACCCCAGCAGCCCCCCAGAGTGCCCTCAGAACTCAGCTGTCCGGGCTGCTAAGCCGCGCGCCTGACTGTTCTAGCATTGGGCTTTCAAGCTTCTTCATGACGCATTGAATATGACCAGAGGTAACACGGGCCTTTGAACACTACAGGGCCTTTTTTTATAGGAGGCTAAATATACTCAAGCATTAAAAATAGGGCTTCATTCCAATTAGCCAGGGTTAGTCTATCTCCCATGCTCCCGACACACGCTTCATTGATAGCAAATCTGAGCTACTCATCTCCGGTCAATTACAGAGGGCCTAAGTGCAGGGGCGGGGCAGGCAGGGACGCTGATTCAAGAATGGCAGCTGGCTGGTAAGTCTCCTAGCCAGATCCTGCCTCTGGCACCCCAGCCCCTCCCTTCCCCGACCCTCTGCCCCTCATTCCTGCCCCCTACTCCACATACCCAAATCTTCTGCCCCCATCCTGTACCCATATCCCCACCCCAATCCTCTGCCCCAGATCACAGTCCCCTCCACCCGCCCTAACTCACAGCTCAAATCCCTACACCCCCTCCTGTGCACCAATTCCCTGCCCTAGGTCACAATCCAACCCCCTGCACCCCAGTCCAGTGCCCCAGGTCACAACTGCCTCCTTCACCCAAACTCCCTCCCTTACCCCGAGCTCCCTTCTGCACCCAGCCTCCATCCCAGACCCCGCCCCTCCTCCATTAATACCATGGCAAAGTGCAGCCCTCGTCCACTTTCCAAATTCTTGGAGTGCCCCCCCCCCAAAAAAAATGATTGCCTACCCCGCTCTAACCTCATGGCTACAGCAATACTGCCACCATCGCAATACCGACTGTCTCCCCTTCGGTCGTCCCTCTTGGGCTTATTGCTGGAGATCTCTGCTCAAGGATCCAGGCTCAGGGACTCCTTCCGTCAGTGGACAGCAAAATACCCCTGCCCCTCACTCAGCTGCACACACATAGATTGTAAGGCCGGAAGGGACCACCGTGATCATCCAGGCTGCCCTCTTGCAGAGCACAGGCCGGAGCACCGCCCCAAAATCAATCCCGGGGAAGATCTTTTAGAAAAAAACATGCCAGCTTGATTGCGACACTGTCCGTGCTGGAGACACACCCGCCCCCGCGGCCCTTGGGCAATTGGTCCAATGGCTCGCTGCCCGTGTACTCATAGGGGGACACGTCTCGCCCCCTTGTTGTGAAGGCAGCTTCATTTCACGTACAGGGAGATGTCACGGGGGTCGCCCCTGCAGAAGAGATGTGGCTCTGCAAGGATTGCAAGAAAGGGGACCAGCTGAGCAGCAGAATATGAGAAAGAGCCAGATTTGGCCTTTGGAGAGCACTGTAGTTAGAAGCAAAGAGACAATCTTCCATAGGACAGAAATACCCACAAATCCCTTCAGGAATCGACGTGCAGAATCCTAGAACTGGAAGGGACCTCGAAAGGTCATCAAGTCCAGTCTCCTGCCCTCACGGCAGGACCCAGCACTGTCTGCATCATCCCTGCCCGGTGTCTGTCCAACCTGCTCTTCCATATCTCCAGAGATGGGGATTCCACAACCTCCCTGGGCAAATTATTCCAGTGTTTAACCGCCCTGACAGGCAGGAAGTTTTTCCTAATGTCCAACCTAAACCTCCCTGGCTGCAGTTTAAGCCCATTGCTGCTTGTCCTGTCCTCAGGGGCCAAGGAGAACAATGTTCTTCTCTCCTTCCTGTGACACCCTTTTAGATACTTGAAAACTGCTCTCATGTCCTCTCTGAGTCTTCCCTTTTCCAAACTAAACAAGCCGAGTTCCTTCAGTCTCCCCGCAGAGCTCATGTTCTCTAGACCTTGCATCATTTGTGTTGCTCTTCTCTGGACCCTCTCCAATTTCTCCACATCTTTCTTTTAATGTGGTGCTTGGTCCTGCCGCGAGGGCAGGGGTCTGGACTCTACCTCTCTAGGTCCCTTCCAGTTCTAGTGTTCTATAAGTCTATGAAATTAGGATGAACCCCTTTTAAAAGCTAGTGAACTACAGGTCAAGGGCTGGCTGGGGATTGTCCAGCCTGTAAGCACAAACCAAAGCCCTGGAGGAAGGAATCTCACAGACGAGTCAAAAGTAGCCTGGCCAGAAGGTGGCAGCATGTTCTGCATCCTTCTTTGGAAGTGGAGCTTTTTGGCTCTTGGGAATTGAGGGGAGGGGGGGCCGTAAAAAGGAAAGGGGTGAGGAACTGAGTTGTCACCTCTTACTTAGCATGTTCAGAGCATGCCCCTGCACAGCCAGCAAGGGTCCCAACACACAGTCTGCAGCGTCGGGGCGGATGGGCCGAACACCGCCTGTTCAGCAAGATGGTTCTGCCAGAGGGAGGCCTCTGTGTTTTATGGCCCCGCGGGGTCCAGCCCAAATCGGCCGTCTAAAACCCCACCCAGGCCCCACTGCCCCACCCAGGCTGTCTAAAACCCCACCCAGGCCCCGCTGCCCCACCCAGGCCGTCTAAAACCCCACCCAGGCACTCTCTGCTTGGCAGCCCCCCTGCGCCCCACTGACCAGGCCTGAAAGGCCCCTTCCGCGGGCTGTTCCAGTTACATTCCTCCGCCGACTCATTCTCTCACACTCCCTCTGAGCCGCTAATAACATGAATTGGCACTAACACAAGTGTACACAGCTCCGTAAAAAGATGTCACCCCGCGCACAATGGGCACCGCGGCAGCCGGCGTATTATCTCGGCACTGCAGGCATGTAATTCACTCCCCTGGAAAACAGTCTATTTATTCTGTTACATTAGAACAATCGCTCTGCAAACATGACTTGAGCAGGCGGGAGGCGGGGGGGGAGTTCGCAGGGACACACACACCCGGTGGGGGGGAGTTCGCGGGCACACACACACACACACACACACACGGCAGATGGCCTGGCCGTCAGAGCCCATCAGCTGCGGTTAATGTCCCTAGTCAAAGCTCGGCATCAGCGTTGGCTCCCCGATAAGGTCACAGGCAGGCTCAGGCCGCCCACTGTGCAGACCGGCACTGCGATGAGGCTGCCTATGCATTAGGCACCTGGCGTACGAGAGGTTTGGGAACGTGCAGAGAGGGAGGGCGTCTGTGTCCATCATGCTGAACCCCAACAGCTGGGCTTTGGCCCTGGTAAGATGCACTTGTCTAATGCGGCTGCAGAGGCCTTGGCTCTATGGGAGGCCAAAAGGGAGCAGGACTGTACAATTAAGGGTTAAAACCCATTTTGTTATGGCAGGGTGTGTATCCCCCCATGGTGCCCCCTCCCCGCTTTGTATCGCGGGGCTGCTCTGGGGAGAACCAGGTTACCAGCTCTGGTTTGATTGTGGGGCTGCTTGAATTCCCTCCCTCTGGCTTTTTGTTACCGTAGGGTCACCCCCAAGCGCTGGGCAGTGCACGCTGGCTCACAATTCCACGGGCCGGGCGCCATGTTGTGCTTTGTGTTTGTAGGGCTGTCTGTGACCGTGGAGCTCTGTGGCCTGTTTTATTATTCATAGAATCACAGAGCACTAGAACTGGAAGGGACCTCAAAAGTCATCGAGTCCAGTCCCCCGCCTTCATGACGGGGCCCAGCACCATCTAGACCATGGGTTCCCAAACTGGGAGGTGTGCCCCCTTGGGGGGGACATGAAGAAATTCCAGGGGGGGTGTGAGGTGACCCAGCCCCCCGTCAATTCCTCCTGCCCCCCCCCCCCCCAAGTTTGCTGTTATTTTTGTTTTTCGTCCCCGGTCAGTTCCTTTTTTTTTTTCCTCAACAAGTTTTGCTGCTGTTTGGGGAGGGGGGGCATGAGGGTTTCTCAAAAATCAAAAAGGGGGCGTGATGCCAAAAAGTTTGGGAACCACGGCTCTAGATCGTCCCTGATCGATGTCTGTCTAACCTGCACGGAAAGATCTCCAGGGATGGAGATTCCACAACCCCCCCAGGCAATTTATTCCAGTGTTGAACCACCCTGGCAGGCAGGAAGTTTTTCCCAATGTCCAACCTCAACCTCCCTTGCTGCAGTTTAAGCCCCTTGCTTCATTTCTTCTTGTTATTGTAGGGTTGTGCATCCAGCCGCTACCATTGATTTAAAATGAAGACCAAGCCCACAACAGGCCGTAATAAGGAAGTGGTTATTTTTGGGCAGAGTGTGGATTTTGGAAATGACCAATAGGGACAATGTTTAACCCCTCCACCGCCATTTAATATCCACACATAGGCAAGAAGGCAGTCACGCCCGATCCTGCAAACTTTACTGCCATGAGTGAACGCAGGAAAATCAATGGGTCTTCTCCAAGAAGTAAAGTTATACATGTGCTCCTGTCTTTGCAGGATCAGGGCCAAATGTACAGCAACCTGTATGATGGAAACCCAGTCTTACAGTCCCCTTTGACCATCAGCTGCTCCTGCTTTCACTCAGGCTAATAAAGTAGGTCCAAACTGGCACAGTCCAAACATCAGACATTCCTTGTACCCAGTTATCTCTGCGTTTCTATCCTGGAGCTTGCACTTTGTATCTGATTAGCTTCAACCTTGTCCTCATCCGTGGTTAAGGTCGCTTGTGTTTTTCTCAGGTTGTTGTGACTGAACCCAAATAGTTCCAAATGTGCAGCATTTTGTGTCTACGTGAAAAGGAAAATATTGATAAGTGAGGCACTTTTTGCATTCACTTTGCACTGGTGCAAGTGAAGTTACCCTGCATTGGCAGCAGGGGGTGTGCTGCCTTTCCCGTCTTGTCCGGAGCTTTTGGGAAGGTCGGCTTTTCCCCAACTGATAACGGTAGCTCCGTGTCTCTCACACACATGCTGCTGTGTGGCCACAACCCTCTGCCGCTGCAGGGGCTTTATTTTTGCTGTTCTCAAATAAGCAATTTCTCTCGGCGTCTAGCAAGGAAGGTGCAAGGAGGAGAGGTGTTCAGTAAATAATATTATGGTTCCAAATTTATTTCTGCAATTATCCAAATGCACGTGCAAATCGGCCACTGCCCATTGGGCTGCCTGTCCGCTCCTTCGTGCTCCGAAATTCCGACATCCTCATCTGTAGAGAGATTCTAGCCCTTTCTCATACAAAGCAAAGACGCTAACTCGATTTGCCTAACGAGGCAAGCCCTGATCCTCCTCTTCCTTTCGCCACTGTACCTCCCGCCCTCGCCTTTGACGGAGTTATATCTGATTGATGATGATTTGGAGAGAGGACAGAGCCCTCCCTGCAAAAGGCCTCGCCTTGCAAAGATTTACACACATGCGCAACCCGACACACGTGACTAGTCCCCTGGCTGTGCATCAGGTCTGCAAGACTTGAGCCCACAGGGCCTGTCTGAACTGGCAGGAGATCTATCAGCCCTGTGTATAAGAGCAGGTTGGATAGACGTCTGTCAGGGTTGATGCAGATGGTGCTTGGTCCTGCTGTGAGGGCAGAGGACGGGAGTTGATGACCTCTCGTGGTCCCTTCCAGTTGTAGTCTTCTAGGATTCTACACCCAGCAAGACTAGCCCCCGGACTGAAATGTGCCAAAGAACACAGCCCTATGCGGACAATGCGCTACCCTGGCAGCTGAAGGCGATTGAAATTTGTGACCCATTTGTAGCAGCACTGACAGCGGGCTTTCCACAGCGAGCTCCGCCGCCGCCCCTTGGAACTCGTCCTAATTCCAAACTTAATTTATTTTGACATCCTCACGGTGAGGTTGACCTCTTTACTGGAAGCATGCGGTGCTTCAAACTCATTATTCCACCATTGCCACAGGAAGTTAATTAAAAACCCTTTACAAAAAAAAGAGGCGTGTTGATCAATGTCAGCCGGTCTTGCTGTGCAGAGCATTTGCATGCTGGCCTGGAGACAGCCGTGGCTACAGTTTTTCAACACGTCTCGTTGGCAGAAGCCGATGGGGCCCGGGATCTGTACACCCTTTCATCTTCTGGCAAGATTGGGCACGTAGGTGTACCATGTACCCCCAAGCCAGGAGACAACCCCCCAAGGGTTGAAGAGATGGCTCCTCCAAGGTCTTTGAAACACCTCTCTTGAATAGGCTGAGTGCAAGCAGCAGTGCTGGGGTGTGATGGGGCAAACCAACTCCGCACTGGGGCAAAGGGGGTTAACCTAACTCACCTGGCTGAGGAGATCCCGCCCCCACAGCCCTGCTGGGCATGCTCCAGATGGGGGCCCGGCTATAAAAGCTTGTGGAGCTACTCAGTCTGGGCTGACAGCCGGCGGGGAGAGAGGTACTGCTGGAACCCTTGAAGAGGAACCGCCAATGGACCACGCCACGGAGACCAACTGTCGGGGGGCTGCAGACGAGGCACCCAGTCCAGAGGGGAGAGATGGAGAGCGTTACCCTGAGGAGACTGGTAGGAAGTAGCCTGGGTCGCCTTACCCTTTCCTCACCAACTCCACACACATCTGTGGTTATGGACTCCAGCTGCTAGGCCACGCTGCCCTACGAGAAAGGAGCATTATTATAAACTTTTGCCGCTAGGCTGCACTGCCCTGAGAAAGGGGCATTACGATAGACTTTGGCCACTAGGCTGCACTGTCCTGAGAGAGTTAGACCTTGTGATGGACTCTGGCTGTTGGGCCACACTGTCCTGTGGGAAGGGACGTTATTATAGACTCTGGTTGTTGGGCCATGCTGCCTCGCAGGAGAGGGTCATTATTATAGACTTTGACTGCTAGGCTTCACTGTCCTGAGAGAGGAGGGCACTGTCACAGACTCTGTCCACTAGGCTGCACTGCCCCGAGGGAGACGTGTGTTACCCTTAGGCCACACAGCCCTGCAAGGAAGAGGCCGGCCTAGAGGTTTGCCCGACAGTCAAGGAAGACCATGGGCGGCACAAACGCATGTGGGGCAGACGTGATTTGAGGGGTCATTGAGACCCACTGCCCTCCCCCCTGGGAGGATGGGCAAGATGCCCCATGACATGGGGACAGAGCTTTCAAAGGACAATGGGGTGTACTGGTGCTCATTTGCATGCCCGTTACCCAGAATTCTCTCTAACCCAGCTCACAGCTATTTCTGGGCAGCACTGACTTCTGAGCGCTGGGAACGAGCTACCATCTGGGCTCAGCCTGCAGTTACTTTGCCGTGTGTTTTAAGAGCTTATTAGCCACTTTCCCCCCGGTGCATCCTGTTGCAACACAGCACACCCACAGCAGCCCCGAATGTTTTTCCCCCTGTACAACAGAATCTTATTTTTCCATCTTTTGGTGCATGGTGGGGGGGGGGGGGGGGGGTCGTTGGCACAGACACGCAGCAAGCTGAAAAGGATAGTGACTGGATATGGGGATAATCCGAAAAGGAGAATATCTGAAGTCTTTTATCAAGGGCCAGCCTCAGTCTTCTTTTCTCAGGACTGAACATGCCCCCTTCCCCCTTTGTTTTTTTTTAATTTTCCCTTTGTGACAGCTAAAGCGACCTATTCAAAAAAGTGAGGACAAAGACCTCCCCTGATCAACTGGTTTGATCTTACGTCCTGTTCCCAGCTCTGCCACTGATTCACTGTGTAACTTTGAACACGTCCCTTTGCCTGTCTGTGCCTCAGTTTCCCATGTGTAATATGAAAGCAGGAGTACTCCCTTCCCTCCAATAGCTGTTGTGAAGCTAAAGCACTGTGTCCAATTGCGGGGGCCCCACTACAGAAAAGGATGTGGATGCATTGGAGAGAGTCCAGCAGAGGGCAACCAAAATGATTAGGGGGCTGGAGCACATGACCTGCAAGGAGAGGCTGAGGGATTTGGGCTGGTTTAGTCTGCAGATGAGAAGAGTGAGGGGGGATTTGAGAGCAGCCTTCAAATTCCTGAAGGGGGGTTCCAAAGAGGATGGAGAGAGGCTGTTCTCAGTGGTGGCACATGGCAGAACAAGGAGCAATGGGCTCAAGTTGCAGAAGGAGAGGTCTAGGTGGGATATTAGAAAATACTATTTCCCTAGGAGGGTGGGGAAGCGCTGGGCTGGGTTCCCTAGGGACGGGGTGGAATCTCCATCCCTAGAGGTTTGTAAATCCCAGCTTGACAAAGTCCTGGCTGGGCTGATTGAGTTGGGGTTGGTCCTGCTTTGGGCAGGGGGCTGGACTCGATGCCTCCTGACGTCTCCGCCAGCCCTGGGATTCTATAGATATTGGGGGAGAAGCACAGACAAGTTGACAGTAGCTCTCAGCCCTGCTGCCGCACTCCGTCCAATTTCCTGCAGCCTTGGAAGGTCTCACTGAATTCTGAACAATGGCAGAATTCTGAACAACCGATCCGAGGCAAACACTGGTGCAGTCTGCGACGCAGGGACAGATGGGGCGCACGCGGCTGGCAAAGTCGTCCTTGGCAGTGTCAGAAAGCAGCGCCACCGGAGAGAATTTGGAGCTCCCACAGCACTGCAGTCCTGGAAGCTTTCTGCTTCGAAAGCAAAATGTTAAGAGACACAAAAGAAAAGCGTCAAAAATCGGAGGGATTGAAAGGAGCCTGAACAGTCTAGGAGCCGTGGGCCTATACCAGCCTCCTTCCCTCTGTGGTTGGTTTCAATAACACGGACTTGGGAGCAGAAATTGGCTGGTGGTTTACCTTTGATTTCGCTAAAGTTCTTGTCTCCTTGATGATTAACTGCTCCTGGTCACCCCCAACCTCCCAGTGGTTATGATTGTAACCACGGCGGGAAAAGTTAGCTCCAGAGCAGCAGCATTGATTGGCTGTTCTGTCCCATTCATAACTCCAGGAGCCGGAGGGAAAAGGCCAAGAAGCAAATGAGGACTCTGGTTAGCTACAACGAGGTGACTTCCTCCCTTTTCCCTTTCATCTACTCCGTTGACTCTGGACTAGCCATTGTTCTAGGGCTGCGGGTCTAAGACCCATCTCAATTTACAGTGACCTGTGCTATGAAAACAAGGGGCAAAGCTACATACCGGTGGGTTCCAGGAGATAGCAAGGATGATGTAACCAGAGAAGTAGCAAAAGAGAAAGTATTGGGTGCAACAGAGTCAGAGTGGTGCACAGGGTAGGAGGCCATGATGAGCAAGGGGGGACTTGATAGCAGCCTTCGACTGCCTGGCATGTTCAGGAGCTTCAGGGGGTAGCCGAGTTAGTCTGTTACAGAAAAAAATCAGCAAGCAAATGGTCTGGTAGCACTTTATAGACTAACATGAGCTTTTGTGGGCACAGCCCACTTCTTCAGATGACCGGAGTTATGACTAGAGGATAAGAACACTTGAAATAAATAGGAGAAGGGAAGGGGGAGAGGAAAGATGCATCTGAAGAAGTGGGCTATGCCCACGAAAGCTCATGATACCATCTACATGTTTTGTTAGTTTATAACGTGCTACCATTTGCTTGCTGTTTTTTTTCAGCTAGCTGAAAGGGGGTTCCAAAGAGGGTGGAGAGAGGCTGTTCACAGTAGTGACGGATGGCAGAACGAGGAGCAACGGTCTCGAGTTACAGTGGGAGAGGTCTAGGTCAGATATTAGGAAAAACTATTTCACTAGGAGGGTGGTGAAGCACTGGATGGGTTCCCTAGGGAGGAGGTGGAATCAGGGCTGGCCTTACCATGAGGCGAACTGAGGAGGCCGTCTCAGATGCCAGACTGTGTGTGGAGGGGGCACTAGGATCCAGAGTGTAGAAAATTGTGTCTGCTGCTGGTGCAGATGTATTCTCTCTGGCTGCGTCTAGACTCGCATGATTTTGCGGAAATACTTTTAACGGAAAAGTTTTTCCATTAAAAGTATTTCCACAAAAGCGCGTCTAGATTTTGCACAAAAGCATCCATGGCCAGTCTAGACGCGATTTCGCGCAAGAAAGCCCCGATCGCCATTTTAGCCATCGGGGCTTTTTTGCACAAAACAGTTCTTCCCTGTCTACACTGGCCCTCTTGCGCAAGTATTCTTGCGCAAGAGGGTTTTTTCCCGAGCGGGAGCGTGAAAGTATTTGTACAAGAAGCACTGATTTTGTACATTACAAAGTCAGTGCTCTTGCGCAAATTCAAGCGGCCAGTGTAGACAGCTGGCAAGTTTTTGCGCAAAAGCAAGTGCTTTTGCGCAAAATCTTGCCAGCCTAGATGCACCCTCTGTGTGTTCATTTTTTTCCTTGTATTCCTTTGGTATATATGGTCATGCCAATTCTCTTTCAGAATGTGATCTGAGGAAGTGTGTCTGGCCCACGAGAGCTCATCACCTATTAAACCTTCTTGTTAGTCTTTAAAGTGCTACATAGCTTTTCCTTTTGTTTTAGCAAGATCAGACTAACACGGCTACCTCTCTACTACTGAAAGTTAAGTGTTACTTACAATTATTGAACAAGGCATTTTAAGTTGTTAGTTCTCCTTTATTGGGGTAGGTAGCAGAGCAGTCCCATGAGAGGAGTAGAACAGGAAGAAGGCAGAATGGAGACCTTTCAAAATTTTGGCCCAAGTGAGGGGCTTTTGAGCTCCCCGCCTCAGGTGCCAAAATGTTGTGGGCCAGCCCTGAGTGGAATCTCCATCCCTAGAGGTTTTGAAATCCTGGATTGACAAAGCCCTGGCTGGGATGATTGAGTTGGGGTTGGTCCTGCTTTGGGCAGGAGGCTGGACTTGATTCCTTCTGAGGTCTCTTCCAGCCCTAGGGTTCCATGATAAAACAAAGGAATCGGGTCCAAGAAGTGTTTCCCACGTTAGAATCACAGGTTTTCTAACACTCCCCTTCTCGCTGCATCCTGCCCTTCTAGAATACGGGATTAAGCAAAACGACTGTCACGCTCCTTCCATATAACCCATTAGCAGCTGGCTCCCTGGTGCAGCACCCGTTAATCTGGCTTTTGTGCTTATTTTACAGGATAAAGAAAAAAGGTGGAGTCCGGTGAATTGGGACCTAAGACGCTCCTGAGTTCTTATCTCAGCTCTGACACTGAGTTTCTCTGTGAAAGTTGGGCAAACCGCTTCACTTCTCTGTGCCTCGGTTTCCCCATTGGTGAAAACCAGTACAGGCCTACCCCATTGCAAGGTTCTTAGTTTTGTTGTGAAGTGCTGTAGAGGTGAAAAGCTCATCTAGTAATTATATTCATTACAGCCCACTGGCCCATACCCAGGAATTTCTGTGGTGTGTGTGTGTTTTTGTAAATGTGGATCGGAAGGGTGTGAATGTATCCCCCATGATTCCCCAAGTAAGCAGGGAAATCAGCCCCAGCCTTCCTCGGTGTGCCAGGGCATGCTTATTTGCCCGACCCTGGAGGGAGGGAGGGAGGGGGGCTTTCACACCCTTTGCACAGACCTGGCCCAGTGGAGGGCTAGGTGTGTCAGAAAGGACAAACGACTAGAAAAAAATGCCACTCCAAATCTTAGATGTGACAGGACCGCGAGAGTCCAGTAAGCAAGGAAAGGGGGGGGCAGCGAGGACCAGGGACGGGGGTCATGTATTCCTTTGGGTATGGGAATAAGGAACCGCACTTAGCTGGCGATTACTGCAGGATGACCCCGGTTCCCCTCGCCCTTTGCTTTGATGGGGGGACCCCGAAACTCCCCGGACTCACACCGCAGCCTCCCCCAGTCTCCCTAGGGCACCTGCCCTGGGCCATCACCCCGCTTGCTCCCGCGCTCAGACTCCCCCCCCACCCCCGCCCTGCTCAGGCCCCCAGCCCGGCGCTCCCGGCCCCGCTCCATTGGAGCCGCTTCGCCTCGCCCCAGAGCCCGCCCAGCCCGCCACAGTTCGTCCACCCCATCCGGTGGGCGTGTCCCGCAGGACGGCGGTGGCCTATGAGCGCCCGCCGTTCCGTGCGGCCGGAGGGGAGCCCCGCCCCGCCCCGCATGGAACGTTCAGCGGGGTTTGATACATTTCAGGTTCCATTGAGAAAATTCCGAGTCGGACCTTCGCGGCCGCCGGCGGGAGCCCCGGGTCCCCCCCCCCACCCGCACCCCGGCGAGGCAGCGGGCCGGTGCCGAGACCCAAGCTGGGCGCCCGGGGACTGTCTCCCCGCGCCGGGGCTCCGAGCTCTCCCTCCCCAGCCCTGGGAGCGCCGGGCGGGCATGAGAGCCGGGTGCCTGCCCCCCCCCCGAAGTTGCCAGCGACCTGCCGCCGTCCGAGCAGCCGGAGGAGGCACCGCGCTCGCCGACCGCCGAGCAATGTCCAGGAGGAAACAGAGCAACCCCCGGCAGATCAAACGTGAGTGCCCAACTTTGCGATCCGGGGCTGCACCCGCCAGGGAAAGCAGCCTGACCCCCCCCCCCCTTGGAGCCGCTGGTTCCCTTCCCTCCACTCACCAGCTGTTAGTACCCCTGGTCGCCCCTCCCCCAGTCACCAGCTGTCAGTACACCTGGAGTCCTAGCCCAGACCCCCCCCCCCCCCGCCACTCCTAGCACCAGCTGTTCGTGGCTCGCTGCTCCGCGTTCCCCAGGCCAGACGCTTCCCTTGCAAACGGAGCCTGCTCCTGATTCGCTTCCCTGGGCAGGAAAAGGTCGTTCGGCCACCACGTTTCCAAGCCTTTCGAGCAGCCAGGGGCCGCGCGTAGGAGAGGCAGCCCCGCTATGGCCGGTCCCTCGTGCGTCTCGCAGGCTCAGAGTTTGGGTCACTTTCCTCCCTTCCGCTGCGTTTTGAGGCTCTCTCCTGACTCTCCCCCCCCCCCCCCAGGCAGTCTGCGCCCCCCAGAGCAGAGCTGGGGGAAGGGGGGTGCAGCTGGCACCACGTAGCCCAATCCGGCTGGTCGCTGCTGCTAGGATTTCTGCCGGAGGTGGGGGGCAGAAGTTGGTGTCCGGCTTGTTTTGTTTTTCTCTCGGCGCCTCCACCCTCCCTTTCTCCTTCCTCAGAGATGTTTCAGCCTGATACCGCCGCCACAGATCAGAGCTGAGATACCGCTTTAAAATATTCCATTCAGCAAGCCCCATGCTGATAAGATCGCTCTGTCGGGACGGTCTGAAATTGTGATCTTATCTGTGGTTGACTCACATCCATTGCATTAAAAAAAGTCGCATGGTGGGGGGAGGGGGGTTGAAGATGTGATGCAAAAGGCTCTGGGGTCATCTGCTCCTGGGGCTGTGTGCACGTTGCTTTTTAAAATGCCTTTGCAAACCCAAGTGTGCCCTGTTTAGTACCGCCACCCTCTCTGTCCCCTCCATCCCACCTCTCCCCACACCCAAAATCCGATTTGGGAGAACTGATCAAGTGCTGTGATACAAACTCAGGAGTCAGGGCCATTGGATTACTCTGTATTTCTGGCTCTCTCCAAATTTCCCATGGTTGATGATGGTGATGCCTCTTCCTATCATCTTCCCGAGATCCAAATGGATCAGCCCAGGCCAATCTGATTTCAGGTCTGGCAAAGAGGAAAGGAGATATGAGTTGCATATTCTTAGGAAATTCTATCAACAGTTGGAACTTTTCCACTGACAGGTTTAGGTACTTCCTCCCCCCCCCCCCTTTTTCTCCTGATCCCAACAGGTGATAAGGTGGAGATGTTGGGGATAAACTTGGCCGTCAGGTGATCATATTGCTTTATCTTTCCCTCAAAATAATTGCAATCGCATCTACCTGTGTGCATTGCCTGGGGCCAGTCTGCTGATAAGGCTGAACCAGACCTCGAACAGAGATGGAAGTTTAAAAATAGTTGCTTTCAACTTCTGGCTGCCTTAGAGAAAAAAAGTTTCACCCAACTTCTGCTGCTTGCTTTTCGCCCTGTCATGGTCAGCACTGCGGGTCTCAATCTAGCCCCCTTCTGGGTGGCCTTCAGCAAATGGCCCAGCTCCTATGGCACCATCCCATTGTAATTAGCTGAGTGGCTAGAGAAACCAGTGGCAGCATCTGTGCATTGAACACCCGGCTGCTGAAATAACAACGCTGATCCTTTTTCTTGATAAGTGCCTTTCAGCGTGTGGGATCTGAAGTGACAGGAAGCAAGTGCCCTTCAAGTCTGGCAAGACTCCACTGAGGAGGGCACCTATGAATACACCGCATGCAAATCTGTCCTCCAGAGCAGATCTGTCGCCCGACTCTTAGGGGAAACTTTCCCATCCCGCTTGTCTGCGCTGAGTGGTTAGGTCTCGCTGTTGTGCGCCTGTGCTCAGCTCCTGGCTTGTCACCTTTGCAAGGCCCCCTCTCTGCCAAATCCAGGGGCGAAAAGGTGATCGTAAGATGGATTGTGATGGTTGCCGGGATGGGCAGTGTTCTGAATGCATTAGTGCAGCCAGCTATAGAGCTATCTCCTTCCTCTTCTGCTTTCTTCAGAGATGTGAAGAAATGATAAGGCGGGAGGCTGATCTCAGGCTGATGGTGATGGCCAAAACTGATTAAAAGCTGAAAACTTGGAACCCTTCCTGTATGTGTCAACATGAAAACAGTCATCTGAGATGTACAGGGCTGCAGGAGCCCCTTTCGACTGCCTGTCCAGCGCTCTCCTGAGAGAGGGGGAAAATATGCATGAATCAGGGGGCTGGTAACTCGACTCCAATACCGTACAAACGGGACCTGTTTCCATCCAGTCTATGCTTACCTCTGCTCAGCTGAAGCATGAAAACCTCCCCCAGATTCTTATCAGCTCACTTTATTTTTCCTCTTGTGCTTCTCTGTTCTGCTTTTTTCAGCGTGATGTGAAAGGCAGATACAGCTCTGAGGGGAGATCTCGGGGCGTGCATGTGATTGCAAAGAGCGATGAGACGAAGATTAGATGCTGGACTATATTTAACCAACAGTATTTTAAAAAAATGCTGAATACTTTTTAATTTTACCAGCGCCTTCAATCCTAAAATGCAAACACCTGCACCCTGGGCCTGCCAGTCTAGAAGTTGACAGGGGTCGAAATATGACAACCCCTTGGCTTGTGGCGCACAGTGGCGGGGAAAGCGGGTGAGGGGCATGCCCCCAACGAGGTGTCAGCGATCATTGCTCTATAAAGGGGCATTCAAGGAAGGTGCTATCCATATCTCCTTTCATTATCCGCCCTGGCAGGGTTGGCCTGGCGGAGCCCCTCAGCTGATATGTAGCGTTAAGGCGTTCACTGATTATCACTCGGAACCGATGGGAGTTCAGATCTATACTGCACGAGCCATTGTCATCAGCTATTTAATTGTATAGCGACGCCTTCTGCTGAGTGCTGACTTGCTGGCCCTCTGATTCTGGGGTAAATGGCAACAGACCAGGTAACCAATAGTGGCGAAGATCTGTATTTGTCTCCCTCCCCCAACTATCAGCCTTTATCAAAGGCCATGAAAATACAGCGAGCTCTGTTGCAGCTGCCACCTCCTTATTTTTTTTTCTGTGTGTCTTTTGTTCTGCTGTTAGATAGATGTGAAGGGCTGATAAGGAGCAGAGAGGTGATCTGAAAGCCAGATAGCCGCTTACATTTATTAACTTCAAACATGGGAGTGTGGGCACATATATAAAATGAGTGAACCTTTTGGCAGCTGGGTGTTCATGTAGTTACAGTTCGGGCTTTTTAGATGAGGGAAACTGATAAGCTGGGAGATTGATCTCAGGCTGCTGATGTGGCTGTGTGTGTCTTTTTTTTTTTTTTTTTTTTCTTTCCTATTATTTTTTTTGAAACGAGGTGAAAATTCTCACAGAAGTTGCATGGGCCTGCCTGGTTTATTTTCCCCCTCCTCTTTCTATTTTGCTTTCAGCTACAGTAGATCTGGATTCCTGATAAGCTCTGGGGCCTGATCTCCATACCGATAAAGATTGCCAAGTGTGATAAGGCCTCCTTATCTCTACCAACCAGACTGGAGCAGGATTCGCTACAATAACAAACACTGAAAAGAGGAGGCAAAAAGGCTCCAACAATTTGTTCCACTGCAAATATGATTAAGGCAGGCCTTTTAATTATCTGCTTGGCGTGGGGGAGGGACGGTGGCCGGCGTTTACACTTTTTTTTTTTCTACACGCACTCTCTCTAAAATAAGTTTTAATCGAGACAACTTCTCTTCGGTGTCTTTCATCGGTTACAGCTGTTGCTTTAGTTCGAAGAAGGCTGCCTTACTTTTTCTTGATCGCTATCTCCCGTGCTGCGAAGTGTAGCAAATACGTTACAAGGGGTGGGGGGGGGAATCTAGCCTCGTCCTGTGCATGTATATTTTTTGTGGATATTCTTTAATGGCGAATAGAGGCGGTGAGATCACACGTGTGTTCGGTGTGGTTCAGACCGAGCCTGTTCTGGGTTGGGGAGGCGGGTGTCTTTCATTTGTTCGGCCTAGATATTGTTGTAATTCATGAGCCTCGTTCGGCAGACTCTTCCTCAAAGCGAGCAGCTCCACTCACTTCAACGGGAGACGAGTGGCGCTAGACCAAGGAGCAAAGCTGGGAAATGGGACCCCTTTCTCTACTGGGGGTGTGATCTGCGGGAGGGTGTTTTGTTTAATTTGACAGCGGAGCATTGGCGGGTGGAGAATAAGGGACTTGGTTACTTGTGGCCCCCGACAAGTTACGCTGCTGAAATGGGTGGGGTTACTGGGGCCTGTTATGCCCAGTAGCCCTGACAGCTGCCTTTCACTTGCATGTGGACAAATTTCTCATGGGCTATTGAGGATTACTCTGAGTGAGGCTTTATAGCACGGGCCCTCCCGGATAAACGCATTCCCATGGACAAGAGCCATTTCTGCGAAATGAAAGCAAACGGCTTGTGATGGTTACAGTAGCCAGACCGGAGAGTATTTTTAGCTCTGCTGCTTTAACCCCTTGGCTTTTGATCCTCCGGCCCTCCTCCTGACTCTGTTTGTTTTCTGTCTGAGCTGCTGTGTTTGGTTATAGGCAAGTGGCTCCCGATTTGTGTGCTGCTCTGATGCTTCTGAGCCGTTCTGGGGGTCCCAGGTAGCACGGCGTGGGGAGGACAATGCAGGTGTAACCCCCACACCTCCTGGCGGCGGGGCACTGCGGCCCCGTACAGGATGAGTTTGCTCTGCAGCCTCCGTTGAGAGCCAGCTGGCTTTTCGCTCCAGCGGCAGAGCCTCTTGCTCTAAGCTCCAGAGGTGCCAAGTTCGGTTTGGTCTGTCAAGTGCTTTCCCCAGTCCTGCTGCTGGTGTGCTCTTGGGTAAAAACGCTTTGCCTTCGTGCCTCGATTTCCCCATTTTGCAAATGGGGGCAAATCAGACCTAAACTCTGATTTGGGAGGCTGTTGGGAGGCTTCCGGGCTGCATGCAAAGCATTCTGGGATCGCCCCACCACAGTCAGCGGAGCTAGGCTGCTCTCCACCCGCGGAGGCGTGCAAAGGAAAAGCTGCGCCCCCATCTGATTCAACAGCTGCACCCTGCCCTCCACACCCCTCCTGCAGGGACCCTGAGGCTTTGGCTGTCCGGGGCGGCGAGTAGGCCATGGCACAGTGTGCGGCTGGGAACACCGCAGGTTAGAGGCTCGGTGGGGAGCAGTCCAGGAGCCCTGCTGTGCCTGGGATCCATTGGGGATGTCCGATCCCATTGAATCAGTTCACAAGCTAGACGTGACGTTGTGCCGAGGAAACAAGGAGATGCTCCTGCCTTGGGGTGGGATCGTGTCTTCGTGTAAACGGTCGTCCGATGGGCTCCGGGGGTCCTGGTGCGCGTGAGAAGCTGGCTCCCCGTGTGCACGGGCTCCTGCATGGACGTGTGTCACGGCTGAAAATGGCAGCGGTGATGTGTTTACAAAAAACCCGCTTTTTAACATCCTTGCTCCGGCCCAGCTGGTCTGGAACGGCCCCCCTTTGGCCAGGCTGGAGCACCCCCTGCCCACAGTGGTCCCTATGCGTCTGGAGTATCCCCCCACCCAGGTTAACCGTAACCGGTAAGTATTACCCATTAAGGGTGATGCTAGCCGGGTAACCTTTCACACCCCTATCATCCATGCCTGGCCTTGATGCTGCACAGCTGTCCCCTGCAGTCCATCCAGAATGCAGCCATGAAACCGTTCAAAGCCTGCAGTCACCTCCTCTCTTTCTCTGTGGCCTCCAGTTTCATGCTTCACCCCCCTCTTCCTACCCAGCCGAACCCCTCTGTGGGCACCTGTGCAGCTGTGCACCTTAAAGGGAACATTGCTCCCAGTGTGGGTAAAACCCTCCCGGACTCCAGAGTACAGCCGGAAGATCCCTACCCTGCTAGCTCATAGTAAAGACAACACACTTGGCAGAACCCCTGGCGTGAGTCAAAACGGGGAATTCCACCTCTCCCGTTCTGTAACCCTCCTCTGCCATTCGTCCTCCTGGACCTGAAACGTGGCCGACTCGTGCACAGAGCTGGGCATCATAAAACCGCCCCTCGATTTCTCGCCGCCCTCGGCCCCCGGCTGTTGCCAGTCGTGAGATTCAAAGGCAGGAGGGTGGGGAGCTTTGGGGTTCAGCTTCTGGGCTGGGGTTTGACAGGTCCAGATACAAATCCCCTGTCCTGCCAGAGCTGCTGTGGGTGAGTTGAGCAGATCCTTAGGTGCCCTGCCCATCTTGTTCCCCAGCTATTGGGGGGTGCTAATCCTTCCTCCCGCTGCAAACTCTTCCAAGAGCCCAATATCAGGGGGCTTTGATCTCTCGCTGAACCCTCTAGGGCCAGTGGCTTTCCAAGGGCGGGTCCTGACTCACTCCTGGCTCGTGGGATGTAAGGTGCTGGGTCGCCTTGCTCAGCACCCTGGGGGGCAGCGAAGGCTGGGTCATGACCCGTCCTCTGAGAACCCCTGGTGGGTCCCTACCTGTTCTGACATTGGAAGTGGCCAGCAACAGGTACAGCTCCCCATGCATCCCCTGCCCTGAGCACCAGCTCCACGCTCTCATTGGCCAGAGACCAACCAATGGGCGCTTCTGTGCCTGCAGGGGAGAGCCGTGCGTAACTCTGGAGACTCCTGCACTAAACTTCAAAGGACCCAGGTTCGAATCTGCCCGTCGGCGGTTACACTTGCCTAGGGGCAGGGCCTGTTGCTGGCCGCTTCTGGGCCACAGTGTGGTCCGCGGTGCCACGCCAAGCAGGAAGCTGCCTTCGCACCGCTGCTGACTAGAAGCCATGGGAGATAAGCCCATGCCCCAGTCCCCTGTCCCAGGCCTGAAACCCCCCCGGAGTCCCTTGCACCCTAAATTCCTCATCCCCAGCTCCATCTCAGCCTGCATCACCAGCCCTGACCTTGTCCTGAGACCCACCCCCAACTCCAGCCCAGAGATCCTCACCATGAACCCCATCACCTTCGCCCTCGTCCGTACACCCCAGCCCTAAACCCTCCTGCACCCCAAAGCCCTCCTCCGGGTCTCCGGCATCACCACTCTCCTTTAATTGGGTCACCAGAAGGGGGGAAAAAAAAAAGGTTTGAAAACCACTTGCTCTAGGGGCCGTGAACCAGCCCTCCACGCTGATGGGGAGCATGTCCCTTGTTTCATGGGCCCCAAGCTTAGCCACTCTTCTGGCCAGGCGGGGGTTTCTATCTCCGACATCTCGTGGGAGGCAGATCACTCCGCCCCCACCAGCACGTGCCTCCTGGTATCCTTGCTAGGCTGCTTCACTGCCCCCCTTTGTGACGGGAATTTTCCATTGGCACCCATGCCAGTTAGCAGCCTGGGCTGGGCCCTGGGCGGTAGGTCTGGCCCCACGTGGCACTCAGTGTGGCCTGTCTGGGATGCTTCTGTTGGCAGAGGAAATCTCGGCTTGAACAAATTAATCCGAGGGGCCACTGCTTAACGCTTCTTAAGTAGCTACTAGAGCATGGGAGCAGTACTGCAGGCCAGCTGTTGGGTTCTCCTCCTGTCTTCACTTTTATGGCAGTGATGTGCCTCTACTGTGCCCACCTGGTGTCCGCTCAGGCCTGGCCTACACTAAAAGGGAAGGTTGAATCAAGATCTGCACTCCAGCTAGGTTAATTAGGTAGCTGGCGTTGACGTTCCTTGTTTTGAGTTTCCCCACTGCGGAAGGCCAACAGGAGCAAATGCTCCCATCGGCTTTCCCTAGGCTCCTCACAGGAGCAGGAGTGCCAGCTGCCGAGGGGGGGGGGGGGGGGTACTCTCTGAGTTCGATTGAGCAGGTCTTCACTAGACCCTCTCAGTCAAACTCCGGAAGATTGATCTCCGCAGCGATCTTCCTCAGGGCGCAGACATGGAATTAGTTACACTGGAAGAAACTGGCTGCATGGGGGGCATAGCCCATTTCTTCACATTGGATTTTGGCCGTGTGGTGGCAGTGACAGGCCCGCTTTCACCGAATGCCAAAGCACGTGCCCTGCCTTAGTTCCTTGGCAGGAGCTTGGCAGGGACGGTTCAGGGGAGATGACATTTCCTATAATTTGGAAAATTAGACTGGGCCTATGGGGAGGACACGCTTGTTCGGTTGGTTGGATTTTTTTTTTGGTCTGGCTTCTGTTCTCCCAATGATTAGGGTTCCTCAAACTAGACTGTACATAAGAACAGCTGCCCAATGCCCAGAGGGAATGAGGAAAACAGGCAATCAAGTAATCCTACCCATCCTGGCTAATAGCCATTTATGGACCCATCCTCCATGAATTGATCTATTTTTTTGGCCGGTTATAGTCTTGGACTTTACAACATCCTCCTGCAAGGAGTTCCACAGGTTAACTGTGTGTTGTGGTTCCGCCTGACTGCAATGTGCAGCCTTCCACCCCCAGGGCTAGAGGGAGGAGGCCTCTCCTAATCTCTTACCTGCTCCCTTTATTTTTCACATCCCTTAAGGAATCTCTTTCTTACTTGCATCTAAAATGGGGGGGGAGAGGGCGAAAGTAGTGTGACGCTGATCGCAACTTGCTGAGAGATGGCCCCAATGATCCTGCAGCTACAAATACACCTCATGGTGGTTCTCCTCTAAGCCGAATGCCCCCTGCTGGATAGTTGCTTGTTTTTCCCTTGAGAGATCCCATGTGATTGAGCTCACCGGCCGTTGACACGGCGCAAGACTCAGCTTGCACTCCGAGTTATTTGACTCCTTTTAGTCATGGAGGGCTCTGGATGAACGAGAGGGCTGCCGCTGGCCAAAATTCAAAATCCCGTTGCCCCGGATCCCAAGCTCGTTGGCACTGAGGCCTTGATTTCTCTCCTCTGCACAGTGGAAGATCCCCGTCTGCCAAGTTGTCAGCTAGGCAGCCAGGATGTGGGAAAGAGGGCTGTTTCCCCCAGGGGGTTGCCTTCTTGATTATGCAGAGAAGGTGACTTCCCAATCCAAGCTGTCGCTGCTCTCTGCAAAGGGTGCCCAGCTGGTATAATCCTTCCAGCACCCCTGGGAGGTAAGGGATTATCAACCCCCCCTTTCGTCTATAGGGACTCGAAACGGAGAGAGAGAGAGGGACTCTTCCCATTCCGCGAAGGCCATTACTTGCTGGGAACACGCCAGCGCTCTCTGACAGATGCCTGAGCGCACAGAAGCGAGAGACTACAAAAATCCAAGCTGTCCACTAAGCAAGAGATGAGTGAAACCTGATCCAGATTGGGCCCTGTCTGTTCAGGTGCCAGACGGTTTCTGTTCACAGAGCCCAAGCAGCTTGCGTGGACCATTTCTGAGTCACACACTAGAACTCCATTTAATCCCAACTTTATTTTGTTTCTGATTTTTAAAATGAACCTTCTCGGGGGGAGGGGGGTTTGCAGATCATCTGGAAGGATCCAAACTTCCTGCCCGTCCAAAATGGGACTAGCTTGGCTAAAACCTCACGGGAAGAATCCGACTTCTTTTTGCCCATCCCGTGTGGCTTGAAATGTAGCCCTTTTTTGAAGCGCAACATAATGATGACCCGCCTGTTGAAAATGTAGGCCCCTTTAAAGCCTCCCCGACTGATTTGTTGCTTCTGAACATGGTGGCTCTCGGGAAGCTTGGTTTCAAGGTTTCTGGCTGTGTATGAGCACTAAATATTGGTGTCTCCGACTCTATGAAACTGAAATTGACTAGAAACGGACGAGTCTGTCTGTCTCGTGTCTAGGTGCAAGAAGGAAGCAAAACGGCCTAGAGAGCCGAGAACAGAAAATTAAGGGAGAAACGCCATTGGGAGGGAAACTTTATGGGTTTTCTTCGCTGACTTGATTCAAAATCAAATTGTTCTTCGTCTCCCTCCTTTTTTTTTTTTTTTTTTTTTTGTTAAGTTTTAAAATTCTCTGTCATTCCTGAACCTGTTAACACAGAGCAAAGTCCTGGGATGAGATGTTTTAGTTCACCCGGCAGCATGGGAGACCTTGACCCTGGAAGGCAGTAGTGTAGCCTGATATTTGGTGTGTCTTCTTCACACCCCATCTTCTGGCATCCGGTGACCCTCCAAACCTAGCTTTCACTTAAGTTTTTCTCCCCCGTAAGTGGTGAAGGACAGCTTGAAAATGTGCCCTGAATGTAACCCCAAGACCCAAACCAAAAGGCGGTTCCAAAGGACTACATGTTTATCGCTATTAAAAAAAAAAAAAAAAAAAGTTACTTGACTGTTAAGTTTTGAGCTGTGGAGACTGACAAGACAGAGCTCTTGATTTATACTTCGCTTAAGTTCAAGTGTTTCCGTGGTAATAAAGTTCCGCCTTTGGCTCGCTTCAGCAGTGAAGGCTCCTCGTTGTTCCTGTAGCAACATGTTTTTTGGAAGGGATGCAATGCTGAAAGGAATGTAACTCTTGACCTTGGGCTGGAATAGGGTTAAGGAGTGTATGTATGAGTCACTTCAGATAACAGCCTGCCACGGCCTTTTTTTTCCCCCCCTCCAAAATAATTCGTTATCTCCTCTCGCACATCAGCATACTTCTGTGACATCTCCCATTCAACAGTGTATAATGGAAATGTGTTTTTCTAATTTGTTAATCTGATGGATTATTTTTTAATCTCACCGGGCCGGCCCATCGATTTTTTTTTTTTTTTTTTCATTAAAAAGAAATGAGGCCCCCTTCTGGGTGGGGGTGAGAAATGCTTTGCGTTATGAATCAAACTGGCTGTAATAAAGTGGCTATTTCATCCAGGAAAGAGAACTGTTCAGCTAGGTCCTAGACCCCATACTGCCAATAGAGGATTTCCTGCACCTCCAGGTGCAGGGGATTGGGCTACTGGAGCAAGAAATTCAGAGCTCTGGCCCACGGCGGTAAGGTGGTTGAGGGTGGCAACGACCACTGAGTTTTGTTTAACTAGATTATTATTTATTCGTTGATTATAACCGTGGATTTGCTGAGACAGCAAGTGGCAGGGGGACGGGCTGCTCCATGTCCCGGAAGGAGTGGGGCCTGGCGTGGAAAGGGCGGGCCTCAGGCAGAAGGGGTGGAGCCTCAGGTGGAAGGGGTGAGGCTGGGACGAGGCATTACCACCCGATAGGGCCACGCCTCCCCCAGCCAGCCTTGAATTCTGTCTGATGTGTGGTGCTCTGGCTGTGATTCAGAGGTCTCGGGGGTCTAGGCCCTTGGGTATCACACCCTCCTTCCCCCCAGCCCGTCAGCGGGCCTGACTCTGCAATGCTGACACACTCCTGATTTTTGGGGGTGGAAGAAGAGGGACTCTTTGGTTCCAGCCCTGTGATAAGCGACCTAGCGTGATCCGGTCGGCGTGGCTCAGAGGTGGGCAGGTGGGCTCTGGCTGCAGTGGGGTGTTGCCCTTCTGAGAGGAAACTGGCGCCTGCGAGTGAGGGAGTCCATGCACTGCGGAGGCTGCAAAGCAGGCTGGGAGGGGCACTTCCTGCGCTGCCTCTCCACGGCCCTTCCCTCGCGCTCATGTCCTGTCGGTGGACCAGCCCTGTGTTGTGTGCGCAGGCCACGGTCCTGCAGAGTGGGGCAAGACGCTGTGGGAGGTGGCACGGGGTTCTCCGCTCGTCTCTCTCCCGCGGACACGCCTTTGGCGCCACTGGGCTAGCGCGTGGAACTCAGCGGGCCGAAGGGGGCGGCCTAGCGGTAAGCTCGAAATTGGAAGCAGGTAAGAGACGTGCTCTCTCCAGCCCAGTCCTGCCCAAGGGTTCCTGGGGCTGCTAAGGCCTTGCTTGTTGCGGTAGGGCTGGGCTTTGCAGTTTGCTGCAGGAAGCCTTTAGTAGCAGCAGAAAGACAGCTGGCTACTCCAATTGAATGTGGCTTGTGCGGGCAGGTTGGCTACGTCTCTACTTACCATACTGGAGATCAATCTCCTGGCGTTTGATTTAGGGGGTCTAGTTAAGACCCGCTAAATCGAATACCGAGGGTGGCTCCAGTCAGCACTGGGATTCCTGTCAGCCTACGTATTTTACACAGCTGGAGTGAAGTACCTTTACCCAACCTTCTGGGTCTAGTGCAGGCCCGGCCTCTGATACTTTGTGTCCATCCTCATCTACCTATTTCATGACACTTCTCCTCCTCTCCACATCCTCCTAACCAGGCCACCTCTCTCCTGGACCCATTGCTATTTTCCTGATTCGTGTCCATTTGCAGTTTGCCCATCTGTCTAATCCACCCCTTGGGGTGATGAGGGTTCGCTCCTGTCTTGTCCCACCTAGAACGAGTCAGGGTAGGACTTGACTTAAACCCGCTCAGTGGACAGGGGCTGTGGGGGGTGATAGGGGACGCTGCTAACAAGGAGCCCTGGGGGATGTAGAACTGATTGAGTCTTGGGCTGAACCCCCCTCCCCCGTCATCCCAGGGGAGGTCAAAGTCGAGCCAGGATGTCGAGGCATCGGGGATCTGTGTGTGGCCCACGAGACGTTTTGTCCACAGGCTGGGTTGCCCGATTCCTCTGGTTTCTATTGGCATAGCTGGGGGGGCGGTTTCCTTACTGGTATTAAAGTGACACGCCCGCAGAGCTGGGGTGCGTGCAGTGAGGGGGATAAGGGATGCCCTGAAGGTAAAGTGGTAGGGTCGGTTCTCCAATGGACTAGAGGCTAGGGCCTTTGACCTTTTCCCTGGCAGGAGAGGTGCTGCCAAGGGCCCGTGCCCGAAGGCGGCTGGCGAGGTGGCTCGACGCCCGTCGGCGCAGGCACGCAGAGCTGCAGCGTGGACGGGCAGCTTGGGGGAGTGTACATCACAGTTGGCATACTCGGTTCCCCTGCAAACTCTCCAGGCACGGCTTGGACGCCCGGTTTCCCACGAGGCCGGGGGCAGCTTGAGTCACCGTGTGAGTCCAGGAGGCCTCCAGGGGTGTGTGCACCTGGAATCCATTTGCACCCCTTTCCTTTCCATCCTGCCCTGTTTGCGTCAGTTTTCGTAGTAACCTCTGGGGAAGCCAGGCCCATCTGCACTCGCGCTTGCCCGCGTGAGTCTCCCTGCTCTCTGTCCCGGTTCCCGACCTGACCACTTCCCTCTGGCGGCTCGTTCCCTGGCCTCTCCCGTCTTTCCGTGCCTTAGTCCTTTCTCTTTCAGCCACAGTTTCCTTCTGCTTTTCAGGGTGGCGCGCTGACCTGTTTCAGGCAGCCTCGATCATGCCACGTTGGCTGCCGTGCAAACACAGAACACCGAGGGGGGCGTCTCTGCCCCGCGGCGCCCACAATCGGACGCTGGTCAGCTCCGACGTCAGGCAGGGCTTGGGAGGGCTGTCATACGGCACTCTGTTACAGGATCTTTCCATTGCTCTCCTGCCAGCGTGACGCTGCCACGTACCTGCGACTTAGGCGCCTACGCCCCAGCCGGCTTGCCCACGCTGTTAACTGCCTGAACTTTAGATGGAGTCTTTCAGCGCTCTCCTTCCAGAAACCGACCGCAAATAACCCGCCTTGCTCACGGGGGCTTGGCTACCTTGCCCGGTGCACAGGGTCTGTTCGGCTGTCGCCTTTCAACATCCTCCCCTCTAATTCTTCTCCTCCTTGAATTGATTCATCTGGCGGCTTCTTGCCTCCTTCCAGCCCCCCCCTCCCCTTCCTTTGCTTTTAAAATGTGGAGCTCAGGCGCTTACTCACTTCTCTGTCTTCCAGCTGAGGCCTCTCCTGCAGGTTTCAGCTCCTATGATAATGCGGAAAGTTGAACTGGCCCCATTACTGCGCTGTGATGGTTGAATTGATAACAGCTTGATAATGGTGGCGATAGCCAAGGCTGGGTAGCCAATAGCTCTCCCTCTTCTCCCATTAACATTCCCCACCACGGATCGGCTCGGAGCTGCCTATCTGCTCTCCATTTCCACTCCTCCACTAGATAAGAATGGAAATACTGACTTCATAGCTCACTGATTAAAGTGTCTGGATTTCTTGATAATACACAGATAAATTATGTTTTTCAAAAAGAAGGTAGGGAAGGGAGTGCGGAGGAAGCGGGGGGGGGGGGGGACACCCCGTTCCGTCCATTTTTATGTGTTCTCTTTCTCCCTGTAACCCCCGTTTGCTGCGACGGAAAGCGGCAGCCCTTCCGGAATAGGGATTTTTTTCCCCCCTGCTACAATGCAGCTGCCCATCTGTGTTGGGCTGCGTATGCCAGTTAAGCACCGAGGCTGGGGATGGAAGGGAAGGTGGATACTGGTTGGCACCTCTTACGGAGGGGAA
This sequence comes from Pelodiscus sinensis, assembly GCF_052426305.1. Lineage (NCBI taxonomy): Eukaryota > Metazoa > Chordata > Testudines > Trionychidae > Pelodiscus > Pelodiscus sinensis. The sequence goes on from NC_143063.1 coordinate 47,694,878, forward strand.
AGGAGAATTCCTGGGCCCCGGTCTCATGTGGGCGAGGGAGGAAGTTGGGGACCGATCGTTCCCAAACTGTAAAAGGGAGCCTTTCATGCCCCCTTGCTGGCCAGGCAGGACACTTCCTGGATATGGGACTGTAGCTCGCTGAGGCTTTCGCTATGGCATTTGGGCGCGGGGGTGCTTAAAACCAAGCCACGCTGGAAATGCCTCCCGTGGACCACGCACACGATCAGAGCCCTGCGAATCGGCAGCCATCGGCTTGGTCCCCGTGGCTGCGGGTAGCCGCAGCTCCTTTTGGCAGAGACAATGTTTCTATCCGCCTCTGTATCTAGAACGCTGCAGATGTGCCGAGACCCGCTTTGTATCCGCGTGGACCTGCTGCCGCGGATGCCCATGCGGATATTAGCGGCTCGTTTTTGCGGATACAGATGCAGATCCACGGGGGCGGCGGGTCTAATCGGCAGGGGAAGGCATTGCCTTTCCAAACCCCAGCCTGGCCCCACCCAGACTCTGCCTCCAGAATGCCTGCTGTAAGCATAGTGGGGGGTGGAGTGCCCCTGAGTGCCTGCCCCCCTTGTGCTCCAGGGCCAGGGAGGTTGAGGCTGCGTGCCGCCCACTGTCCCCACGGTGCTCCAGGCAGGGGAAACCTTGGCTCCTGTGGGGGGGCGGGGCCTAGCCAGAAGGGGCGGGGCTGACCAGTCAGCCCATGTAGATACAAGTGTTGCATCCACACAGGGCTCTCCAAATAATTCCCTCTGCCCTGCCACCACAGCTCAGTCCACAAGCCTGCACAGCGGGGACCCGCACTAAGACCCACGTGGGCTCAAGAAGAGGCACCTTGGCTCTCCTGTCTCAAAACATCCCGCGGCCAAGACCTCGCCCCATTGCAAGCTGGGGTGTTTCAGGCGGTTGCGGCTGTGTCCTTACGCTGTGAGGGCACCGGCCTCGCGCCAGTCAACACACCCTGGTGGCCTGTTGTCTAAACAATGCTGCGTCCCCAGAAACTGTGCAACACGTGTGTAATAAGACACCCCCCACTCCCTGCTGGGTGTCCATCTAGGCCGTGTGCAGCGGGGCTCTATCAAGCCAGAGCTTTGAAGATCTCACAGCTTTGGATTCCTCCATGCCTGTTTCAGTGTCATCTCTGACTCATCAAGGGTCAGTGGGGAAAGGTTTGCGTCTGTAAAGTCTTTTCCCCCCAGGGCGGAAGGGGAAAATGTGAAGCAGGGAGAATCTCAGGAGAAGAAAACGTTTGCGGCCACCTGCGCCCTGCCCCTTTCCCCGGTGGCAAGTGGGCCAGCTTCGGGAGCCATCTAGCTTCCATCCTGGGCTCTGATGTCAGGAGCTGGAGCAGAAAACGCTTCCCAGCTGCTTGCAACCCCTTCTCCTGACCCTCCAGCCCCAGGAGTCTAGACAAATTCCCAGTTAGGCTGTTTCCCTGGGAATTCCCTAGTTAGGCTGCTCTTCACGTCCTGTCCAGCAGCACAGCTGGAATGCGGCACCGAGAGGAAGACCCTGCTGGGAAGCCACAGCGCCAGCCGTAGACAGGAAGTGGAAAGCCCCGCGTCCCCGGGAAATATCCAGCTGGAATGCTGTCTAGACTACGGGGGCGGCGGAAGGTTAGGAATTGTCCCGGGAGCGCTGGTGACTAGTCCTTGCAAAGCCTGTTTTCAGTGTCATCCCAAGTCAGACCCACCAATGGGGCAGAGACCGTCTGCATGGGGCTGGGTGTCATTGGCCCGGGGAAGGACACCGGAATGGAAGCTGTTTCGTTACAGCCTTGGGCATATCCCTTAACCCCCTCCAAGGCCCGTCTGTGAAATAAGGATCAGCTGTAATGTACTGACGTCTTGCAAAGCACATGGCAGTCTGCGGGCGGAGTTCTACGGGGCTAGATAAAACCTGGATGCTAGAGGAAGAGCGAGGCATCTAGCCAACCCTGCTGAGCTTGTAGGATCTGTTGGGACCCCAGCTCGCAGCTCTCTGGCTGCAGGTCCTGACACTGATGCAAAGGTGCTTGCCGAGATCCGGAGCGAGACAGCTTGGGTAACAAACCCCATCCCTGTAATAAAAGCTCTCTTACCGCCTGGCTGTTCCCAAGCCCCAGCATGGTCTAGTGGTTAGAGCAGGGGGACGGGGTCAGGAGGTATTGATCCTGGCACTGCCTTTGACGCTGACCGGCTCTGTGATTTGGGGCAGTTTGCTAGTGTGCCTCAGTGTCCTGATTCGTAAAACCTGGCTAATCATGGATACCGGCCTGCCAGAAGAGTTAAGGCGTAGTTTGTTAGTGGCTGTCCAGCAGTGTTCTCTCTAACTTTTTTCCAGCCATGTGTGGAATAAATGTTATGCACTCCTGGGTGGGTGCGGATGTGCACCACCAGTAGAAACACAAGCTGTGGGCACTGTGCTAATCATCCGGGCAGCACTAGAATCTCTCCTGGGCGGCCGCCCATGCTCAGAGGGAACACTGCTCTCCAGACTTTCTCTGGCCCATTTCATTATGAAGTAACTGGCAGTCCTGTTTGGTGGGTTAGTCCTAGAGACTTGCTGAGATCAGGATCCCGTTTGCTGGGTGAGAGATCAGCTGAGAGACAGTGCCTGCCTCAGAAGGCTCGGGCTGGTAGGGAGCTAGGTCTGAAGACAATGCCAACAGCAGCCCCAGCAGTAAGTGTAGCAATCCCGCCCTCCCCCCCCCCCCCCGCCCTCTGCAACAGCCAGACTTCACCGGGGAGACCAGATTTCCCAGTTTGGGGTGTGTTTTTCACAGCAGGGCCCTAGTCATTAACATCCCAGCGGGAGCACGGCTTCCAGATAGGTGGGGCTGGCAGGTCAGCCCTGCATTTACATGTGTGTTTAAAATCTCTGATCCTGCTGGTGGTCGCTCCCCTCTGATGAGCAACCAACCCCTCACAGGCTGTTGTGCCAGCCTGTTGGAAGCTGGCCCCCTGCAAGGGCTAAGCATGTTTCCAGCGGAGGTCACGGTAACGGGTCGCTGGGAACGCTGAGCGCCCGGAGCGAGTGCTAGTGGTACCCCGGTTGAAGGGCTGGAATGGATAGCCTGAGCCCACGACCAAGCTGGATATCTGTTAATTGCAGCCTTTCCTTTTCCTCTCTAATGATCCCTCCATGGCGCTGAGCCGGTAATCTTGTTTTGTTTTAATTTGCGCTGCCACCGTTGGCTGTGTTCAGTGCATAGTTGGGAATCGAGCTGACCTTCTTACTTCGGTACGGATTGCACCTCTCTCCATCGGGACTCTCGGGTCCGGCAACACCCTGGTCTGGAAGGGTCACAGATGTCCCAGGATCAAAGTCCCAGCATGCTGTGGAGAGGCTGGGAACCTGGTGTGATGCAGGGAAGGAGGGGGGTGATGTGGCCCAGCTGGGCTGGGGGGGGATGAGAACCGGCACACGGCTCAGCTGGGCTGCGGGAGGGGGGTGGGAGAAAGCCAGGAAGCCTTGTGGGGGGGCAGGAAAGGGAGTGGGGTGGCAGCAGGGGGATTAGAAATGACCTCCCCTGATCTGGAAAAATCCCTCATCCATGACCAGTCAGGTCCTGAGAGCGCCGGACCAGCAAGGTCCAACATGTACTTACATGGCACCTATGGCTGTAGGATCTGAATGACTTACAAGTTCTACTGTATATATCCACACTGTAACCCCAAGGAGGTTGGGGTGTGCTGGTACCCTTTGTATGTATGGTGGACAGAGCCTTCTGAGAGACTAAGTGACTTGCCCAGGGTCCTACAAGATATCAGTAGCAGAGCAGGGAACTGAACCCAGACTTCCCGAGACCTAGGCATGTGGATCACCCTGTCTTCATGCTGCCGCACTGTCCTAGGGCTGCATCTTCCTTTGGCCTGTAACTGAGTTTTGTGAATGGGGTGGGGGGCGAGGTAAGACCGCAAGTGGGTTGCTGTCCGTGACCAGCTGCTTTTATCCAGCACTGCAGGGTGGAGGGGTGAGTTTGAAGCGCTGCTGGGCTCTGCAGAACATTCTCTGCAAAGTTCTGTTGTGCGTAAGGACGGGTGGCTCGGATCTGACCCGTACTCCACTCGGCTTCCCAGGACGTTCTGGGATTCACATACGTGGGTTTGGTTGAAATCTCTCCATCGCCTTCCATCAGTAAATCTTTAGCTTAACCCTTCCTGTCCTATGTCAAGGATCCCACCATACCCGCCTTTCCAGGTTGTAGTGCTTGGTACCCGGACTTCCTGGTAGCTTGTTTCTTGAATTTCATACTCACTACTGCTTGTTGCAGTCCCATTTTCAGAGGTGTGATAAGGTAGGCTGTCGTCACTGGCCAACAGATAACAATAACAATAAAGAGCCTGGTTTTGTTGAACTTGAGTGGCTGAAGTTTGGTTTTTAAATGCCTAATTGGGTACCTAGAATAGACTTTTTCATGCCCCCCAGTGCATAATGTCCATATGTACAATGGTATATGCTTGGTACCATTTGAAAATGAAGCCACTCTTAGGCTGCGTCTCTGTTTACCAAAGAATTGACACACTGTGATCGATCTCCCAGGGTTTGATTAAGTGGGTCTAGGAAAGACCTGCTAAATCAAACACTGAGGGTGTGCCCTCCTGCACCAATACTCCTTGCTGTCATGAGGAGTAAGGGAAGTCGATGGGAGCATTTCTCCCATCGACCTCCTGCTGTGGAGATTGCTCCAAGCTCAGCTTATGATCCATCGACTCAAGCTACGTTATTTATATAGCTGGAATTGCGTAGCTTAAGCCGACCTTCTGGGTGTAGCAAAGACCTGGCCTCAGATTTATAACTCTGTTTAGGCCACCTGTTCTGTGGTGCAAATGAAGGCGAGGGACCCTCCAGCTTTGAAACTTTCACCTACATGAAAATCTAAGTTTGCTTCATCTAAATATAAAACTAAAGAGCAAACAGTGTAAAGTTCATTTTTAATGTGCTGCCCCATTCCGGTTGGGCTGTTCTTTCTTTCTTTCTTTTTTTTCCTTCCTTCCTTTTTTTTTTTTTTTTTTTTTTTTTTTTTTTTTTTTTTTAAGGAACTGTGATAAAAAGCAGCGATAAAACCGGGACTGTTTTGTGTAGGAGTTAGTATCTGCGTTATCTATCTCCCTTTTTCACTCTCCGAACAGCTCTGTTGTTTTTTACTCTTATCTCACTCCACCAAAATGCCAAGAACAAAAAAAAAAAAAAAACGTGTGCACATACAAACTCCAGTGCCTTGATAATTCCTGGGCCCGGTGATAAAACGTTACAAATTTAATGTACTGGCCGGTTTTATTTTCAGTTTGCATACAAAGTCAAAATGCAACGAGGCAAAGGGATGGGGGGAGGACGTGCTCCCCCGGGGATCTGGGCTGAGCTCCCCCCTTTGTTGTTCTTCTCTCTCTTCACCACGTACCAAAATCTGGAATGATACGAGCAGCTAGAGAGACAGGCCTTGTTCTAAGCTTTGCTCAGCTTGCCGAGGGGTTCGCACGAGGATCGCTGCCTCTGGCTGTGCGAAGGTGAAAACGGCTGCTGCCGCCGTGCAGGATCATGTTGTGCTGGTGGCGAGGCCCTGCCTGTGCGCGCACACACGTGTCGACGCTCCTGCAGCCGGCAGCAAGCATGGTACCTTGTGCTCTTGGGACTAACCCCGCGACTCGCGCTCCTTAGCTCAGCAGCAGAGCAAGACTGGGCCGGACCTCCTGGCTGTTGTAGGATGTCAGGCGATGCCCCGGTAGGGGCCATTTCCTCTTTGGGGTAGCACGGTCCCAGTGTCGGCTTATGGTAGGGATGGATAGAAAAGCTGGGGACCGGGTGAGGCCCCGCCCGGCTTGCCTGGATCCGGACCCCAAGGGTTGGGGCTCCCACCTCAGGATTGGGGAACCCGTGCTGGCATTCCTCCCCTCCCCCACACAGCTGGCGCACACAAGATCTATGATCCTGCCCTCCACCCCCACCCTGGCTCCGGTGTGGGAGGGGAATGCGAGGAGCATCCTTCTCCTTCCCACATCAATGAGGGTTTGGGGTTGGGTTTTTTTTTCTTTTTTGTTTTTTAACTTCTTACTTGTTTGCGGCCCCTGACTGATTTTTCTGTGGATCAGTGCTCCCCCCCCATGCAAAAAAGATTGCCCACCCCTGGCTTATGGAAAGGTGTATCTTACAGGAGGTATATCTTTAGGGCGAGTGTGAACACAGAGGCTGTGGTTTTCTGTTACCCCATGGCCCTTTCTACAAGAGAGAGGGCATGGACAGTTACAGCCCTGCTTACAAACATCAGCCAAATGCAGCTGTCTCTGGGGCGTCCTTTCCTAGTCCAACGCTGGCTGCTGTGTGCTGTTAAACAGCAGCCACGTGCCGGCCCAGAGGTGGCTGCATTTCAGCCGTTGTTAGGTATTGTTTGCAGCTCTGTCACCGCACCTTTTAAGGCGCCCTTGATGTTTGTAAAACGTGCTGAGGTTCCGTGGCCTGGCAGGGCCTCGTGTTTCGCTGTAATGCCTGAGTCGTTGCCGTGAGAAACAACACCGAGGGGTTTCCCCCTGAGAGTACCTGCACCTTTGCAAGTAAGAACACAACACGATTTACGTGAACTTTTCAGCCATGTGCTGATTGGCTGAGCTACCTGTGACCTCACAACGGCACGTCCACGGAGTTCTGTGTCTCCCCTTGGAGGGAGGCGCAGGGTGCAGAAACCAGACCAGATGTTTGGTCCCTCTAAATATTCGATTCCAGACTGGTGGTTTTATTTGTATTCTGGTGGCATCTAGAGCAGTGGTTCCCAACTGCTGGTCCACGGACCGGTGCCAGGCCACGAACCACTGGCTGCCGGGCTGGGGCATGCTACCAGGCCATGCCCATGCTGGCTGCTCCAGGACCGGGTCTGGGATATACCCCGGGTGTGTGGCCAACGGCTGCTGGAGCTGACGCCAGCTGTTTGCGGTGGTTCTGGCGGCCAGGGCTTTGATTTTATGCAAATACACAAGTGAATTTGCATAACGAATAGGCAAATAAAATGTGACCAGTCCACCAAAAGTTTGTGAATGGATTTGCCGGTCCGCGGTATAAAAAAGGTTGGGAACCAGGGTTCTGGAGGTCCCCGGGTGAATTGGAGGCCCTGGTGTGCTGGGGGCTGTACGTTCACATAGACTCATAGACTTTAAGGTCAGAAGGGACCATTATGATCATCTAGTCTGACCCCCTGCACAGTGCAGGCCACAAAATCTCACCCACCCCTCCTAGAATAATCCTCTCACCTGGATAGTCTGTCCCCAGTAAAGCCAAACAGGCGGAGTAGAGGAAGGCTAAGGTGGAGAAGCAGGCACATCTCCCTTTTACGGATGGGAAACTGAGGCACGGCGACGCAAGGCGATTTGCCCTGTGCCAGAGCCAGGAGCTGAACCCTGCTCCCAATGTCCCAGTCTCCTGCCCTAACCACAAGCCTGCTCTTCCCAGGAATATGGAAACGCCGTGGCACTGCCAGTTCCTGCTCCAGATCTGCCACCACGGCTGGAAAGAGGCCGAGTACCACTGGCTCTCAGCAGACCAATTAGGCACCGAACTTTCTATGCTTCCCTGGTGGGACGCTGTTGTCTTGAATGATGGGTCACAAGCCACGTGTTTCTCATTAGCCACCCCTGTCTGATCTCGGCTCTGGAGTTCCACGCCTCCCTCCCGCCCCATTGAGCCATATCAGCTGGGGTCCCACTTGCCAACTCTCTCCTGGGAAGCACCTGGCCTGGACAGCCTCTCTGCTGCAGCGCGCATAATGTGACGTGAGGAAGTGCGCGCCGATGCCTGGCGTGGGACTCCTCCCGGGCGACGGAGCACATGGAAATGCTGCTCAGGGCCCTATGCGCAGTGCCCCTGTACCCCATGGGTCTCTTCCTCAGGGGTCGCTGAAATGCAAAAGCTGCCCGACTTGTCCAAAACCTGTTTAGAAACTGACTGAATGGGTGTCTATGGGCAGCGCTAGCCACTGCGTGGACACGCCCATGTCACTGGAAGTCTCAGGGTATATCTAGACTACGTTTTGTTTCCTTTTTTTTTTTTTTCAAAAGGAGATATGCAGATTTGATGCCAATTTGCATATCTTCTTCCAATGGCTTTTTCAAAAACAGGTTTTTCAAAAGTGAAAGTAATCTGGACGTGGGCTTTTTGAGGGGGAAAACCCCCTTTTTTGAAAAACTGCATAAACCTCTTTTTTTAGGGAGAGCAGTTTTTTCGAAAAAGGGTTGGTTTTTTTTCCGGGAAAAAAAAAATGCATCCAGACTACTTTCACTTTTGAAAAACCAATTGGAAGAAGACATGCAAATGAGTGCCAAATTTGCATATCTCCTTTCGAAAAAAACCCGTCGTCTAGGTGTATCGTCGGCGGGGTGGCTGTGTTAGTCTGTAACCTTAAAAAACAAGTAGTCCTGTGGCACCGTGGAGTGGGGATGTAAGAAACTAGTCGACTACCTGATAAGTCTCTTTTTCTACCCCTTGCTGCCTCTATCTGCGAGAGGCAGCAATGGGGGGAGCAGGAGCCCATGCTGGCAGGAGTCTGCTTAAAAGCAGGTTTCTCCTCCCCCACCTTCCCCCCCCCCCCCCCCCAGCGCTGTCTCCAGGAGAGTAAAAGAGGCAAAGAGGTAGCCTGGGACCAGCGTGAGCTGGGAATCGGCTGTCCCCGCTCGTACCTGGTCCCAGACTCTGTGCCTGTACTTTTAAAATGTACTGAGAACCGGCGTGGCTGCTTTCTAAATGTATTAAGAGCCGCCTCTTAAAAAGCAGACGTGCAGCAGAGGGGACGAGGCGTGAGCCAGAGCTCAGCTGATTTCCCAGCTTGCACCCCGTTTCACCCCCGGTTACGCCTCTGCCTCTTAAATGTATTAAGAGCCTGGTGGCTCTTACTACGTTTAAAAGGCAGAGCTGCATGCGGGGGAGCTCCCGGGCCTGGCAGCAGCCCCGCTGCGGCTCTGCGGGTTCCCTGGAAATTCTGTTTCTCTGGAAATTCCATCGACTCGATTGGCCGGTTGCCTGCAATTTACCATCCCTACCTTAGAGACGAACACACATCGAGAGCCGTGGTTCCCAAACTTTTCAGCATCACGCCCTCTTTTTGATTTTTGTGAGAAACCCTCACGCCTCCCCCAATAGCAGCAAAACTTAGGGAAATTGATGGGAGGGCTGGGTCACCTCGTGCCCCCCCTGGAATTTCTTCATGCCCCCCCAGTTTGGGAACTCATGATCTAGAGTGTCATGGGCTTTCGTGGGCACAACCCACTTCCTTGCCCGGGCACCCATCTCCCCGTGCTTAGTTTGTGCCTGTGTGTTCCTGCTCCATGGGGTCAGCCAGTCCTAAAGCCAAGTGGCCACACACAAGCTTACCCTAGCTCAGGTGAAAGTGGTGCCAGTCTGTGTGGACCAGGCCTGGTGGCAAGGTGTTGCCCTTCCCCAGTGACGGAGAGGAGGTGACGGAGAGACGGGTCCTGGGGAGGCCGGAAGCATTTTGTGCTCCCGCACTTCTCACTCGGAACGTGGGGCGGGGGGAGGCTCCGTCCATGCCTCTTGCCAGCAAAGCCAGGCTGCTGCATGCCACGTCCAGTGCGTAGCGCTGTGCTTCCCAAGCTGCTGTGTACTGCAGCCTTCTGCCTTGCTGAGCTTGGAGATCGTCCGGGTTGTCCCATGTTCATCTAGAACCAGCCCCTCTTGGCCTGAGGTTCTGGGCGTCCTGGGAAGCTGGGACCCATTGGACATCACTTGGCCAATCTCCCTAAAACACCCCTCCCCCCCCCCCCCCCCCCCGTCGCACCTCCGAGTATTGGAAGGCCTTGATCTCTGTAACCAGGGGCCAGCTCTGGGTAAGCGCCTCTCACCAACTGAAGAGGTCCGGTCAAAGAGATCCACTCACCCATCTTGCCCCTCAAAGATCCTGGGGCCAGCACAGCTACAGCCATAGGTGCTGCCCAGTGTTCCCTCTAAACTTTTCCAGCCATATGTAGATTTTTTTTTTTCACCACCCATGTGCGGAATAAATTATGTGCACCGAGGCATGTGAGCATGTGCACAACCCACATAAACAAAAAACCTAGCTGTGGCTGTACACGCACCCAGCTTATAAGGAAAACTGGTGCTGACCTCTGCTCTACCCGGGGGGGGGGGCCTTGACTCCCCCACCTTCGTCCAGGCCCTGCCCCCACTCTACCCCTTTCCCCAAGCCTCTGTCCCCACCTCTTTTGGCCCCTCCCCAAGCGTGCCGCCTCCTCACTCCTTCCCCCTCCTTCCCAGAGTCTCTGGATGCTGTTTCCCTGTGGGTGGGAGGCGCTGGGAAGGGGCCGAGTCGATCAGTGGGGCTGCCAGGGGGTGGAGGTGGCGGGGGGAAGAGGGCGGAGGGGGGAGCTTCAGTGCCAACAGCTACAACACCACACAACTATCTTTGTATCCGTAATTTGTCCCCAGATTAGCCTGTGATGTGACCGATGACCTCAGTCTCCCAGGGCAATGTACTGATAATCTCCATATGGGGAGCAGGCAGGCGCCTGCCTCTAGTGCGTGTATCGCCTGGCTGGTGTTTCTCTGCAGTGGCGAGGTGCGGCTGGGGACGCTGGGCCGACCTCTTCTTTCTAGCCATAGAGATGCAGCCGTGTTAGTCGGGTGCAGCTGAAACAAAAAACAGGACTGGGCAGCACTTTAAAAAGTAACAAGATGGTTTATTAGGTGATGAGCTTTCGTGGGCCAGACCCACTTCCTCAGATCAATATGTGGAAGAAAATTGGCCTGTATGGTGTATAGGGTCGTGCCAGTTTTCTTCCGTTTCCGTTGCCCGCTCTGCCCGTGGGAATGGAACGTTCCTCTCTCCCACCAACAGCAGCTGCTTGGCACAGGAGGGCGAGGAGACCCTAAGCCATCTGAGGCTCGGCTGCATTGGATCCATGCCTGCTCCGGACTCTGGGAGCTAAGTAGGCTGCTAGATGCTGGGCAGGGCTGGTCTTTGCCAGCCCAGGCTTGTTGTTTGCCACAAAGGCTGGAGGTCGATTCTACCGTGGGCTCCTTCAACCTGGCTGTAGCATTGGCGGAAAGGCAGCTGCTTGCCCAGGGAGATTTTCTCGCCCTCCAGTGAACACAAGTGGCTTTTTTATGCTCTGGCAGCAGCTGTTACCTTGAATAAACCTGTCTTGACGGGGATGGAAGGCAGTGGACAGGGCTACAAGTAAGCGGCTGCACAAGCACCCAGCTTAGGAGAAATCCAGATGCTGCTAGCTGATGAGCAGAGTGCCCACAGCAAGGTGTGTTGTTTCTACCGGTGGTGCACCTTGACACATGTTTTGGTGTCGATACAAATTATCCCGCACATGGATGGAAACAAATCCGTGTGGGGTTGGAAACGTTTAGCAGGAACACTGGCAGTGGGGGGACTCCAGCAAGGGTGGGGAAGGGGATAAAAGGCATGTCCAGATTTCCTTCCAACGTTCACCTTTACTCCCCCGCTCCATTCTGGGCCCACCCTGTGGGACCCCAACAATGCTCTGCTAACAGAGCAAGTCCCCCCCCCCCCCCCCAGGAGTGTATTTGAAAGTATTTGAAGGGTTCAATATCTGAGACACAGGTGAGAGGATTATTCTGGGAGGGGTGGGTGAGATTTTGTGGCCTGCACTGTGCAGGGGGTCAGACTAGATGATCATAATGGTCCCTTCTGACCTTAAAGTCTATGAGTCTATGAGTGCTCTGCTGAACATAGTCCTAGGGGGAGTCCCGACGCCCTTCTCAAACCTATCCATGTCATCGCCCGTCGGGCGGAACCCTAGCAGATCCCTCCCTCTGGTCCTTCCTGCCCTTCCCGAAACTGTAGGAGCCGTTCCTGGGGGCTGATGCCTGCATCTGGCCAGCAAATGTTTGCTGGTTTCGTCTTGTTTGGAAGAAAAAAGCAAAATCCCCTGACAATAGGAACGGAGGATTCCCAACATGCAACCGGCCAGTGCTCCATCTCTGTTGTCCCGTCTCGGGGTGCAATGACGCCGGTTTCAGAAGGAAGTGTAAATCCCCTCTTGTGGACACATTTCTTCCTGGCCGCTGGCAGTGGGTAGCTGACTCGTGCCATGAAGCATGAGGGTTGATAATCCCTTATGTGCTTTTTCTCCTTGTGGGTATGTCTACACTAGAAAGTTAGTTCGAACTAACGGACGTTAGTTCGAACTAACTTTCCTATGCGCTACACTAGCGCTCCGCTAGTTCGAATTTGAATCGAACTAGCGGAGCGCTTAGTTCGAACTAGGTAAACCTCATTTTACGAGGACTAACGCCTAGTTCGAACTAGCTAGTTCGAACTAAGGGCTGTGTAGCCCTTTAGTTCGAACTAGTGGGAGGCTAGCCCTCCCCAGGTTTCCCTGGTGGCCACTCTGGCCAACACCAGGGAAACTCTATGCCCCCCTCCCGGCCCCGGACCCCTTAAAGGGGCACGGGCTGGCTACGGTGCCCGTGCCAGGTGCAAGCCTGCCAGCACCCAGCCAGCAGACCCTGCACCTGGCACGGCACAGAGCCACCCACCCGATGCCCCCCAGCCCACCCCCTCTTGCCGGGACCAGGCTGGCGGCTCCCGGGAGCTTGCCCTGGACCGCAAGAGGCGGGCACCTTCCTGGGCTAGTGCGGACATCGTGGACCTCGTCCACGATCTCCGCACTAGGCACAGGAAAGTGGCCGTCTAGGGCAGGAGAGCTGCCAGCCTGGCCACCCAGGACCAGGTGTGCATGAAAATCAAGGGGGTCCACTGAGACCCCCGACACTGAGCCCTGAGCTTACAATGGCCGTCCTGGGTCAGACCAAAGGTCCATCTAGCCCAGTAGCCTGTCTGCCCACAGCGGCCAACCCTAGGGACCCTGGAGGGGATGGACCGAAGACAATGACCAAGCCATTTGTCTCGTGCCATCCCTCTCCAGCCTTCCACAAACTTTGGGCAGGGACACCACTCCTACCCTCTGGCTAATAGGACTCCATGGACCCAACGTCCATGACTTGATCTCACTTCCCTTTAAACTCTGTTCTAGTTCTAGCCTTCACAGCCTCCTGCAGCAAGGAGTTCCACAGGTTAACTATTTGCTTTGTCAAGAACAACTTTCTCTTACTAGTTTCAAGCCTGCTACCCATTCCTTTCCTTTGGTGTCCTCTAGTCCTTCTTTATGGGAACTCATGAAGAACTTTTCTGAATGCACCCTCTCCACCCAACCCCTGCTTTTACAGACCTCTATCCTGTCCCCCCTCCGTCTCCTCTTTTCTAAACTGAACAGTCCCAGTCTCTGTAGCCTCTCTTCATCTGGGACCTGTTCCCAACCCCTGATCATGTTAGTTGCCCTCCCCTCTCCCAGCCTTTCTCTTCCCCTCTCCCACCTCCTTTTCCCAGTCTCCCCCAGTTTTTTTCAATAAAGACAGAGTCAATGTTGGAAGAAACGTTATCTTTATTTTGTACATCAAGAAGAAGGGGGGCTAGGGAAGGGCAAGTGGAAGGAGGTGAGGGAGGAATGGGGTACGAGCCCCCGATGGGGAGGACTGGGCTGGCTCTGCGGGCTTCTGGGGGTGGAAGCTCTCCTGCAGCCCCCCAATTACTCCCTCTCCCCAGATGGCAGCCTGCGGCAAGTGCAGCCGGGCTGATGGCCGAGTGGTGTGATGTGCCCAGTGTGGGCACTCAGGGCACTCCAAGCCAGAACTTCTTTGCAAGCGGGGCACCCCTTAGAACTGTGTGTCCGGGGTGGGGGTCGGGACCCTTTAAGCGCAGCCCTCGGCTAGCCTGAGACAGTATCTCCATGCTCTAAGTCCTCCTTTTATGCCCTGCCGGCACTGCTTCCGGCCATCATTAAGCCCTGTTCAGAGTCCACTCAATGTGGACTTACTAGTTCGAACTAGCAAAACGCTAGTTCGAACTAGTTTTTAGTTCTAGATGCGTTAGTTCGAACTAGCTTAATTCGAATTAACTAATTCGAACTAAGTTAGTTCGAACTAGCGCTGTAGTGTAGACGTACCCTGTGAGTGCATGGGGACAATATTCCAATGTTACTGGCGCGTTGGGGATGCAAAAAACGTGTGGGATTCCAAATGCCAGCCTGGCCCTGCACCGTGGGACAGGAATATTGTGCCTTTTGTCTAAGCCTATCAGCACTTAACGCACACGGGGGAAACCATCCCCCTTTCAGGGCTAGGGAGCCAGCAAGCGTCCTCTCTGACGGAGAAACTTTGAGGTGCCAGATGTGTGCGGAAGCTTCAGGGAGTAGCCGCATTAGTCTGTACAGGATAAACTTAAAAAAACAACAAATGGTCTGGTAGCTCTTTATCGACTAACAAAACATGTCGGTGGGATCGTGAGCTTTCGTGGGCACGGCCCACTTCTTCAGATGACCGAGTAACTCACTTGCGGTGGAAAAGGACCCAGGTGTCTGACCTCCCTTACCTTTGCTTCCAGCCTCAAAAGCACATCCCTGCGAAGCCCCGAATAGGACTCAGTTGGCAGATTCCAGGCCCCGACATCCCCCGCTTGTCCCAGAATCCTCTGCTGCCTTTGTCAGCGTCACTCAGCGACTGGTGTGTCAGATGCCAGCAAAGCCACTTATCAAGAGTCCAAAGGTCTAAGGCTCCAGAGCTTAGATGCTGCCTGAGCCATTTGCTCCTTTGTTCTCCGGCTGTCTAGACTCCCCCTCTATCACGGTGTGCTTTATGGGGGGAGTCGCTTGTGTTCTAATGCTGGAGAGGCCTGTATGTGTGAACCTCGTTCTCTGCTCCATTGAAGGGAGTGCAATTGCATGAAACTTCATTGTTATTTACCTTCCCTCCGTTCAACTGCAGAAGCAGCTGCTGGAGCCAGACACAGCCCATGGACAGGCATGGCAGCTGTACAGATCTCGCTGCGGAGGGTTGCATCTGGATCTGCTCTGGGATCTATTTGGGCCGAGGAAGGGAGCGAGCGCTCTTCTTGCCCGGGCCTCGCGTCCCCATGGTCGAGGGGCACAGCCAGTATTCCCTGTAAGTTGGGTGCTTGTGTGGCCACTCAGGAGAGACTCAGATGCCGCTCGACATTAGCAGAGCCTCCACAGCTAGGTTAGGGTGGGGTGGGGGGGCGGTTTTGTTTGTTTCTCTTGGTGGTGCACATCCTCACATGCCTCAGCGCACATACATTTATTCTGCACGTGGATAGTCAAAATCTCCATATGGAACATTGGTCCCAGCTGTTCTGCTCGCTGTAACTCCCAGTGTGCAAATGGGTGGGGTGGCTCTGAGTAGGAATGCAAAGGAGTAGCCAGCTAACCCGCGACCTGGCTGGACCGGAGCAGCCCCCCATCCTGCAACCAGTTAACGTTTTAAACGGCAGCTTACGTCCCAAGCTCTGAGATCCTGACGGGAACGGGAAGGCAGCGGAAGTGGGGCTCTGCTCATGGGAAAAGGAGCCAATCGGACAGAACTGGGTGGAGCTTGGCTCCGAATCAGCGTCTTCCCTTCTCTCCACTGCGCCGTGTGCATGTGAAAGCTCCATCTCTGGAAGTGACTTCGGACTTCTCGACGCTTGTGGAACCATTTGAAGCACGGCTCCCAACTCCCTGCTGTTGGCAGAGTTGTCTCTTCCCATCCTAAGCGAGCAGCGCTGAGCAGCGACTGCAAAATATACCTGCCCATAATGAACCTCGCTTGCTTGCTCCCAAGTTCTCCAGCTTAGACCCGTGCTGTTCATCTGCCCTTCCACGGAGTCTCGGAGCCCACGATTTCTGTGCATCCTCCTTCAGCAAAGCATATAACCATGTGCTTGATGCAAAGCACACGGTTCTGGCCCTTGCTGCCGCAGAATTTCAGGACAGGCTGAATGTGGAGCACGTGCTTTGCGGGGGAGGGATGGGCCTTTGCTTTTGGCGTGACTGGAAACCCAGGGTGTGAGAGGAGGGGCAACCAGTAGGCTAATGTATGGAATCAAAGCGGGGGCAGGGGCATCTGTTCCTAGCTGAGCCTGATTGCTTCCCCGTGCCTCAGTTTCCCCATCTGGAAAATGGCACGCCTGTCCCTATTATTGATCAAGATGGATGGAAGGCGCCATGGAAGGCCGGACTCAAGCCAAAGCCCTTGTATCTGGCTCAGTGTGGGTGTGATTTTTTTCCCTTCCATTTACAGTTCCTCTCCCCCCTCCCGCCTTTCCCTCTTCCCTCCTTCCACCTCTATCAGATGAAAAGCCAGGATTGCATTAAAAGTCGCATCCCCTTTTGTGAAGCAATCTGTTTCTATCCATCTGATGTGTCTGAGGGCTGGGGATGGCTCCATTAGAATCTTTTCCTCCCTTAAAATCTATCAGTGCTTTATCGGCCCTATCTGAAACGTAAAGTCACTTCATTGCCATTGTTCCTGTATTTTCTTTCTCATTATTTTCTCCCCCCCCCCCCCCCCCATTGGCTGTGTGATATGATGTGGGTTCTCTTGCTATTCCTATTAGTAATCGCGTCCCCTGAAGTGAAACAATCTCCTGTAATCTATCAGTGGTTTATCGGGCCTATCTGAGAGCTGAGAATGGCCGGCCCCGGAGATGGCGCCATGCTTAGGAGCTGATAAAGTTACAGAGTTCAGCCAGTGATGAATGTTAAGTAACTACACCCCGGTTAGATAGGATATGGACTTGGCAGAGGGAACAGCTCCGTTTGAAACCAATCTCTCCGATATCAGCAGGGCTGTTTTTTCTCAGGCTCTGGCTCTCCTTGTCTCTCTCTCCTCCCTCCTCCCACTCTTTTTATTTTTTTTTCTCTTTCTCTGAGGCCGGAGCTGCACGGTTCAGACCCAGCCTTCCCCAGAGTGGTTGTTTTGGGTGGAGCCGGTTGCTTTTCCGAGGAGAAGACGGCTTGCCTGGCTCTCCACTTAAAAGGAGCCGGGAGGAGCAGCTATTCGCAATGGGAGGGAGGGTGGGGTTTGTTCCCTCTCTAAGGCCGGGGGGCCACATCTGGCTCTTGGCATCCCCGCATCTGGTCTTTCGGGCTCAGGGTTCCCCCCAGCATTGGGGGAGCCTGTGCTGGCACTTCAGTCTCCCTGCAATCACCCCGCAGCGCTGGAGCACAGGAGATCGACTAGCCTGGGCCTCCGTAGGCTCTGGTGTGTGAGGGGAAGGGGAGCGTCTTTCTCCTCTGCCAGGGGCCACAGCAATGAGGGTTTTGGGGTTTTTTTGCTTCTCCCTTGTGTGCCCCCCCCCCCCCCCCAGCCCAGAAAGGTTCCCCTCCCCTGCTGGGACACTGGTGTCTCGCTGGGGCTAGCTGTCCCCGCTGGGATGGGAGGCTGTGGTTCGGAGGCTGCCTTCGACGGTGCTGGCCCTCCGTGGCCTTGCAGAGGGGAAGTCCTGCAGAGGAGGGAGGCTGACGGGGATAATTCCCCGATTTTTATGGGGCCGGTCTCCTCTAGGCCGCTCGCTCAGATCCGGGCCTGCAGCGCTGGGAGGCTCCCATCCAGCGGGTCTTCACGTGACCCAAACCGGGCTGCCCAGAGAGACGAGGCGCTGACTGAGTCTTGGCCCCACTTTCTGCCCCCAGCCTGAGCTCGGGGTTGCGACTTGCCGGGCTGGGGAGGAGGTGCCTCGCCTGCCGGCTGTCGCTGCTCTCGCGCCGAAAAGGAGCACTCCCCAGAGATGCTGAGCGAGCAATCGAGGGTGGGGGCTGCGTAGCTACGGCGGCTGAACGGGCCGGTCCAGACTCCCCCGGGCCTTTGCCGGCAAGTGCCTGCGAGGCCGGCTTTGTGCATCACGCTCGCTTCCAACCCTCTGCCTGCCGGACTTATCTCTTCTCAGCATCTCCTCTCTTGTTCCCCTCCCATTATCTCTTCCCCTCCTCCCCTCCCCCCCCCCCCCCCGCACCGACTTAATGGGTTTAATCGTTGGGGGAGGGGGAGGATAATGTGGCGAGGGCACCCGTGTTGCCATGGAGACCATCGGGAAAGGTCAGGCCGAGTTTATCGGTGTGATAGAGAAGGGCTCCTAATTAGCGATAGGTACCACGGTCACGCAGGGCCGGGCCCAAACGCGATCAGCGACTTGCCCCGGACTGATATGAAAAGGGAAAAGGGGGGAGGCCAGCCCCCGAGATGCTGGGCTGAGATGAGAGGAGCTGCCTTCTCCCTCTTCACAGGGTTTCCCGTGCTGGAAAAGACCCATTCGGCCCTTTCAGGCACATCCCCCTCTGTGGCTGGCTCGTCTCTCTTCAAACCGGGTCAGGGTTGGCATGGTTCAAGGTCGGAAAGTCGCCCTGCCGTCGTGTGACTCGGTGAGCACCTCTGCAGGTCACAGAATCCTAGAACTGGAGGTCGAGTCCCGTCCCCTGCCCTCACGGCAGGACCAAGCACCGTCTGGACCATGCCTGACAGGTGCCTGTCCAACCTGCTCTTCTATATCTCCAGGGACGGAGATCCACAACCTCCGTAGGCAATGTTAGCGCCAAGCCAGCCTTGGGGAAGAAGGCCCCTGAAGTTTGGCTCCAGATCTGAGCTTTGTTCCACAGGGGCGTTAGCGCTGGAGAGGGACGCGCTGGCACAAACATCCAGCCATCCCCTCTGGGAGCCACTGTTGGGAAGAGACTCGCATTCCCACCGACCAGGGAAGCGAGTGACCAAGGCTTTCTCTACCTTGGGAAGGAGACCTTCCTTTCTGATCCTCCTGGACCACCCCTAGCCCCGATCTTGGGCAGGCAGAAGAGACGCCAGCCGAAGGATTTCTGATCTGCCACCTCTGGGCCCCTTCTATCTGTGCCGTGAGCCTGGCTGCCCGCCACCCTCTTCTTTTATAAGAGCAAATTATCTCCCCCGGCATCCTCTTCTGCGGTGGCTGCCATTATCAGCATGTTTACCCATCCTCTCTCGAGGAGATAGGCGTCTGAAAACAGCCGATGGCATCGCGCCTGTGGCCGCGGCCACACTCGCGTTATGTCCTGTGCCTTGATTGAGGTCGGCGAGCAAATTCTCCCCCCCCCCCACGCTTTTTGATGATTTTGGTCCCCTCCCCTGTCTCCCTAAGCGGCCGGCTCCTTGCCTGGCGAGCCAAGTGGTGGCAAGTGCCCAGAGACTGCGGTGATGAGCGAAAACACCTGTGAGGCCCGCGCAGTGTGTGCTGCTGTGTGAGTCCCTACCTCCCCCACACCAACATCTTCCGAACATTCAGGAATTGGGGTGGCTGGCGAGGGGGTATTGTTCTTGGGCCTGTAAAGAGCAGCACTCCCCCCTGGCTGTATCGCTTCCCCACGTCTTTCATTTAAAGCCTCCTTTTTAATGAGGTCTATAAAATCACGAGTGGTGTGGAGCGGGTGAATAAAGAAAAGTTATTTATTAGTTCCCATAATAGAAGAACTAGAGGACACCAAATGAAATTAATGGGGAGCAGGTTTAAAACTAATAAAAGAAAGTTCTTCACACAGCGCGTTGTCAACCTGTGGAACTCCTTGCCAGAGGAGGTTGTGAAGGCTAGGACTATAACAGAGTTTAAAGAGAAGCTAGATAATTTAAGGGAGGTTAAGTCCATTAGCCAGGGGATAGAAATGGTGTCCCTGGCCTCTGTTTGTCAAAGGCAGGAGACAAATCGCTTGATCATTGTCTTCGGTCCACCCTCTCTGGGCACCTGGTGCTGGCCACTGTCGGCAGACAGGCTACTGGGCTAGATGGACCTTTGGTCTGACCCAGTACGGCCGTTCTTATGTCTACACTCCTGGGGCTATACCCGGAGTATAGTGATAGCAGGGCAGCTGTTGCCACGATAACCCGCTCATGTAGACGCAGTCCCTGGCAACAGAAGGGGGTTGTTTTTCCATCCGAAGCTTGGTGGCTGTAAACGTTCTTGCCTTGACCTCACTGTGTCTCCCCCAGGGTCAGTCTGAGCAACCTCGCTGTGTCCACCTCAATTTTAAGTGTAGCTCAGGCCTGAGGAAATGGAGTGGGAGGAATTATAGACTTATAGGACTGGAAGTGACCTCAAGAGGTCATCCAGTCCAAGCCCCTGCCCTCATGGGCAAGCTAAGTATTATCTAGACCCTCTCTGACAGAGCTAGTGAGACAGACAACTTAAACATTTCCAGTGATGGAGATTCCACGACCTCCCGAGGCAATTTATCCCCGTGCATTAACCACCCTGACGGGACACTTTTTCCTAATGTCCAACCTAAACCTCCCTTGCTGCAAGTGAAGCCCAATGCTTCTTGTCCTATTCTGAGAGCTTAAGAAGAACAATTCTGCCCCCTCCTCCTTGGGTATGTCTAGACTACAGGGCTTTTTCGGAAAAAATGGCCTTTTTTTGAAAAAACTTCCTCTGCATCTAGACTGCTGCCACAGTCTTTCAAAAGTAAATCGAAAGAACGCGGCAGGTTTTTTTCGACTGTGGAAAACCTCGTTTTACGAGGAATAATGCCCTTTTTTGAAAATGCTCTTTCAAAAAAAGGTGCTATGTAAGGCTGCCTGGGTGCTCTCTTTCGGAAAAGCAGCTTGCTTTTTCGGAAGTACTGGTTGTAATCTAGACACTCTTTTTCGAAAGAGGCTTTTTCGAATGAGGTTTCCAGTCTAGACGTAGCCCTTGTGACCGCTTTTTATGTACTTGAAAACCATTATGTCCTCCCCGAGTCTTCTCCTTTTTGCAGACTAAACAAACCCAATTTTTTTTTTTTCAATCTTCCCTTCCATGTCATGTTTTCTAGACCTTGAATCCTTTGTGTTGCTCTTCTCTGCACTTTCTCCAGTTTGTCCACATCTTTCCTGAAATGTGGCGCCCAGAACTGGACACAGTAGTTGAGGGGTACGTCTACAGAGCAGAGCTAAATTCGAATTAAACTACGCAACTTCAGCTCCAACAGTTGCGTAGCTGAAGTTGAAATAGCACCAGAAGTTGAGTGAAGCTGTCTACACAGCAGGAAGCCAAAGGGAGAACACTCTTCCTTCGACTTCCCCTACTCCTCGTGAAATAAGGGTTACAGGAGTCCGAGAGAGAAGTCCTTCAGCTCGACATTATTTCGAAATAACGGCTTGTTGTGTAAATGTGCCCGAGAGCAGTGTTCCGCAGAATCGCTCTCAGAAACACATTAACTGGCCGCCCTGGTTTGTTTATTTACTGGCGCCGCGACCACGGAGCCTCACGGCTCCCATGGCTCTGTTTCATCCTTTGCAGCCAAGGGGAGCTGCAGGAAGTGGCATGGGAAATGGCGCTCTGTGGTCGTGGCGCTGGTAATTAAACAAACTGGGGCAGCCAGTTAATGTGTTTCTGAGAGCGATTCCGTGGAACGCTTTCAGAACCATTGCCCTAGAAGACCTCCTAAGGTCTCTTCCAGCCCTATGATTGATTCTCTGAGGCATAATCAGCATGATTTCTTGGGTGTGTCTAGACTACCGGGTTTTTCCCGAAAAAGTGGCCTTTTTTAAAAAAAAAAAAAAAAAACTACACCTGCGTCTAGACTACCGCCGCGTTCTGTCGACAGTAAATCGACAGAACGCGGCGGTTTTGTCGACGGCAGTAAACCTCATTCTACGAGGAATAACGCCTTTTTTCAAAAGTCATCTTTCAACAAAAGGCGCTATTGCATGAAAACGGGACTTTTTCAAAAGAGAGTGTCTAGACTTTTTCGAAAAGCGAGACACTTTTTCGAAAAATCTTGCTGTCTAGATGCTCTTTTTCGACAGAGGTTTTTTTCGAAAGATACTGTCAAAAAAGCCTCTGTCGAAAAAGGCGTGCAGTTCAGACGTAGCCCTCGTGTCTTGCTTACGACGCCTGCTCGTACATCGCAGAATGATGGGGTGGTTTTTGTTGTTGTTGTTGACGACTCCTATTTAGCTTGTAACCCCCAAATGGCGTTCCACGGGACTCCTTGCTACACAGTCCTTTCCCATGTATGCGTGTGCCACTGTGTTCCTTCCTAAACGGAGCACTTTGTCCTCAGCAAGTAGAACCTAGGATGGAAGCAGGGAGCTACAGTCCTTCAAAATGCCTGGGGCGATGATGAGCAATGGTTGCCCTGTTGGCAATGCTGTGGCTTTCCACGGCTTGCTCCCAAACTCTCTGTGGAGACCCTGGTGTGAAAGGGGATCCACCGATGCTGCCCCCGACAAGCGCGACTGTCCTGTGGTTGGCTCCGGCGATGGCAGATCGCAGCAAGAACTTTGGGGAGGGTCCCGTACCTCCTTTGTGACTTGGGACGGGGAGATGGCTGAGCTGGTGGGTTCGCTCAGGTGTTGGTCGGCCATTGTAGGTACGCATCTGGCCCCTTTACCGCAGTCTCCAAGTGCCTCTCCATCTTTAATGGGTTTCCTTCACAAACCACCCCTCTCCCTGTGCGCTAAAGCAGTGTTTCTCAATCTTTTTTTAATAAAGTACCCCTTTTTCAAAAAAAAAAAAAAAGTACTCCCAGTACCTACAGTTTTCAGACACGCACAATTTTTTTCTACCATTGCAACATATTTGTTTAAATAACTTAATCGTAGCCAGGCAGGCAATGACATTTTTGGGTGTAAAAAATACAAAAATAATAAAGCGCTGTAAAACTTAAAATAAAAATTCTGTTGTCTCCCAAGTTTTCAGCTGTGTTGACGTACCCCCCCCCCCCCAGACTTCTCTCGAGTATCCCTAAGGGTGCTCGTACCACTGGTTGGAAAACACTGCGCTAGAGCAATGCTATTAAGCCCATTGTACAGATAAGGGAACTGAGGCCCAGAGAAGCTAAGAGATTCCTGCATGCTCACACAAGGCCACGGCGTAGCAGGGAATTGAATGCAGGTGTCTGAAACTATAGTCCCAACCGCTGGACCATCCTTCCCCTTCACTCTTCCGCTACCAAGCAGGTGGGGAAGCTCTGCGGCAGGAGGAGAGGGGAAATGGAGGGTTGACCAGGCTTGTTGTGCACCTAGTGACTTCTCTGCGAGACGAGCCAGCTAGCTCTGCATGTCAGTAACTTGTCTGTGGTCCCTTAGCTAGGTTGCAGGTGGAGAGCAGGAGAGCTCCGGGGTGGGCTAGGAACGCTCTCTCCTTGGCTGGAGGAAGAGGCTGGTGGAGGGAAGTGTGGTAGGGGGCCTGAGGCCTTGCCCTGGGGCTTTGCCCTGGCTTGGCACTCTTGGAGCCTCCACCACGGGGGAGCTGGGAGTGTTCCCAGACTCAGGTGATAACGGGTCTCGCTGCTTCCGACTTGCAAAGCGGCTGACGGGCGCCGTGCCGGCTTGACGGGCTGTGAGAGCCTATGTTAGCTCCCGGGGGCCGGGTGGGAAGCACCCGTCTGCCGACTCCCCGCTCCGTTCTATCTCCCTCGTTTTAATTGGAAGACGAATTCAGGGTCAGCCACGGGATAAGCGCCTGAAGGCCGCGGCAGGGACAAAGTGCCATTATCTGCTTTCTATCAAGCGTGCTGACTTTGCAGGGGAACCTGGGTTCACCCCCAGCTCCTGGTGCGTGGCCCTCTCATTCCAGCATGGTTGCTCCTCCGGCCTTCCTCAAGTTCGCTTGGCGCCCGGCCCTGCTGCGGGTTAACGCTTTCCCGGAGCAGCCAGCTTGAGGGAGCAGGGCTGGCTTCAGGCGGATGCCGGGTGTGGAGCATCCTTCTCTCTCTGTCCGCTCCTGGCATGTTGGCTCCTTGCGAGCATCTCCTCTCCCCTGCGCTTGGGTGGGTTTATCAAGGGTCTTCCCAGATACTGAGCCATGCCCTGCAGAAAGAAGGTAAAGGCCACAGGAGAAGAAATAACTGGGAAGAATTGCACATCCTGCCGTGTACTAGGGATGTAACGGGTTATCCCGCTCGCAGGATCCCCGTTAAGCAAATAACCGGTTAACCAGTTGAAAGGGATGTAAAATCCTGTTTCTGTACCTCTTCTGCCCCCACTACCCCAAAGAAAACCCCATTCTTGAATTGCCCGTCGCCGTGCTGCTACATCCAGGTGGCGTGGCAGCTTTGGAAGTCGCCTGGAGTGGTGATGTGAACGAACAGGGACCGGGACACATGTTCCCGTTTCGGAAAATGCAGAGCAGGCCGGTCTCTTCTAAAAGCCGCCTATAAACTCCTAACCAAGCTTCAGAGCCTCCACCTAGTAACAGCTGAGACTTCTCACCTGCTGGAGCGGAGGCCTGGTCTAAGTTGTGAGAGGAGGATGTGGGGGAAGCAAAGCCCCTGAGTTGGGAGGGATTTGGAAGATGATGGTGGGCAGTGTTCCCTCTAAGCTGGGCACTTAGGCGGCTGCTCAGGGGGATTCAGCGGCCACCCAGCTGATTAAAAGAACGCCCACCAAGTGTTTATCCTGGTGGTGCACATTCACACGTGCCTCGGTGCATATACAATTATTCCGCACATGGATGGAGAAGATTAGAGGGAACACTGCTGGCAGGAGGAGGAAGTGATTCTCCCGAGGCTTGGAAGCCATCTCTTCTTCCTCTTTTTTAGCATCTTGGCGCTCTACTTCTTAAAAATTTGCCATTGTGCTTTGCCTTTCCCCGCGTGGCTTGCGTTTCCGGTGTGTGTGTTCCATGCTGTGTGGATCGGCCTTGTAATGCTCTGCCAGTAGAGTGACGGGTGCTGTGTGCCTCCCTATTGGCTGGAGGACTTGGGGGGGTCTGGCCAAACTCAGAAGTCCTCTCAGGGTTTGTCTGCACCGTGAAAGCTGTGGCCGGGCGGGCATACCAGAGCGAGCCTGAATCCAGCTCGGGTGGGTAACGGTGGCAGTGTAGCCACGGCCTTGGCTTGTCTCCAGGGCTATTGGCGCTGGCTGGATTCGCACTCGCTCAGGCGGGCTGGCTCCGGCACAGCTTTTGCTCTGTGCACCTGGCCACGGGGGCAGAACGCCTGAGCTGATCTCATGGAGATTTTATCGCCTGTGTGGCCGGGGCGGGGATTCCAGCTCGGTGTGGTGCCTTGGAAGAAACGAGAGTGTTACAGAACTGGTCTGCGCTCCAGACCCGACCTCCTCCACCATGGCCCCGGAGCCCCTGACGCTGGACTGGGGCAAAGGCACGCTTTCCGGGGGCGCGCTCAGGGGACCCTGGACACCTCTGGCGTCTTTAGGGGCCCTCTCCAAGCCCGGTATGCTGGGTGGCCTGGGCCGTGCCCCGCTGCTGGTATGGCGGTTCGGTTCCCGACCGTGCATTCTGCTGCCCTGGGCTTGCATAGGGAGTCCTGAGCTTCCAGCTGGCCACGGGCTGGGATCTGTGCTGGAACCGGGCTGGGGCTGCCTTCAGAGGAACAGCTCTTCCCAGAGCTTGGGGTTTATCTAGCTCCCTGCATCTCGCCACGGAGTTGTATTGGCGTTCAAAGTGCCCCCCCTTACACCAACAGGCAGTGCCAAGGGTGGGCTCCCGCTAGGTTGTTCCAGCCTCCATCCTGTGATTTCCCCACCTCTCCTGTTAGGGGAGAGAGGACGCAGCCAGCTCTGCCCTTGGCAGCTGCCAGCTCCGGGGGATCAGGGCTGGGACGGTCCTGGGCCGAATTCAATATCCTGCTTAGTTGACGTCTGTCTTCCGGTAGTGCGGAGGGGCTCCGGTGTATTTGGAGCCCCTGCCAGGTGCTGTACGGAGAGGGAGACGGACAGCCCCGGCCCAAAGAGCTTATGGCCTGAACGGACACGCAGGCAAAAGAGGGAGGTTGTGGGACTCTGACGTCCCTAAGGTTATGCAGCAAACAGGTGGCAAAGATGAGTCCGAATCTCAGGCTCTAGGGGGGTGTGTGTGTGTGTGTGTGTGTGTGTGTGTGTGTAATCTCAGGCTCTAGGGGGGTGTGTGTGTGTGTGTAATCTCAGGCTCTAGGGGGTGTGTGTGTGTGTGTGTAATCTCAGGCTCTAGGGGTGTGTGTGTGTGTGTGTGTGTGTGTAATCTCAGGCTCTAGGGGTGTGTGTGTGTGTCAAATCTCAGGCTCTAGGAGGTGTGTGTGTGTGTGTGTGTGTGTGTGTGTGTGTGTGTGTGTGTAAAATTTCAGGCTCTGGGTGTGTGTGTGTGTGTGTAATCTTAGGCTCGGGGGGGAGTGCAGTGAGAAGGGGGGGTTATGATGCCTATGGAAGGGAAGATTCATCCCCATTTCTCTACTAATTTAGAGCCATTTCTAGTGCACTCTTAAGTCCCTGGCTGGCCTGTTAGGCTGTCTGACTCCTGCCTGCACACACCTTATGCGTTTGCCCCCTTTGTCTGTTGCATTTAAGCTGCTGAGCCCCTCTGTAAACCCAGTAAAGCCTATGGGGACCATGTGGCCGGATCTTCTGAGCCGGGATGGACGGTAGTGAGGTTGGTTGGTTGGTTGGTTGGTTGGTTGGTTTTCTCTCAAAGCCTCGGCCCCGGGACTCCTCTGACGGCGTGAGAACCCATCTTTTTAATTTTTTCCCAAACCCATGGTTTTAGCGCTCAGCTGCAGAAAGGAGTTTGGAAATATGGGCCCCAGCGTGAGTAAAGAGAGACCCCTCCCCCCACCCGAAACTCTCACGGTGGGTTTCATACCAATCCCACCGTCTCTGCAGGGGAAACGTGTGAGTTTTGTTATGTCGACCGGCTCGGGGGTTGGCAGCCCGCTTGGGCCGCTGCCCTGGGGTGGCACAGAACTGTCCTGCAGGATCAAACCTATTTTAGTTAGCGATACGAGAGCCTGTTTATCATCGGCTGTCTCTCTCTTCCCCCCCCCACCCCCCCGCCCATTGGGAGGGCGATGGACGGAGAACAGATTGTCGTTGGCCCTATGGAATCTCCTCCTCCCCTGATTTCCAAGCCGGTGGGAAAGTCTGAATCTGTTGCTATTTTCTATCTGTTATCAAGGCCTCTTATCGCTTCACTCTTGTCTGCATGCCTGCTTTCGGATAGTCCAGGGTCTCTCTCTTGGCAGCCTGGAAACAAACGTCTTTTTTTTTTTTTTTAATTTGCTGGATAAATGAGGAGGATCAAGGAACGGGTTATTGTGCCGATGCTGAAAGACATTTTAATTGGGGTGAAGTGATCAAATAATGACCTGGACAAGAAGACAGTGACCGACCCACACCCTCTTGGCTTTGTGAATGTGCCTACAGCATCCGTGGCTTGGTACTAGCGTAGGTCCCGGGAAAGCGCCTTGTTTTGTCTAGTGCTGCATGTCTACACCACAGGCTGGAACGTCGGGACTTAGTATGGCGAGGGGGTGGCGGAAAAACTATTTACGCCACATTACACCACTGAGCTGGACTTCCCTTCCGTGACTATGGAGAAGCAGATCCCTTTATCGGGTCCCCCCTTGGATCTAGTCTTCTGGGAGGGAGCAAGTGGCCGTGGCAGGTAGCACTTAGACATGTGGGGAGATGGATGAGCTAAAGATCCCTCTTCTACCGATGAAATGAAGCCATTTGCCTGCAGTCAGCACAGGCAGTCTGTCACCTGGCCAGGGCCTGAGCCTGGCTCTCTTAGAATCACAGAACACTAGAACTGGAAGGGATCTGGAAAGATCATCGGGTCCAGTCCCCAGGACCAAGAACCATCTAGATCAGGGTTTCCCAACCTATGGGTCAGGACCCAAATATGGGTCGCCATTACATTTCAAAAGGGTCGCCAAGTGTCTCCCCAGGTGGCTCTGCCCCCCCACCCCCTTTTTGAATTGCCTTGGGTCACCAAGTCTTCCTGAATTGTCAAAATGGGTCCCAATCTGGAAAAGGTTGGGAACCCTGATCTAGATCAACCATGACAGGCGTCTGTCCAACCTGCTCTGACATATCTCCAGGGATGGAAAATCCACAACCTCCCCAGGCAACTTATTCCAGCGTTTAACCACCCTGGCAGGTAGAAAGATTTTCCTAATGTCCAACCTAAACCTCCCTTGCTGCAGTTTAAGCCCATTGCTTCTTGTCCTGTCCTCAGAGGCCAAGGAGAACAATTTCCCCCTTCTCCCTGTGACACCCTTTTAGACACCTGAAAACCGCTCTCATGTCCCCTCTGTCGTCTCTCTTCCAAACTAAACAAGCCCAATTCCTTCAGCCTTGCCTCATAGATATAGTTTTCTAGACCTTGCATCATTTTTGTTGCTCTTCTGTGGACTGTCTCCAATTTCTCCACATCTTTCTTGAAATGTAGAGCGGAAGAATGACTCCTTGTGTCTTGCTCACAACACTCTGGTGAATGCTGCCCAGAATCATGGTTGCTATTTTTTTTGCCACAGCATCACACTGTTGACTTATATTTAGCTTGTGGTCCACTATCATAGAATCATAGAATAATAGGACTGGAAGGGACCTCAAGAGGTCATCGAGTCCAGCCCCCCGCCCTCAAGGCAGGACCAAGCTCAGTCTACACCATCCCTGACAGATGTCTATCTAACCTGTTCTTAAATATCTCCAGAGAGGGAGATTCCACCACCTCCCTTGGCAATTTATTCCAATATTTGACCACCCTGACAGTTAGGAATTTTTTCCTAATGTCCAATCTAAACCTCCCCTGCTGCACTTTAAGCCCATTGCTTCTTGTCCTGACCCCTAAATCCCTTTCAGCAGAACTCCTTCCTAGACAGTCGCTTCCCAGTCTGTATATGTGAAACGGATTGTTCCTTCCCAAGTGGAGCACTTTGCACTCCTAGCCCAGCCTTCCTCCCCATCGATGGGGCAGGCTGCTGGCAAAGGCTGGGAAATAAGAAGCAGTTTGCAAAGAACTTGTTGTGGACGGTCACCTTTCCCAAGCCGTGTCTCGCGCTTGGTTTCTGTGTTACAGACTTTTCTTTGTGCCTGGGGGAAGGGATGGGACACGTTTATGGCCGCACCAGATCCTGGAATACAGCGGAGGGGTACCAGAGGGAGGCCGCAGGCCCAGCTGGTGGAAACGTTAACTGAATTGTTCCCCTCCACGGCGCTGCAGCGTGGTCTTTGCCTCGTGCCAAGAGTCTGCTCCAGAAGGCGTTGGGTCACGCGGCAGAGCCGGGTTAACTCAGCGGTTTTCAATCTTTCCGTCTCCTGACCCAGCTGAAGAAGAATGTTGCTGCCGCAACCCAACAGAATGTGACGGGGGGGTGCGGCTGAGAACTTTGGGGTGGAGGGGTGGAGGCTCTGGCTTTGGGGGGGGGGCAGGGCTGGGGCAGGAGGAGCATCCCTTGAGTGGCTCCGTGGGAGCCAAGGCAGCTTCCTGCCTCTCCTGGCCCCGCGGACCAAGCTGCCAGCAGCAGGTTCCCAGCCCATGGGAGTGTGGAGCTAGTGCTCAAGGCAGGGGCAGCGCATGGAGCCCTGTGCAATCTCCCCTGACCCCACCTAGGAGCTGGGCCTGCTGCCGGCTGCTTCTGGGGTGCAGCACAGTCTGTGGTGCAGGACAGGCAGGGAGCTGCCTTAGTGCCCCCCTTTTGCTCTCCTGATCCCCCTGCAACCCAGCATCCCAGCCCTGGGTGGTGACTGGTGGTTTGAAACCCCCTGGGTTAAGGAACTGGGCAGGCGGTTTTGAAGTGACCCTGAAACGGTGCCAGAGGGCTTGGTGGGGCGGGTGTGGGGTGGCAGGAGGCAGCCTCTTGAGCCTGCTGTCGCACTGATGCCTGGCGCGGCCCCGGCTGGTGCCATCTTCCTTTTCAACGCGCAGCCCGGCGGTTTCCCACAGCTGCTCGCTATCCTGATCCACCTTCTGCTCTAATCCTCCGGTAATGAACGAGAGGCCTTGGCAGGTAGTAATTAGGCCCCGTGGGGAGACGGATGTGCTAAATACGAACCTGCCATCCTCCTCCAAGTGGGCATTTCAAGGACTCGTCGGGAGATTAGCACGGCCGTCCTGATGCTGAAAGGGATGATTGGCAGCCCACACAGCTCGGTTTGTCACTCACTCCGTCTCTCTCCGTGCGGCTCCAAAGACAGGAAACCCAAAATGCGGCTGCCCCTGCCCCCCGCGCCTCTTGCGGCAGGAGGGAGATGGAGGGCCATGCCACGCTGCTGCCAGCCGCCTCGCTGAGACAAGGGTGATGAGTGTAGGGGGGGGAGACGCCTCAGAAACGGGGCACGTGGGCGGAATTCGGGTGGAGGCCGGTGAGCGGTCCCGGGGACAAGACTTTCCGAAGCTGCGCGTGACTAGGAAAATTGGCGCCTTTGGTGTGTCAGATCAGGACAGCCTCTGCCCTGATGACTGAGATCCCAAATGGCTAGTCACTTCAGAAATTGCTGGGCATGGGGGTGTATCCGTGAATCCCTGGTCTGATTAACGCGGTGCTTCTCCCCAACACACTCGCACGAAAGAGGCTTGTGTCAGAGCTGGAATCCTAACCCTCACCACGCCTCATCTCCACAGGGCTCAGCAGTTAGCCCCTCACACCTAACAGAAAATTGGCTGTTGTCCCAATCTCACAGGATCGGGAACCTGCGGCTCAAAGAGAAGAGTCAACCTGTGGAACTCCTCGCCAGAGGATGTTGTGACAGCCAAGACTGTAACAGGGTTCAAAAAAGAGCTAGATGGATTCCTGAAGGACAGGTGCATCAATGGCTACTAGCCAGGATGGGTAGAAATCGTGTCCCTAGCCCCTGTTTGCCAGAAGCTGGGAATGGGTGACAGGGGAGGAATCACTTGATGGTTTCCTGTTGTGTTCATTCCCTTTGGAGCACCTGGCATTGGCCACGGTCAGAAAACAGGATACTAGGGATGCGAATGGTTATCTGGTTAATGGGTAAGCATCACCCTTATCAGCTGATGCTTACTGGTTACAGTTAACCAGTGGCCTAGAGCAGCCCAACGCAGGCAGGGGCTGTCCCAGCCCTGTGGGGCCTGCCATGAGTACCAGGCCGGCCGGCCCAGCCCCATTCATGGTGGACCCGGTCTGGCACTGTGGGCAGGGCGCACTACAGCCTGGCCAGAGCTGCCCCCGCCCGCCCCCGTTTAATTGGTTAACCGATGACATGTGATGTTTACCTGGTTACTTGATTGACTGGGATTTTACATCCTGGCAGGATTCTGGGCTAGCGGGACCTTTGGTCCGACCCCGTCTGGCTGTTCTGCTGTTAAGAGACTTGACTGAGGCCGCAGAGCTGGCGTTGGGGGCGTGACAGTTATTCACTTCCTGTGATCAAGGCAGGGAAAGAGAGAGCCGCGGCGACCACAAGGGCAGCCTGCGTCCCAGCCAGTTTGGGAGGCCCCTGGTCTCCTAATCCCATGGGAGTGTGGTGCACTGGGAATTCCATGCGGTTCATTTCCACGGCTTCAAACCTTCACCCGCCAATGTGCAGCACCCGCGGGAACAGGGGCTCAGAAGCCCCCCTGTGTAGAACGAGGTCGCCCATCTTGATCCGCTCCCAAAGGCGAGGGAGCAGGTGCCTGGTAAGGACTTTCTGAGAAGAGTTGGGGAGACCTCTGTCTGCGACACTCTTCCCAAAGGCTGGGCGTTTGCTTCGGGCAGGGAAACGTCGCCCTCCAAAATAAAACTCCGGCTCCCCCGCCGGTGCTGCTCCTGATGGGCAAGTTGCTTTCGCTGCAAGGTGGGAACAGGGGGGCAGCGGGAGCGGGTAGGAAGCTGACCTGGGAGAGGGCTGTTTCTGCCGTGTACGATGCAGGGGCTTGTTTACCTGGGGAAGTCTGTAAATTGATGCAGTTACAGCAGGAGAGCTACTTCCAAAGAGACACAAACTAACCCTCTGCCATGAAAAAAACCAATTGCCCTTCATCCCAGACTGTCTCTGCATGAGAAGCCAAGCTAATAATTATGCCAGGACACATTCCCCCACTGGTTTACACCCTGACGTCTTCTCCGTGTAGACGAGCCCTCGGCCTTTGTTTAAAGTGTTGGTTTCTAATCCGCGTGGCTGGAGGCAAGTCATCAAGTCTGAGACAGTGCGCACCACGCCACGGAAGGGCTGCCGTGGCTGATCAGTGCTCTGAGCTGCTGAAGAGCAAAACCCAAGGAGGTGGGTTTCATTGCAGCTGCCTAGGGGGCCTGCCCGAGTGAAATTGACAAAGCCAGGTCAGTGCAGCCTTGGAAAGTGCTGCGATGCTACAGTGGTGAGCCAGAGCTGCTCTCCGGGCAGCCAAGAGGGTGAAGCACCCGAGACCACCCCAGCAGCAGCTGGGAAGCTGGTGGAGGAATAGAGGTGGTGTCCTCAATTTGGGGCAAGGTTCCTGACACCAGCAGATAGCTTCTCACTTGGGCATTGCCCCTGGAGAGGAAGCCTCTTGTCTGTGTTTAATTTTGTGGCCATGAGGTGTCTGGTCATTTCAGCCCCTATGGGAGAAGGGGGCAGCAGACTAAGGAACGAAGATGGGATAAGTTAATGGACCATGTTTAAGTGTGAACAGGTGTTGGGGAAAAGAAAGGGAAAAAAATGATCAGGAAGAAGGTAATATGTGTGCATGAGAGAGAGAGAGAGAGAGAGAGAGAGATATCACCCAGGCCGTGTCCAGAGTCAGGGGTTTTTTCGGGAAGTAGCCTTTTCCCGAAAAAACTGCCCCTGCGTCCAGACTCAAGCCGCGTTATTTCGAAATTATTTCGAAAGAACGCGGCTTTTCTTTCGATGGCGGTAAACCTCGTTTCACGAGGCAGAACGCCTTCTTTCGAAAGTTCCTCTTTCGAAGGAAGGCGTTCTTCAATGTAAGAGGCCGTCTTCGAAAGAGAGGATCCAGACTCGCTGGGTGCTCTCTTTCGAAAAAGAGGATTTCTCTTTCGAAAGATCTGCCTGCAGTCTAGACGCTATCTTTTGAAAGAGGCTCTTTCAAAGATGCTTTCGAAAGAGCCTCTTTCGAAAGAAGCCTGCAGTCTAGACATAGCCTAGCTGTAAAAACTACCCACAGTCCTGCGGCACCTTAGAGATGAACATATTGAAGAAGTCCTGAACTTCCCTGATCTGCTGAAGAGGGATTGACCCACGAAAGCTCATGCCTTAATCAATGCGCTCATCTCTACGGTGCCGCAGGACTGCATGTTGTTTTTACAATCTCTTAGGTGCAAGGTGCCTATGCAATTGTTCCATTTCTTTCAATTACTGGAGGGGATATAGCTCCAGTGGGAGGGAGGAGCACAGGTCATTGGTTAATGAGTTTTTTCCCCTAAAAAGTTTTTTCTATGACTAGTCCCAATTAGGAATGTGAGCGACTAGTCACTTCCCCCTTCTGCCCCCTTGCTGCCTCTGTATCAGAGGCAGCAAGGAGGGAGAGAGCAGGAGCCAGTGTTGCGGGCAGCCAGGTCCCAACTGCTGCGCCTCTGCCTTTTAAATGTAATAAGAGTCAAATGAGCATTTAAAAGGTAAAGATACAGCTGGGACAGCGAGCGTTTTCTCTCCTCCCCCCCCCCCCCATCGATTAATCGAGTCATCGATGAAAAATCCATCGATGACTCGATTAGCTGATTAATCGCAATTTATCATCCCTAGTCCTAATACTCTGCCTCTTGCACCCTTATATACGATGGGCTTATGCTATCAGCTATTCAGTGGTTTGAAACTTTCAACCTCTTCTCTCCCATCCTGCCAAACAAAAAGGTTCTACCCCTCCATCCCCCCACCAGCCAAGCCACAGATGAATGGCTCTGATTCTCATTTAGAGCTGGCCCTCACACAGTTAACTTTGTCGCATCATCTCAGATTAATGCAAGTTCTTACAATCGCTGTAATTTAAAAAAGAAATCCTTCCTTGTTATAAAAAAAAAAAAGAGAGAGAGAGAGAGAAGGAAGGGGGAAGGAGACTAGTTAATCGTCTAAGCGGAGTATCTTGGAATGGAGCATTTTTTGGCTCATCACCTCTCCGTAAAGCCAGCCTCAGTAATTCAGTTTTAAAGCATGAAAAAAGGGAGTTGATGAAATTCCACTATCAGCACTGAACCAATATGCAAAATATCTCGCCGAAAATCAAATAGCTATTATGTTTTCATTTCCATTTCAGCGTATTTGCTTAATGAAGAATAGACAGATCAGGCAAGCTGAGGGAGTCTGCGGGAGGTGATAACTCTGCTAGGCTTCCAGCAATCCCAGAGAAATGACGATCCACTCACTGCTTCGTCTGTGGCTTTTTTTTTTTTTTTTTTTTTTTTTAAATATCCAGTCGCTCATTTAACCCGCACAGCTGGGAACGGTGCTGCTGGTGGCACATGGCAGCCGGCACGAGGGGTGCAGAGTCCCAAGGGGAAAGCGGATGCTGGAGAATGGACCTTGTGTGCCAAGAATGTGGGACGGTCATGGTGGCATTTTAACCCATCATCAAGGGCGAGAGAAAAATATCTTCGCTTCTGCCCCACCCTGGCCTAGCCCTGCACTTTCTCCAGGGCCCGGTGGAGGCGGGGATTTTCCTTGGAAGCACACGCATGTTTTGTGGGGTGCTGACCGCTGAATTAAATCCTGGGAACCTACTGACTCGGCCGTCCCTGAAATACGGCCGTGTCTGGGCGGGGCCGGTTGAGACACCCGTTGCATTCGGTGACACTGTACAGTCGGGGCGTCTGTTGTGCAGGGCTTCCCACTACGCCTGTTGCGATCCCGGGTCCCAACAGGGCTCGGTGTGTTGGCATCTGAGACGCACTGGAAGGGGATCTCCGGAAGGGGAGACGACAGGCCTACCATACAACAAGAGCACCACCCCAGGAGCCCCGCCCCCTTCTTTGTAAGAGAGAATATGGGGCGGGTAGTTGCCAAATCGACACCCCCAGAGACCAGAATCCATGTGTTCTCAGCACAGCCTAGGGGGGAGGGATAGCTCAGTGGTCTGAGCATTGGTCTGTTGGGTTGTGAGCGCAATCCTTGAAGGGACCATTTAGGGATCTGAGGCAAATCTTTCAGGGTACTTGGTCCTGCCGTGAGGGCAGGGGGCTGGGCTCCATGACCTCTCAAGGCCCTTTCCGGCTCTGAGACTGGTATATCTCTATATTCAAACTTGCAGTGACTCTACAACCTGCTCCCCCCCAGACAAGGCCTAGAGATGGCCACTCTGGAGCGGAAAGGGGATGCTGCGTGGCTTGCTTGCTTTTTTGGGGGTCCTCTCTTTCCCCAGGGAGCCTCACTGTGGGGGTGATGCCCCCTTACAATGTTGGTGTCCATCTCCTCCGGGAACATGGCTGGACACTTAATCCCGATCAGGGGCCAAGCAGTGGAAGGGGCCTGGTCTCTTTTTCAATCTGAGTCATCCAGCTGTTGCCTCTCATCAGGATTAAGGAGCCTGATTCAGAATAGGGTGTGGAAGGCTCCGGTATGACCCATCTGGTCGGAGACGGAAGCCCCATTCTCAATCCATTAACGGCGTGGAATAGTAGCCCCCAGCGGCCG
This sequence comes from Pelodiscus sinensis, assembly GCF_052426305.1. Lineage (NCBI taxonomy): Eukaryota > Metazoa > Chordata > Testudines > Trionychidae > Pelodiscus > Pelodiscus sinensis. The sequence continues at coordinate 47,729,945 of NC_143063.1, forward strand.
AGGTCTGATCGAGACAGCTTTGCACTGGGGGCCATAGAAACACCAAGCGGCAGTCCTTCCCCAGGGGCAAGAACTCTCCAAATAGGATTCCCGCCTCACGCAGGGGCCCAGAACCACTGCTCTGTCACACGGGAGGGTGAAGTTGGATGGTTAATACGGAATACAAGCAGCCTTGGGCACAAGAGTAACAGCTGAACAGATAAAAAGGTGTGTGTGTGTGTGTGTGTGTGTGTGTGTGCATGCACGTACGTGGCGTGCGTGTGCATACACGTGGCTGTGCGTGCATGTGTTTGTGCCTATGTATGTGCGCACGTGTTTGCACATGCGTGTGTTTGTGCACATGCATAGTTGTGCACAGGTGTGTGCATGCACAGGTGTGTCTATGCGCATGTGTGTGTGTTTGTGTGCGAGGGTGCGTGACCTGTATCAAGCATGGAAACCAGCCCAGCCCTGGCTCTGCTACCCCCCCCCCCCCCCATGCTACTGTGGCTCCTGTTTATACCCCTCCTCGCTCCACGAGAGCTCACCAGAGCACATGCTTGTGAGCAGAGGAACCACGCCCCATGCTCAGCGCCTGTCCAGGGTTTGTACCTTCCTCCTGCCCCCATCTGGTCTCCTGGAGAGGCCTGGCCCTTCCTGCCCACCAAGGGGGGAGGGGAAAGAGGAGCGAATCGGGTTAACTTTATCAGACGCTCAAGAGGCGTGAAAGAAAAAATTAGCCTAACAATGTTTCATTTACCGCGAGAGAAACGATTTGTTAGCCGGCAATTGTTTCTGAATATTATCAGAGTCTTTTTAATTGTGCTGGAACTGAAATTAGCAGAATTAGAATAAATTGCCTTCCCTTCTCCGGCAGCCTCTTTATTCACGCTTATTGTTGTCTGCTTTGTATAGATTATAGGCCCTTTGTTCTCCCGGTGTAAATATACATGCCTGGAGTCACAGAGAGTGGCTGAGGTCTGGAGAAATGCGCGGTGCGGTTTTTATCCCCCTTCGCCTTTTTGGCGGGAGCTGCTTGTGGCATTCGGAGGTTCCGGGCCCGATCAGAGGATGCGCTGGCGCGTTCCCGGGGACTCGGTTTGGTCCCGGTTTGTGTTCCATCTCTCCCGGTGCGCATTCCCTGACGTGGCGCCGTGGGGTTAGAAGCTGGGTTCTCTTTTTGACAGGGCTGTGGTTTTGGGGTTGAACTTGGCTGGTTCGGTCGCCACACGGATGTCCGTGTCCTCGGCGCACTGAAGGGGTTGATGTCCCGGAAACTGCCTGGTCACATCTGTAGTCTCCAAGTGGTCTAACAGGTAGATAACTTGCCCGCACTTCTAGGGCATGACAGGACTCGTTCTACTACTGCGGAGAATACAACGGAAGCCCCTCTCTCTATCGCGGTGCGGGGGAGTTTTCAGCCTCTCCACTGCATGGGGTGGGGAAGGGTTTCGATAGCACTGTAGTTTTCAACCTCTTTTTACTTGTGGCCCCTCCTAAAACATTTCAAGTGGAGATGTGTAACCCACACACCTAGTGTGGTTACTGAGCCGCGCAAGTGGTACCTAGACCACAGCAACAGTTAAGATCAAGAGACCTCGACAGCAGGGGCTGGGAGCCCGCTGGCTTTTAGCTCAGAGAGTAGAGGCTCCTATACTCAGCTTCAGCAGTCCCAGGTTCAAATCCACCTGGTGGAGGTTACAGATGCAGAACGTAAGAACAGCCAGCCCAGCACCTGGTCCTCCAACAGTGGCTAGTGCCAAGTACCTCAGAGTGAACAGAAAAGGGAAAGAGGCAGGGACCCCTTTGGCAACCTTAGCTGTTGTCTGGAGAGTCCTAGTTGAAAACCGCTGCGTTAGCACATCCCCATTTCTCCGTGGGATGCCTGCACTCCCATGCCAGCTCTGCCGGAAGCTGGAAGAGACAAGCATTCTGGGTAACAGCATGCAAATGAGCCGGCCAGGAGTCCCATCCTGGAATTCCTGCTGCCTGGGCGAGCAGCATTTTCCTTGCCCTGAGGTAGACGTGCCTGTGGCAACGGCGAACCGGCTGGTTTTCAAGAGGAGGCTGACTAATCCCAGAGGGGTTGGCCCTCCGGGCACTTTTTTCTCTGGCTGCATGGGGAGAGGGGCTGTTAGAAACATGACAACGTGTGCACCGATCCAGAGGCCACACCATTCCTACCCATCCTGGCTAATAAGTATTGATGGACCTAACCTCTATGAATTTATCTAGCTCTTTTGTGAACCCTGTTAACGTCCTGGTTTTCACCACATCCTCTGGCAAGGAGTTCCACAGGTTGACTGGGTGCTGTGTGAAGAAAAACTTCCTTTGGTCTGTCTCAACCCTGCTTCCTGTTCATTTCATTTAGCGACCCCTCATGCTTGATGAAGCCAACTGCGCAGCGACTGCATTGAAAGCAGTCCTGACCTCTGCAGGCTCTTGGCAAACCTGCAGGACATGCTCTTTTTTTGGTGATGCGTACGGAGCGAAGAAATGGTTAGGGCCACTTTGGGATTGCGGGGGAAGGGAAAGAGCCGCAGAGCCGCTCGCCTCAAGAGCCGGGGGGAGGGGTAAACGGTTGGGAAGCCGGTTCTATTTCCCGCTCGTGGTGACTTGGCTGGGTGGGTCGTGGCAAGTCACTTTGATTTGCTCTGCCTGGAGTTAGCTGCTGGTCCCATGGGATGGGGATAATCCGGAGAAACGTTTCCAAACAGCTGCTTGCAATGGGCTCCGGAAGGAGCGATGGCGACATCGGTTTTAGCAGCGGCTGTGTTTGCAAACCTCTCCGGTGATGCCCCACGCTGCCCTCGCCAAGCAGCTGATGGCCGCCTCCCCCTTGAGTAACGTGAGTGGGGAAAGCTTCCTTCTGCCACCAACCCACCCAGTCCCCTTGGGGCACTTCAGAATGCTCCATTTCTCTCCTCTGCCCCCCATTCCTCTCCCCTGGGGCCCCAATGCCAGTGCTGGAGTCAGCCTGGCTGCTCCTTTCCCTCGGGGCGCTGTAAAACAAGGGCTTTGCCAGCAGCGAGAGGGGCCTGTTCCATTCTCACATGCCCTGCAGCGGGCGGAGCCGCAATTGGCAATCGCAGTGGCTCGCTGGACGCTCTGTGAACCAGCGCAGAGGGTTTAGGCCTAGTTCCCGGCAGGCCGTAACGTGGCAAGTTTACCGTGCAAACCACCCAGGTGAGGCCATGGTGCCTTTGGATGTCTTACTCTGGAGGGGTGGAGTTGGGAGGAGACCTCTCTCCTTTGTGTCCCACCTGGTGGGAAGTAGAACAGTCCCCTGCCGGAGATCCCCACCTCCAGGAACAGATAGGTTCACACCAGTAAGCTGAGCGCTTGTGTGGCCACCCAGGGGAGATGCCGGTGTCGCCCAGCTGATTTGCAGAGCGCTCACAGCTGGCAGCAACCGGAAGCATGTGTTCCTCTGGGCGGTGCACGTCTGCACGTGCTTCAGCGCACGTGACAAAATTGATTCCGCACCTGGATGGAAAAATTGAGAAGGAACATTGGTTCCCCCAAGCAGCACGACTGGGAGTAGAATGTAAGTGGCTCGCTCCTACCCAGCCATAGCCTCGGCCCCTCTTCCTTTGCTGCCTTACTGGTTTCTTCCAGTCTGTAGCTCTGACCTGTCCAAATGGCGTGGTTGGAGAGCGCCGTTTGCAAGCCGCAGAGACATGAGTCCCTTCAATAACATGCGACTCTGGCGCCGTGGGAGCTTCTGAAAGTGGCAATAAACCTAGCCTGCTGGCTTTGTGGTGGAAGGTGCGGGGTGAGCCTGGGAAGGGGCTCTGGAGAGGCTGGTCTGTATTCAGGTCCCTTTGTTTTTTCGGTGAAGGAAATGGGCTTCTCCCAGCTGCTAAATGCTTTGGGCACTGGGATGCCCCATGTTGGTTTCATAGTGATCCCTTTCTGGGCGGCTCCTTGTGGACGCTACCTATGAGTCGATGTTGAGCACGGAAAGCACTGGAGTCCACCCTGGGAAGTGCTTCTCAGCCGGTGACCTCAGCGCAGTCAACCTGTGGAACTCCTTGCCAGAGGATGTTGTAAAGACCAGGACTTTAACAGGGTTCAAAAAAGAACTAAATAAATTCTTAGAGATTAGATCCATCGATGGCTATTAGCCAGGGTGACTAGGAATGGTGTCCCCAGCCTCTGTTCGTTAAAGGCTGGAAATGGGGGACATAGGAGGGATCACTGGATGATTCCCTGTTCTGTTCACTCCCTCTGGGGCACCTGGCATTGGCCAATGTGGGCAGACAGGACACTGGGCTAGATGGACCTTTGATCTGACCCCGTCTGGCCGTTCTTTTGCTCTTGCCCATTGAGTTGTGTGAATCTTTGGTTCACCATTCACTGGTGTAACCCCTGCTCCACCTCCCTCTGGTACTCAGACCCTCCTCCCGTCTCTGCAGCAATGGGCCAGACTAGACATTGCTAGTCTCTCAGGATGCCATCGCTGTGCGCTGCAATTGGAGACTGCGTGGCTTCGCGAGCCATGTTCTTGCAGGCAGGGCCATTGGAAGAGCCAATGGGCGTGGGGTCTCTGATGTCTGGAGCGCTGCATGTCGCTGGAGCACCTCGCCGGAAGGAGTGTGCCTGGGATGTTGCTCTTAGATGTCAGCCTGCGTGTCCATCCGCTTCTCTCCTTGGAAGTGGAAGAGGTGGGAGAGCACAGGGATGGACGCTGCAGCGTTTGGAATTGGTGGCTTTCCATCTTCCCTCCCCAGTGAAGGATGGGCGACAATTTCCTGATGGGAATTGCTAACCGGGCCTTTCTCTGGGCCGGGCACCTGCCTGGATGCAGGGCGCAAGGGATGGAGCAAATAATTAAGGAATACATCTGGAAGATAAGATGATAGGGAACAGCCAGCATGGATTTGTACCAAACAAATTATGTCAAACCAGCCTGACAGCTTTCTTTGATAGGATATCAAGCCTTGTGCATAAAGGAGAAGCGGTGGACGTGGTATACCTAGACTTTAGTAAAGCATTTGATATGGTCTTGCATCACCTTCTTATCGATAAACTAGGCAAATACAACCTAGATGGGGCTACTATAAGGTGGGGGCAATGGCTGGAGAACCATTCTCAGAGGGTAGTTACTAACAGTTCACACTCGTGCTGGAAGGACTTAACAAGTGGGGTTCTGCAGGAGTCTGTTTTGGGACCGGTTCTGTTCAATATCTTCATCAGCGGTTTAGATAATGGCATACAGAGGATGCTTATTAAATTTGTAGGTGATACCAAGCTGGGAGGGGTTGCAACTGCTTTGGAGAACAGGGTTATAATTCAGAATGATCTGGACAAATTGGAGAAATGGTCTGAGGTAAACAGGATGAAGTTTAATACGGATAAATGCAAAGTGCTCCATTTAGGAAGGAACAATCCGTTTCACACGTACAGAATAGGAAGTGACTGTCTAGGAAGGAGCCCTGCAGAGAGAGGATCTAGGAGTCATAGTGGACGACAAGCTAAAAATGAGTCAACAGTGTGACGCTGTTGCAAAAAAAAGCAAACATCATTCTGGGCGGCATGAACAGGTGTGTTGTGAGCAAGACAGGAGAAGTCATTCTTCTGTTCTGCTCTGCGCTGATTAGGCCTCAATTGGATTATTGTGTCTCGTACATTTCGAGAAATTGGAAACGATCCAGAGAAGAGCAACAGGAAGGATGAAAAGTCTAGAGAACATGAGCTGGGAGGGAAGGCTGAAAAAATTGGGCTTGTTTAGTTTAGAGAAGAGAAGACTGAGAGGGGATGTGACAGTGGTTTTCAAGTACTTAAAAGGGTGTTATGTGGAGGAGGGAGAAAAATTGTTCTCCTTGGCCTCTGATAATAGGACAAGAAACAATGGGCTCAAATTGCAGCAAGGGAAGTTCAGGCTGGACATTAGGAAAAAGTTCCTAACTGCCAGGGAGGTTAAACACTGGAATAAATTGCCCAGGGAGGTTGTGGAATCTCCATCATTTGGAGATATTTAGGAGCAAGCTAGACAAGCATCTGTCAGGGATGATCGAGGTCCAGGGTGGGGAACCGTTTTTGGGTCGGGGGCTATCGACCCACAGAAAAATCAGTTGAGGGCCACTCACAAGTGAGACGTGGGGGGGGGGGAACCCTCATAGCCCCCAGCTGAGAAGCAGAAAGCTGCTCCCCACATTCCCCTCGCACACTGCAGCCTGGGGGGACCAGTCTAGTAGATTTTGTGCGCTCTAGCCCCCGGGCGTCCCAGTGCCAGGGGTGCGCCTGGAGCCTCGGGGGCCAGAGTCAAGCATGCCGAGGGCCGCATCTGTCCCCCGGCCTTGAGGTTTCCCACACCTGATGGACGGTGCTTGGTCCTGCCATGAGGACAGGGGACTTCTCGAGGTCCCTTCCCGTTCTCGTGTTCTATTATCCTTGTCACTTACCTCCGTCTTCTCTTGTGTTTTGAAGGTTCCTTCGGCGAGATGGAGGACGGCGAGGCCGCGCCGGCAGAGGAGACCAGCCACGCTGAGCAGGAGGGTGCAGCATCCGACCATGATGGATCCGCAGACTGTGATGCTTCGAGCCCTCCGGGCAGTGAGGGTAAGTCTGGTGGCTATGGAGTTACTCCATCCCTTATTCTCCACGGCCTGGCCGCTGCTTGGCCTCGGAGACCCCGTTTGAGTATCAGTTCTAAGTATCCAGGGGGTATCTGAGCAAGCGCTGACCAGGGTAGGACCACAGGGGTCCTGACGGCACTGGGTGGATCACTGTCTTTGACCTATGGCTGACTCCCCCCGGCCTGTACTGCGCCCCAGAGATTCAGTGGGGAAGACGAGCGTTGTGATCATGGACTGTGCTGCCCCTGGCTGGAGCGTGGCCAGCTTGGCCCCTCGCCGGGCTGCCTCCAAGAACCCGTCTCCTTTCCCGTCCGCTCTCGTGGGGGGCCTCCACACCAGGACTGCTAGATGCCGGGGGGCCCAACAGAGCAGGTTAACGTTTTGCCTCGCTTCTCACGTGGGCTTTTCCAGGCTCGGCCCCCACATGGGGGGCAGCCGTTGGGCGTGGGACGCCAATCCGCATGCCGGCGAGCGCCACGCTCGTCCCACCCCGACCCACGCCCCTTGGGCTCTGCGTTAGGAGACCCCTCCTGGCGTGGGGGGAGTTGGTGACTGGCCCAGCCCCGATCTCCCTCCGGGACCCTGCCCCTCCAGGCTTTGCAACGCCGGCTCTCTGTTTGGCAGGCAGCCTAGGAGGAGCCATTTCTGGGGGGGGCTAAGAGAATCCGGCCCAGCTAACACTTTGATCTGGCCCCCGGACTGCATCTGGCTGCTCTCTATTTATATCCTGCTGCCTGGGCCACCCAATTTCCAGGCTGTGGCTTAAGCAGCAGGCTCCTATTTAAATGGCTCGTGGTTGTGGCACTACCCTGGCAGGGGCCGGAGCGGTGAGCCTTTTAAATAGCCACAACAACCCCGGGCAGCTGCCAGGCAATATAGTAGCATCAGGGTCGGGAGCCTTTGCTGTGTGTTTAATTCAAAGCCTCTGGCTCCAGATAACTCTGAGGGGAAGCTAGTCCCCAGGCCCCGCCCCTTCTGTCCAGGCCCCGCCCTTCTGGGGGTGGAGCCAACCCTTGACCACATACCAAAATTCATTAAATGGCCCCTTTGTTAAAATTATTGCCCACCCCAGGCTAAGATCCGTTAAGAGGCACTCAGGAAAATGCATCCTGCCCTGCCTCTCCCGCCGGAAGGGGTCCTGGCACATGCATTCTGCCTCTGGTCCAGTCGTTGCCATGGGAACCAGAAGGGGGATGCTGACAAAGGGGTCATGGCTACATGACCTCCTGGCTGCATTCTGGTTCAGATCCTCTGGCCGGGGCGGACTGGCCCGGTGGGATACCGGGAACTTCCCGGTGGGCTGTCGTCCGGTGGGCTGTCACGTCCGCATGCCGTTGCCCGTCACTCCGAGCGGCTCCGCGTCCACGCTGTATGTGGCACGCAGAGCCCGACCTGCCACCTGTGCCGCATGCCGGACATGACACAGTGGGAGGGGCTTGAAGGGCACGCAGGGGTAACATCATGGGGAGGGCTGTTCTCAACCCATTTCCCAGGCCTATTTTGATTGCCAGTCCGCTCCTGCCTCTGGCCATCCCAGGCGGCGATCTGGGGGCCGGCATCCGACAGCGCGTGAGCCCAGGGCGGCTCATGTCTGCAAGCGGATGGGGAGATGCAGGAGGGGGGATCCGGCTAGCAGTGCTGCGTTGCACCTCTTGAAATAGGCCTGTGCAAGGCGGTGACCTGGGCTAGCAGGCGCAGTGTGACCCAGACGGCCTGTGTCTGCTGAGCATCACGGAGTGGGGGCATGGCCGGCTGGCTCCCTCCCCAAGTGTTGCATAGGACTCATGGTGAGATCACTAGAGGAAGTTGCCTAGTTGGGCCTGGATCCAGAGGCATCGCTTTCACTTCTGTCTGAACAGTCATGCAGCATCGCTGGCTGGCATGTGGCCATCACCTGCAGCTGCGCCCCATCTGGGGAGCTGACTGGCTTTCAGGGCAAGCTGGAGCAACCCTAGCGATGGGGCGGGGACGTGTAATTACTGAACCGATCAATTAACAAAAAATCAAATTTGCCAAGGCACGGCCAGGCAATGTTAAATCCAGCTGTGCCCAGTGTGAGGGCTACCCGAGTCTCTTGTATCTCATATAGTGAAGGTCTCCCCCCCTTTTTTCCCCCTCCAATCCGGCTCATCTGAAGAAGTGGGTTTTGCCCACGAAAGCTCACGATTCTGTATATTGTGGTTAGTCTCTAAGGGTATGTCTACACTACCCCCTAGTTCGAACTAGGGTGGTTAATGTAGTCAACCGAAGTTGCAAATGAAGCCTGGGATTTGAATTTCCCGGGCTTCATTTGCATCTTGCCGAGCGCCGCCATTTTTAAATCCCCGCTAGTTTGGACTCCGTGCCTGCGGCTACACGCGGCACGGACTAGGTAGTTCGGATTAGGCTTCCTATTCCAAACTACCGTTACTCCTCGTGGGTATGTCTACACTACCACTCTAGTTCGAACTAGGGTGGTTAATGTAGTCATTCGAAGTTGCAAATGAAGCCCGGAATTTAAATATCCCGGGCTTCATTTGCATCTTGCCGGGCGCTGCCATTTTTAAATCCTCGTTAGTGCGGACTCCGTGCCCGTGGCTACACACGGCACAGAATAGGTAGTTCGAATTAGGCTCTCTAATTCGAACTACCGGTACACCTCGTGGAAAGTCACTGAACTAGGGTGGTAGTGTAGACATACCCTAAGGGTGGTTAAACACTGGAATAAGTTGCCCAGGGAGGTTGTGGAATCTCCACCCCTGGAGATATTGAAGAGCAGGATAGACAGACACCTGTCAGGGATGATCTACACGGTGCTTGGTCCTGCCACGAGCACAGGGGACTGGACTCGATGACCTCTCAAGGTTCCTTCCAGTTCTAGGATTCTAAGATGCCACAGGATGGCTGCTTGTTTTTAAAGTTACAGCCTAACGCCGCCGCCCCTCGGAGATTTTGGGAAGGCTCCGTTTCCTTCCCCTGCCTGGAGCTGAAACCTCTCTCCTCCCACGAGCCGTGTGGATCCCAGACACCCCCCTTCCTCTGCCAGACCCTACCCAGTGGCTCTGGCAGTCAGAATCCGCCATTGCTGCCGACCGGTAGTACTTCCTTGCAGGCACCCACCCTCCATCAAAGTCCGAGACCTGCCATGATAGCAATGTGATCCAGAGATCGATACCACTGGAAGCGTCTGGTCTCTGACTTGGCAGTCGATAAAATGGAGCATTGCCCCCTAGATAAAGGGAGGGGAAAGCGTCCACGGGGCAGAACCTTCGGCAAAGGCAGCAGGATGTTAATCACCCGATAATCTTCCCCGATAAAGGGCAGCTAGCAGGGCAGGAGCACATGAGGTCCTCCAAGCCGGAGTTCCCCATGCCCCTTGGCCTCCCGCCCCCGCCAAACATGGCCACGATTCATCCCCCCGCGCGCAAGGGCGCTGGAGGAGGTCTGGGCTGGGCGGGGGGTTGACGGAGGCTCCTTTTGAGGCAAAGTGGCTTGTTGCGGGCAGACTTTGCTCCTCGCTGGGCTGGGCTGCCGGAGGAAGCGAGTGGCTCTTTATCTGATTGGGGAGTTCAATGCAAGTCCCGAGGTTGGGGGGTTAGGGAGCTGGAAACTCCGCCGGAGAGCTGCACCTGGTACTGGGCTGCTTTGATAACGAGGTGATAGCGCCGATAACGCCGCGCAGCAATAACGGCCGCGAGAGCTTTCAGCGAGATGGATAAAAATCAATATGCCAGGCACTTTGATTTATAGCCAAAAATAATAGGACTTTTATACCCGGTGATTGATTTATTTGATGTTAATCATCCCGCTTATCACCTGTATTAATATCGCCCATGCGGGTGACGTCACCCCGGGGCGTTCTTTATGGCGCCTATCGATTGGGCTTTGCAGTGGTTATCCGCCCTGGATGGGAAGACAAACATGCACTTTGGGCACTAATCTGTCGCACTGTCATATGCAGATAAGGCTTATCAGCCGCATCTTGAACAGCAGTTAATGGGGAAAATAATTGTTATCAAGTTGCTATGTAGATGCCACAAATAGAACCAGGGCGGGAGCTGTTTCAGCAGGCTCCCTGACATGGGGCCCCTGATGGGACAGAACAGCAAGCAGGTGCCTTTCCATCAGGAGTGGGGAGCGGGGTCTCTCTGGGCTTTGCCAGTCCACGGAGGAGGAGAAAGGGGTTTGTATGTCTGCATGGCGGGGAACTCGGGGGACGGTTTGGGGATCTGCATGTCCACATGCTCTTGGTTTTGCTCTCTGACGTATGGTGTCATTCTCTGCTCTCGTCGACTGTGTCGCGTGCTTGACATCCTCTCCTGTGTGATCAGGGTGGGCTTGAAATGTACGAACACCAGGGATGACTCTCCTTTAGCTGCAGGCCTTTCTCCCATCTGCCTAGAGTGTCAGGCCATAGATAAATATGAGTCAACAGTGTGACGCTGTCACAAAAAAAGCAAAAGCAAACGTGATTCTGGGCTGCGTTCCCAGGAGCGTTGTGAGCAAGACAGGAGAAGTCCTTCCGCTCTACTCTGTGCTGATTAGGCCTCACCTGGAGTCTTGTGTCCAGTTCTGGGAGCCACATTTCAAGAAAGATGGGGAGAAATTGGAGAAGGTCCAGAGAAGATCAAGAAAAATGACGAAAGGTCTAGCCCAGTGTTTCTCAACCAGTGGTACGACTTGAGAGAAGTCTGGGGGTTACGTCAACACAACTGAAATTTGGAGAAAACTGAATTTTTGTTTTAAGTTTTACAGCGCTTTATTGTTTTTGTACTTTTTACACCCAAAAATTTCATCAACTGCCTGGCTACAATTAAGTTGCTTAAAAAAATTTGTTACAACGGTAGAAAAAAAAATTGTATGTCTGAAAACTGTGGATACTGGGGGTACTTATAATTTTTTTAAAGGCGTACTTTATAAAAAAAAAGGTTGAGAAACACTGGTTTAGAAAACGTGAGCTATGAGGGAAGGCTGCAGGAATTGGGATTGTTCAGTTTGGAAAAAAAAAGGCTAAGCGGGGCCATGATAGTGGTGTTCAAGTATCTAAATGACAAGAAGCAGGGAAAAAATTGTTCTCCTTGGCCTCTGAGGATAGGACAAGAAGCAATGGGCTTAAACTGCAGCCAGGGAGGTTTAGGTTGGACAGTAGGAAAAACTTCCCAACTGTAAGGATGGTCAAACACTGGAATAAATTGCCCAGGGAGGTTGTGGAGTCTCCATCCCTGGAGATATTGAAGAGCAGGTTAGACAGACATCCCGATCAGGGATGACTAGATGGTGCTGGGTCCTGCCATGAGGGCAGCGAACTGGACTCGACCTCTCGAGGTCCCTTCCGGTTCTAGTGCTCTGTGATTCTGGGAGCCTTCGTGCTTGGGGCAGACGTCAGAGGCCGAGGGCCAGGTGTTGGCCCGTTGCAGGGATGGGCTGCATTTTGCTGGTTGCACGTGTGCACCTCGTCACCGTGGCGTGAACGTATTTTGCTACTCGGATTCTAAAAAGTCTGCCCCAAATTGCTTTTAAATCTGCAACTGCCGGCTCCCCGCCCCCACACACCCTCTCGCATGCCTCCAGTCTCCCTCTCTCCCATGTGGGCAGCCCCCTTCCCTGCAGGGCGGCTGACGATCCTTTGCATGGGTGGAGAATACATGAGTCCGTCCCTTATCCTTTCCCGTTCCGCCTGCCCGGGCGCCACTCGTCCCGAGCCCTCTGCTGCGGCCCAGCCCCCCTTCTTGGTCTATGCCCTCTCCCAGGCCCCCAAACCACTTTGCCAGCACGCCCCTGACCTGTGCTCCGCACTTTGCCCCTTTTAGTTTTCCCGCTACACAAGCTTGCTGCCGGGTCAGTGGATGTGCACTCCCTCTGCGGCACCCGGCACTGGCCACAGTCGGCAGATGGCCCTTTGGTCTGACCCAGCCTGGCCGCTCTTCTACTGCTGCCATAAGAACATCAGAACGGCCACCCTGGGTCAGACCAAAGGCCCATCTATCCCAGTGTCCTGTCTGCCCACAGTGGCCAATGCCAGGTGCCCCCAAGGGAGGGAATAGAACAGGGATCCCTCTCCTGTCACCCATTCCCAGTCTCTGCCAAACAGAAGCTAGGGACACCCTCCCTACTCATCCTGGCTAACAGCCATTGATGGACCTTGTGACGGCGGTGTTGGGGTTTCCCATCTCCTGCACTCCCGTAGTGGCACGAACAGACTCTGCCAGCCAGTAGGATTGAGAGAGTTTATTGCTTCTCCCAGATACAGCACAGACGTAATCTGGTTATAGGAACTGGGGCCAGGAGGCCACAGCCCCCCCCTCCTTGAGATGGGGGGTGGCTGGGTCCTACAATCCCAGCCCCCCTCCCTAGCCCCTTCTCCCCTGTTTCCCAGACAGAAACTCCAACTCTCTTCCAGCCCTGCCCCCCAGCCAGGTGCTGGTCTCCACCTTCCTCCCTTTGTCTCTTTCCCTGGGAGGCTGAGCCTGGCTATCTGGGTTAATACACATTTGGGAGAGTCAGTGAGAATCTCACATCACAGCACAGGGGAACCCGGATCTCAGAGCAGACAGCCCCCCCCCCCCCCCAATACACCACAGACCTAACCTCCATGAATTGATCTAGTTCTTTTTTGAACCCTTTTAAAGTCCTGGTCTTCACAACCTCCTCTGGCAAGGAGTTCCACAGGTTGTCAGTGCGCTGCATGAAGAAAAACTTCCTTGTGTTTGTTTTAAACCTGCTGCCTTATTGATTTCATTTGGTGACCCCTAGTTCTTATGTTATGGGGGGGGGAACCCTTATTTAGGGGCACCTGGATATGAATCAGAGATCCCTTGGACAACTCTCTCACCTGAGTCTTGCCTGGGGGCACAGCCACTGTTTTAGAGGAGTTGCATATTGATGGGTACGGCCGGGCTGTTTGTTCACAGTGAGGAGTCCAGCAGTCCTGGATGGCCTCCCTCTTGCTCACTTGCACTGGGAACAGCTTCAGAGTAGACAGCTCACGTCTTGGCATTTTATTAGCACTGGCTGTATCTTAATGCCTAGGAGAGCCGGCCACGAATCGGGCACCAGGTGCTGTATAAACGCAAAGAGAGACCGTCCCTGCCTAAATACATGGCAGGAGGTGATGGATCGAGAGACCAATGGGGCAGCACAGGGAGGTAGCTGTGGTCCGAATGAGGGCCTGTGGTCTCGACCCACTAGCTGCCCAGCCGTGGTGGAGTTCTTTGTAGGCTTCGCTGCAGCCAGGAGCCGTTTGAGGAGGGACTCGAAGGACGAGGACAAGGCGGCTTTGCAGGTGTTTTCAGGGCAGTTTTCCCCGAGCGCGACAGGCAGCCTGGGGGAGAGCTTGAAGGGGCTTGTCTGGAGAGGTAGCAAGTGGGTGGTGGAGACGGGCATCTGGGCTGACTGGGATTGCACCTCGAGGTTTTGGAACGGACTGAGGCGGGAGGGAAAGGCCTCAACGCAGGCAGTGGAGTTCTGCTTCCGTGGCGAGCCTCCCAGGGCATACCTGGCTGCTGTGTGCCGGCGGTGGTGCCCTTTTCCGGTGGCTTTTGGGCTAGCAGAGGAGTCCCCAGCTCTTGAGCTGGAGGTGAGGTTCCTCCCGAGCTTGTCTAACCCGGTAACAGGACGGTTTTTTCATTCCAGAAGTGGAGTCCAAAGAAGCCGCGGAAAGCCCGACGGAGTCCAAAAAGCAAGAGCCTGGAGAAAATCCGCAGGAGTCAATCCCATGGAATGGGCCAGGTAAGTCCCGCATCACCAGACCGGATCCTGTGCCCCCTCCTGACCCCTGCAGGATGGGTGTGTCTGTCCCGCTGAGAGGCACGACTTCTGCTGTCCTCCGTGGCTTGGCCGGGGTGGAGGCAGCAGGCATCCCAGCTGCTGGGTTTGGTGGCTTTCACTTCCTCTCTTGCGGCCTGCTCGTGGTCTCTGGGCTTGTACTTGGTTGGCTGGTCATGTATGTCCAGGCAGAGGCGAATGTCTGGACTGTCAGTGTTTTTCCTGGGCCACTGGACTCGATGACCTCTCGAGGTCCCTTCCAGTCCTAATATTCTATGATTTGCCTTTCAAAACGCTCTGTGGAGGTGGCTGGGAGCAGCGTGGCGGGCAAGTGGCTTTTTCACACCGGTTTGATAGCGGGAGGGGGTGGGGACGTGGGGTGCCGTCCCCCGACATCAGTAAGGAAACCTGGGGAAACCCCACCCCACAACCTTCCCCCCCCCCCCCCCCGGCCGCCAGGGAGAAAGTTGCAAATTACTTCAACGTGTGGCCCAGGAGATGCGGGCTCTCGGTGCAATGCGGCATGAGTGGTGTGGCTAGCCCTGGGAGCCGGCAGGGCTTGGGATCCGAGCCCCGCCAAAGTTCCTCCTCCACAGGGAAGCGAAGGGTCGGCATCGGAACCCCAAATCCGAATGCCACCTGGCTCCTCTCCCCGGAGTCCTAAATTCCAAGGCCAGACGGGACCACTGGGATCGGCTAATCTGCTCGCCCGTAGAAGGTAGGCCAGGAAGCCGGGGACTGACCCCGGAGCTGCATTCGCTCCCTCGCTCCGTACCTTCAGCTCCTCTGCGGGGTGACTTGTAGGCTGTGTGAACCTCCAGCCTCCAAACAGATTCTAAAGGAGGCCCGGGGCAGGATAACAAAGGTGACCTGGGCCTGGTAGGACTTGTGCGGGATTGGATGTCACAAGCTTCAGGACTGTAGCCTCGAGAAGGGAAAGAGCTAGAAGAGGAGGGGGTCGGGTCTTTCAATGAAATGCTGGAGGAAAAGTATAATTACCACTAACGGGAGATAGGACAAGATGTACTCTGTGGATGGACTCTCTATCACTGGAGATATTTAAGAGCAGGTTGGACAGACACCTGTCAGGGCTGGGCTAGATGGTGTTTGGTCCTGCTGTGAAGGCAGAGGACTGAACTTGATGACCTCTCGAGGTCCCTTCCAGGTCTAGTGTTCTAGGATTCTATGTGGACTGCAGCCAACCTGTGGAACTCACTTCTGCAGGAGAGCCAGGACCAATATGGCTACTGGATTCCTTATAAGAGCTTGACTAGCATATCATTGTTAGTTATTTTCATTGACAGAGTGCCGGGGGCAATATCACGCTGAAGATGCTTGACTCTCTGTGCTTCAGGATGAGAGCTAGGTAGCATGTGTGTGTGTGTGTGTGTGTGTGTGTGTGTGTGTGTGTGTGTCAAGAAGAGGAGTTGTCAGTGTACATTGCTGCAGGGGGATAAAGTTGTCCCCTTCCTCTGAAAAACACCCCTCCAATGCTGACCGCGACGTAATTAGCTTTGCCGTACCAGCCCTGGCCATCGGCCTGCGTTCCGACGCAGTCACAGTGGGGCTTAGATAACATCATGGCAACCACAAGAAGAGAGCTCGAGTGGTTAGTGATGTTATCAAAACCCCAAGAAGTGTCTATAGCCGTATATCGCCGCCTTCCTGTCTTGTCATCTGAGTGTTTGCATCTCAGTGTCTGTGCACCACAGTGTACAGGGCTGTGCACCGTCTCTGGGCCCTGGAAGGGGGGGGCCTATCGCGGTGGTATCTAGACACCGATAGGAAGAGACAAAGTCTCTCGCCAAGGAGCTTATGGTCTTGGCTTGGTAGCAGTTGGTCACTGGGCCCAGGCGGCAGGATCCTCCCAAAATCTGAGCGAGGCTCGCTGGAGACCTAAAGCGTTAACAGACACGCAGTAAGCGTGGATGCCCGTCTTACAACAGAGGGGCAGGTCTTTGCTCCGACGTTCTTTGAGAGACCTAGGTGGAAGTTGGAGGAGATGGTCCTTTTGTTTCCAAGTGCAGGGTTCGTACCCTACAACTGGGCCAGCCTCTTTGTAGGTACCGATGCTCCAAGCATCGACTTTGGTTTTCCTTCTACTGCCACCTGATAGTGGTATCGCACCCAGCGCCTCTCGTTGGCAGTGGAAAGGAGGGGCTGGAGTGATGGAAAGGGGGAGACACTGCTACAAACGGAGACGTTAGCAGGGTCGCCCGTACCCATATGCAGAATACGCCACTGCGTAGGGCACCTGAAAATTTGGGGCACTGCTGGGTCCTAATGCCCTCCCACCTACCTCTCCTGTCCGTGGTCGGTGGCTCCGCTTCCTGCAGAGAGGGTCTAGCTCACTTAAAAGTGGGAAGGCCCGCCAGAGCCATGCGCCGAGCGCTGACCCCGTGAAGGAGCCATGCAAGTCCTAACACAGCGATCGCACGGGGATTTGCCAGCCCTGTGTGCGAAGGGCCTGACGTGGGCCCTTCCTGAAGTGCCACCCCCGACAAAGGCCGCCGGAGGCAGGAACGCACCCCAGCCCCCGTCGGGCAGGTTGGCGAGGGTCCCGGCTCTGCGATCAAAGCAGCATGGGAAACGCTGAGTGCCAGGGCACATGTGCCACTTCCCGCGGCCAGCAGCTTGGCCTCAGCTGGTGAAATACCCACCGGCGACAGGCCGGGTGGCACGGAGCAGGCCCCTTCCAGCGGCCTCTGGGTGGGAAGCGACAACACGCATGAAGTGGGGGGGTGGCAAGTCAGGGGATCCATCCTGCCACCTTCCCTAGGGGGCCTGGCCCGTTGGGGATGGGGAGGGCTTGGCCGGGGCAGGCGAGTGAACCAGCCTCCCCAACAGGAATCTCTCTGCTGTTTGCTGCTGATACTGTCAGCGGCCCCCTCCCTCCCCCCTTCCCCCGTTTACACTCATCAAGGAAGGGAAATGTGCTCCGGTTGATATCCCCGGCCCTTCCTGGATGCGTTGGCAGGAAGTATCTGCACGGCTTCCACCTCCCCAATCTCCTCTTTATCTGCTCCCTCCCGCCCCGGCCCTTTGCCCCAGTGGCCATGGAGGGAGGTGGAGGAGAGGTGACGTGATGTGTTTTCTTTCCGACCTCTCAGCCTCCTGGCGAAGAAGCCGCCTCAGCCCAGGCACCCCTGCCTCTTCCTTCTGCCGCCCGGCTTCGCAACCAAGCCGCTTCCCCTGTTGTATCCCCCGTATCCGCTCACTGCTCGCCTGGTGGAGGGGGGGAGCAAGAGGCTGGGAGGGACGCCACATGACGCGGACCCCTCCGATGCAGGGCATAAAACCGGAGAGATTCCTACCCCCTCCGCCTGTCCGCAGCCGGCCGCGCTGGGGCAGAGAGCGAAGGGAGGGGGTGCTCAATGTAAGTGACTAAAAGTCTCAGAGGCGTAACTAAAAAACCAACCCAACCCACCATGGCCCTGTCGCACCTTAGAGACTCACCGCAAAATACATCCTTGGTCTCAGGAGCAGCGGTAGGCACCGCCCACTTCTTCAGATGACAAATACGGAGCACGAGGCACGGAGGGTGAATTATAAAGCAGAAAAAGAGGGAAGAGGGGGAGGAGAAAGAAAGGGGGGGAAACCTGTCAGTTCAAGTGGGTTATTGTCAAAGTGTTTCCCATCAGACCTTAAGTAACCTTGATCTCATGGTGCACACCCTCCTAGGACGCTGGAAGGGCAAATCTCCCTTGCAGTTGTCCTCAGCAAGCCGGCGGCGGGCGGTACGGTTAACTGCGAGTGCCGCTTTGGGAATGCCGTTTGGCGTGGAGCGGTTTGTTTTTGTAGGGTTGCTTAGGAGTCCTGAGCAGAGGGCCCTGGCGCGTTGGCAGAATTTGGGGTGCAGAGCCGTGCAGAATTTGGGGTGCAGAGCCGTGCAGAATTTGGGGTGCAGTGCCGTGCTGGCAGACGTCCGTGTATTGTGTTAGAGGCTAGCATGCTAGTTGTTTTAATGCGGGGGGGAAGAATGGGGAGCGCAGTCCAATAGGCAGGGGCTGGCTGTACAGCCCAGGGCGGACTGACTGACCCGGGGAATCCCGTCCGTGTCCCTACACACGGATCT